>NC_053423.1:4353929-4663929 GCF_016859285.1 Xiphias gladius | reverse complement strand
ATATTTTTAGTGATTGGATGAATTCCCAAAATCATTTCGAAATTAATGTATAATGCAACATGTACGTAACATCCCATTACATCGTTGCTTCCTGTTTTATTTTTAAATACTCGCCTGTCTTGTCATTTCTGTTCCTGCCCTTGTGTGTCTCCTGCACCTTGATCATCCACACCTTCTTTTAATCATTTACGTGCCCCTGGTTTCCCTATCAGCCAACTCTGTATGTACAGTATACTTCGCTGTTTTCCCTGTTCCCTTGCCAAATGGTCTTTGGTCCGCGTGGGTCAGTGTCACCTAAATTTTGTCATCTGCCTATGTCTGTGGGGGTCTACGCGGATCCCTCTGTGTGGATGTCCACATGCAGCCCAAATTCTGTGACCACACAGCCTGACCACGCAACAAGTGCACCAACTGTGCAGTAAAAGTAAATCGGCCCCTCGTTTTGTCTTCTGTGTTTATGTACAGTTAGTTCAGGTTACGTTCTCGTTAAACTGGCACACATTGCTTTCTTTTTTTTGACTTTTTCATGTTGTTCAGCCAAATAAAACAAACAAAAGTCTTTTTTCTGTGCTGTCAGGAGATGGCCATCATGTTTTCAGAATGTGTCTGTGTACGCATAGGCCCCATCTGTAGTATGCACTGTGTAGAAGTGCGTGCACATGCCCGTCCGTCCTGGATTATGATCAAGGTTTAAGAACTTGGTAAACATCAGCTGCTAAACATCAGCATCTTAACATTGTCATTGTGGGCATGTTAGCTGTAGATACTTTTTTGCATTAAGATTTTACACAGAAAACCTATGATGAGTTTGTAAAATATGACAAATTGTCACAAATTAAATTACCCAACATTGTATAATGTAGTTAGCTTCATCTAAGCTAGCCATAATATTAAAATTCTGCTTTCATGATGAATAAATTATAAAACATACTAAGATATAACATTGACATATTACTTTTACTTTTGATACTTGAAGTACATTTGGCTTTATTTAAAGTAATGCTGTTTTTTTTAAGTAAAAATTTCTTCCACCCCTGCTAAGTACGCCCTCACACATATGTCTCTTCTGTTTTCACCCTAAGAAAACGAGCGTAAATTACCTTTCAGGAAATATAAAGAATATGCAACATGCATATTTGTGCATCAAGCGCTAAACTTTCCAGTGACGTATATACTACTCTGAGTTGAATGACATATTTTGAAAAATTTATTTAGTTCATACCGGGAAAAGACTGTGTAGGAAATGCATTTTCTACATACATATACAGCACAGTCTAATACATATGGCTCCCACTCGGAGTAACCACCTGCCAGAAGCGTACTTAGCACACTGTAGGAGGGAGTTGTGTACAGCCTTATATTAGCACTTCCGACCAGTAGCTGTGGTGAGTGGGCACTGTATGGGAGAATGGTAATGTACACATCAACTGCTCAGGATGCACTGTATCTGTACATTAATTCCAGAGATGGCTGAACTCACCATTATCTTTTCACCACCATCACTCCGAAGAGGACAATGACATTAGAGGGGTGTGCACTTTACTGATATTGGGTTTCCTGACTTCTGGGTAATGAAGTCATTTGACCTTTCAGAAACAGATAGCAGTAACATCCGCGATCACTTTAGCTTCCAGTGTTAGAATTCTTGTCTCCTTGTTTGCTTTTAATTGAACTAATTGTTGAGTCAAATCTTATTGGCAACAATGGACAGGCCAGATCAGATTGGGTCATTTGGGCTCTCAAACCTTATTAATTGAAGTGAAATCAATATAGTTAGATCATAGGAAGTTATAATGGTGTCATGAGGGACCCAGTAAAATTCTTTTATCCTGCGCTTCCTGCAAATTACATTCTAGGCAGAACCACACAACCTACCTTGGAATCACTGACCCCTGCTGGGGAGGACTTGTTACAAGTCGATGCGTTTGAGGTTCACTCTCAGGGTTCCATTCCCTGTCTCACTCCATTTATCTTCACCAGCTTCCTGATCTAAGGCCACACAGCGTCCACATCCACAAGCGCCAATCACCATTGGTGAGGCGTCCCCGGCTCACCACTGCGGTGTCGGAGAGTGTCAGCAGGCTTTGTTATAATCACTAAATGTAATTACAGTCTTGCGTCAACAACCCCCCCCCCCCAAGTCTTGCCCTGAGGAGCCACTGTTTGGAGACTGCCAGGGCTCTCTAATAATTCATGGATGCCACCCCCTCCATCAGTCTAGCCTCTGTTACAATCCATCTCATGCTGCTTCCAAAACAGCTTTCCTCTGGGCTACTGTCTTTACAGCTGTGTCTTCATTTGTGCTTTGTCAACAGCAGTAGTAGGAGGGGGTGAGGCGTTTGGTTTTGCTGTAATAACCCGGGATTTGATTATTACTGTAATCCTTAAACTAGGACGTGACTATCACATGAAAGCTAATTCATGTTAAAAACCCAAATCCTGCGTTGCAACATAATCATGACCAGATGATAGGGAAGTATTATGAGATGTGATGTTCTGGTTAGATTATGAATTGTCAATGATAGAGGTTTGTTATCTAAATGTAGCTGCCTTCCACAAAAACTCAATGCATTGATTAGTCTCCAGGAAGACAAATTGGACATAAAATTTTCATTGCTCCAGTGCAGTCATAAATATTAAATGCTCATATCCAGGATGAAGCCGAGCTCAGCTCATTTTTTCTTTTTCTTTTTTTCCACAAGAATGTAATAACTCACCAGTAAACACATTTGCTGACAACATTTGGGATTAATTGCTAATTAGACATTCATGCAGAACTAGTTTCCAAGAACAGAAGTACTTGATAATTTTTGTTTTTCTTGCTTTGTAATTTCTGCGGTTTACTGGTGCAGATAGGAGTAAAATTATTCTGTCTTAATTTTGTGACATATTACCTTGATATTTTGTGAAAATAATGCAAAACATTTTAAGGTTGACTTGTCCTTATGATGTAAAATTAAGAAAATAAATCAAATTCCTGTCAAAAGCGATGTTACTAAATTAATAAGACTTTGCAATTTCTGTGTATCTACAAGAATGGGAAAATGCTTATCTGATTGATTTTTACTTTTATTTGTGGCTGCTGGTCTAATATCCGCACAAGGTTGGCTCTGATGACGACAAGACAAAAAAAAGTATGGAACAAGATAAGAGCTAGTTTACCATCTTAGTTTAGTGTGTTAGCATGCTAACATTCGGTAACTAGTACTACTTAAACCTGACCTAATGATAGTGCTAAATGAGAAGTCAGAGGATCACCAAGGTTTTTAGGATTCACTGTCAGGGAACTATGAATGTCTGTACAAAATGTTCTGCCAATCCATCCGGTAGATTTTGAGATATTTCAGTCCAGGCCTATACACATGACTGCCAGATGCTGCTTCCACATCTGGGCCGATTCTGGCTGTTATCCGATGTCTTCTGACAGGCAGCAAGGTTATCAATAAGCCACCAAGAGCTGCTGATGTTTCATTCAAAACCACAAACGTGGACCTGCTGGTGGAGCTAGAGGAAAAGTCATAAGACCATCAAAGTCATTAGGATTAATCCTCTGGGGACCATGAATATCTGTACTAAAATTTCATGGTAATTCATCCAATGTTTTGTCGAGACATTTCAGTCTGGACGTGAGCTTTGATGTCTGCCAACAGATACTTTTTTTTCCCAGTGCAGAAGCCCCGATTCAGACTTTCAAGAGTAGTTCAACTCATTAGCAATCCGCTGTCTGAGAATCTGCATCTGACCCACCATCATGATGGGCTCCAGGTATGCACCGTGGTTCTTCCGTGTTTTGGCCACAGCACTGGTGTACACTTTGCTGGCATCAGCCACAATGCCAGTCCACGCTGCTAGCATGGACAAAAGCGAGATAAAAGCTGTTCTCCCTCTCTGGCTACATGTAGGCCACAGGCCAAGATTTCAGTAGCTGTAATTAGTTCCACACATCTTCCTCCGTTGAAAGGGCTTGACAGTGTGATCACCAGCTTACCAATTAAGAGATGAAGTGTACTGACAATCTGTTGATAAGGAGCCACATGCTCAAGGTTAATGTAATTATAGGACTCATTTAAACCAGCCTAATGAAGGGCCCGAGACGACTTATCAAACCCACAGGTTGACCTGGTATGGCTCGCTCTAAATCAGGGCACAAGGAGACATTTAGTCACTGTTTAACAATTCTCTAGTCTACTGTATCTATCTATATCTATATAGTCACTTTATACATTTATCAGGTAACTTCATACAAAGTGCCTTAAGAGAGAAAAAAAACTTCAAATCAATACCCGGTGTGTCTCAGTATCCTCTGTCTCTTCAAGTAATCCCAGACTGACTCCCTGATGTTGAGATCAGGCCATCAGCTGCTGGTCTCCTTGTGCTTCTTATCGCTGCAGATAGTTCTTTGCGACTCGGGCTGTGTGTGTGTGGGGTTGTTGTCCTGCTGCAGGATTAATCTGGGAGCGACCAGCCGCATCCCTGATGGTATTGCCTGATAGATGAGACTCTAAACACGTTTGGTAAAACATCCATGCATTTAAGGGTTAAAAATATCTTAACCTTAGATTAAGTTTTCTCTTTCGTGTTGGTGCGTGTTACAGGCTGTTCATGTTTCTCTAAAATATCTGTGTTTTGAGGTATAAATGTATTCATTGATTACTGGTCATTAGAAACTGGTTAATGACACATTTTATACCTGGGAACATGCTATTGTTCAATAGGACCTGAGGATTCTAAAATTAAAGGTCTTGCCCTCTCATCACTTCACTTTTAATAATCATTCGACATCCAGTCACTGTCTGGAGGAGTAGAGGAGAGCTGCATCCCCGTGACTGACTGACTCCATGTTGATATACTGATAATTAGCATCACGGTGGAGGTTAAGAAACAAACACTATGTTTGTTCAAAGAAATGTCAGATTTATCTGGACCAAATTACACTTTAATTAAGGACAGTGAACCACACAGGTCCAGAAATCTGTGAAGGAGGAAATTATTATCATTTTTAACATGACATGTCTTTGTCATAGACCACATTATTGGATTTAGGCTCTGAGACGGTGGTGACTGGTTTGTGAATTTATATAACACTGCCCTCATCTGGTCATTTTAGGAGGCCATATGCTTAATGTATCATTCACTCCAAATCACTGTTCCATATTAAATCTCACTCCCCTGCAGACAGAAGTATTACAACGATGTAGAGTGAGCAGACCGGCTGTAAGAGACTGGGATAATCACACCACGTTGAAATGAAAATCACAGATTATTTTAATATCTGAGTGGACTGCTCATTTATACAGTGTGGCTGCAAAAAGTTTAAAGATCTCTGTATCAAAAAAAAAAAAAAAAGTAAATTTTGTACCATTACTACTCGGAAATAACATTTGAGAAATACTTTACAATTAAAACATCAGCATTACTGTAGATATACAATATAAAGTTAATCAAATCTATATATTGATCTATACAATTGCAAAGTACAATAAAACAGACAGGAAAATAAAAATATGTACATTTTCCTGCTTGAATAATTCAATTATAAACAAGGAATTTGAGGCTCAAAACTTTCAAATTTTCTATACATCCAATTAAGGAACATAAGGTGCCTTATTAGAAGATAATTTAGTGATATGTGGTCATTTAAATGATCAAGTAAATACAGTAAAATGCACACCATAGGACAGTAGACTGGAATCAGTGCTCTGAAGATCTACACACAGAGCTCAACTGTTGATTCAAAAGTAGCTACACACGGCTGTACCAACATCTTTCACATTTTGTCTAAATTTTAAATTACACAAATGTTAGATCACATGAGGAGTAAGGCTGGTGCCGTGTGGCACCTTTGGGGAGACATTTCTAGTACCAAACATGCACATATAAACAGTGTTTCAACAGACTCCGGATTCATTCAGTGGTAACAGCATCAGTGCCAACAGGAACTACAATTATTTCTGTATGTGCTTAGTCTTCCTGTTCTGCAAGGAAGGGAGAAATTATGTCATGAAGGCAGGTAAAGGCATGGTGAGAGTGGTTTCCCCTGAGGGGGACCATGAGATAACCCCTTCCAGTTCAGTCTAACTCTCTCTGAGCACCCAGCAGTGGGATGGAGGAGGAATTTCCTCACTCTTTTAGTGTTGGCACAGGCCACCAAACAAACTCCTCCTGTCCTGAATTCCACAGTCTAGGAACTAGAGTATGTTTGAGAACCAGCTGTAGTCGAACCGATCGTGGCTTCTTTCACTTTGGTTCCAGTTGATCAGCGACAGTGGTGTCCTTCAGCTGAAGCAGGTTAGCAGTCAGTCAGTGAAAAAAACGAACCAAGTGGGCCACATCTTCAGCTCATAGTGGGCTGAAGGGCGTGTACCGCCCCTCTACTCCCAGTTTAAGTGCTTTACTGGTCAGCACGGACAGCTAAGGTCGATGGAATCTGGAGGAACGAGAGGGAAAAGTTAAAGAGGTTATTCTAGACGTTTCAGCACTTCAAATAAAAAAAAAAAAACACAGCAAATCTTCAAAAGAGAAAAACAGAACAAAGCAAAAACTGATGAGCCTGCAGAATAAACTTTACGAGCCTGACCGGGTATAGATCCTGCTTTCTTCGTGAACCTCCATCTCTGAACTCTTGAATTCATTGAGCTCCTTGCGGATGGCAGCCTGAGAGGAGACATGAGAGAAACAGCACTTCAGCGGGAATGGCCTTCTCCATTTTACAGCCAGGCACAAAGGAAGAAAGGAAGTGTGTGATCAAAGCTCTGTATATTTAGATTAGTTTCCACCAGACCAAATCAAAAGGGAAGGTTTTTGACCCTTTAAGAACAAATTCAACATGTACTTGAAATCCTATCACTTCCAACTTCAACATACATATAATTTCTGTTCCGACATATTTTCCAAGCTTCACTGGACCAGGTATTTCACTTCGTAAAACTCAACCCAGTCATCACTCAGCGTCTGTATTGCATTCCTGGGATTCTTCTTCCATACTGAATCTGTCCAGAATGCAAATCCTCTCAGAGATGACCGAAGTAAAAAACGTTGCTCTTAAAAACGCGCATGGTTCAGGCGCTGTCTTGCTAAGAAGCTCTAAGCTATTTCAGTGAGGACCTGCTTAGTCTCACCTTGTCAGCAGGAGTCAGCTTGGTCCACGGTTTATCTGCTCGCCGATCGTAGTCATGGGCGTGGGTGCACTCCACGTATTCGTGGAAACGCAGGATCTTCCTTGCCTGGAGTTCGGCCACAGTGGGTCTCTGGGACAGCTGATGGTAGAATGAACAGAGGTATAGAAGCCAGGTGTCAGTTTCTAGTTCATAATAGTAATGATGACAACCCAGATATATTGTCAGATGTATGATACAGTTACTTTGCTGCATCCTGACCTTTCTGGTGAGCCTCCGTTTGATCTCGCATCTTTCTAACCGTCGATCTGCTTCATTCTTGGCTGCAGGAGGAAAAGACATTCCGTGAGAGAGGGGAAACACTGCAGTCAGGCAGTTTCATTTCATCTGAGCTGCTGTCCGCAGACAGCAGTAACAGGAATCTTTAATCACTGCCTCACTCTGCACAAGGCGCTGCATTGTTTTAGCGCAAGTGCAAAGCATCGCCTTGGCCCAGCCATTGGAGGACAGGCGGGACACAGCGTGGTGGTATGGATCCTGGATCAAAACGTGGTGACAGATTCTGAGAAGTATTATGTTAATACTCAGTTCTGGGATCCAAGCTGACTGAGTTTTACTACACTCAGTCTGCTGCACTAAATGTTCATGTGCTCTAAGTATATTGTTGCCTTTTAGCTACAATACGGTCCAATTAATTTTCACACTGGCTTTTTACAAATGAAGAGGAGTCAAAGAGAAGTTTTACATGCTGCATCCATTAAGAGAAATCAAATTCTGGTGACTGACAGCAGTTCATGCAGCACTAATGCTTCTTTAGTGTATACGTATGTTCTCTAGTGAAACTAAATAACATTAACTAAACTTAAATAAACAGTTTTGTTGTTAATAAACCGCATATTATAAATAATGACAAACACAGAGACAGGAAGAAAAAAAAATGGATGGGGGGGGACTGGATGGACAGCGCCAGCAGCGTTACACACAACACACACACTGCAGCTTTTCTTGCTTCTGACTGTCTGATCGGGGAAAATCCATGCACTCGCATAATGAGGCGGACACCTGTTACCATTGTTACCAACAGATTGGCAAGTTCCCTGAGTCGACTAGGTGGCATCCTTACCCAACCATCCTTGCATTTGGCCATTACAGACAGCTTCACTTTTGACAGCCCATGTTGTGTTAGTAACTCAATAATCACGTAAGGGAGGTGATCAATAGTTTAGTTTATAGAACTAATACCAAACTAGACTAACTGCATTAGTTGTATTAGTGTTTGAGACTACCTGGCCAGGGCCTGCAAATGGACATCAGCTGTAGCTACAAGTGGGACAATGCTTCTTTTCTCTTTCTATGAGATTAATGTGCCTCACAAAACAAAGGATAAAATCAAAAGATTAGAAACTGGGGGAAAGCGATGAAACGAGGGAATACACCAAATGTATGATAAATAAAAAGAATATTAAATCTGGGCATACGAGAGTCGTTAAAATAAGATTACAATGTGCATTTGACAACCGTAAATTAAACTCTAAGGTGAGTAGACTGAAAAAAAAAAAAAAAAAAAAAAAAAACCTCATGCACACCGTGAAACAGTCTAAAAGAACATTGGATGAATATTTGATTCAGTCCCTCACCTCCCTGTTCCATTTGTACTTTACCTGATCACATGAACTTCCTCCAGAAATACATGTACGTCTGGTCTGAAGGAAGAATGATGTATGCACGTTCTGACTGCACAGCCTTCTTTATAAATAACACCTGATGTGTCGGAGTTTTGGCACATACGTGTGATTTATACATCTGGTCCCTGGAGTTGCACTATTATTCTAATCAGACACAATATCTTAATAACCTGACCTCACCACCAGTATTGTACAAACTGCTGTGTGTTTAGTGGACGAATGATTCAAGCAGACTACTGAGCTCAGCAAGGATGAGAAAAGTGAAAAGTGTGCTTATAAAACACACCGGAATGAAGACATGAGGGGTAGATGGAAGGAGAGTCTTACCTTGAAGAATGTTCCTCTGCTCCAGCTCCTCTGCTGTCGGTCTCTGACTCAGCCGCCTGAAGATGGAGAACACTGTTGATTAACCATTTGCGAAGGCTGATATGGATCATTCTAAAAGAAACATGTTTTATCTTGAGAAGTTCAGCTGACAGACTAAAGGTATGAGTGCATTTTATCCTTGGGGGGGATGGAGAGCCTTTCCAACAGTATGAATTACACTATGAATAATGGATGTAATCAGTCAGACGATATGACAGCTGTTACATCAGATGGATGACACGGACTTGCCACATCCAATTTTCAAATAAGGATATACATTATCACGTACATCGGTCAGCTGATATGATGCGAGTCCTTTACCGTGTCAACGTGGTGCTGATCTTGTTCCTCACTGCGACCCACTGCTCCCTGTTTTGCCAACTCATGCTGTCGTGGTTCTCCTGAGCGTCCCTCTCCTCTCTCTCTTGTCTCTCCAACTTCAGGGCTAACGTGTCCTTCCTCTTCACACGGCTCGCCAGCCCACCTTTTACACACATGGCACAAATACTTATATATACAGACTTGCTAAAAATCAGAACTTTCTTCAGTGTATTGCTGTTAGAGTACTCATTTATATTGTGTTACCATTTATATGATGTTAAATCAGATCCAGTGTGCTGGTTGGAGTATTTACTACAAAGCACAGCCCTATTTCTCAATAATGATCAATCTTAAACGTTTGCTGTAAGTGCTTCTATAAATGCTCTCTCCAAACTAGCACTTAAGAGCAGGTGCACACGCATGCCGTTAAGAGTTTCTTAACTTTAGCTGTCCGCGGTGCTTAAGCTGAGGATGAATACTGTGCTAATTTAATCACCACTAAACTGTGCTATATATTAAAAAATACATACATTGCAAAGTGCTGTAAACAACACAAAGGAATGTCTTATGCAGTATGAAAACACTAGCTAAATGTACAACAAAGCTAAATGTACAGTCCACGGCTTTCAGCTGGCTGCCCTTTGTGATTTATGTAACTGGGTAGAAGTCAGTTAAAGAAAGTCAAATTTCATTGATTTAGCTGCTGCTCAAGGAAGACGTTACTCTTCAGCACATATTAAACCTTAAATCCAGAACTGACTGTTATCATTGGTTTCACAAATATGGACGTCATCTATTGTGAGTGTCAGTCTGTCATCATTTCTGTATTAGACGTAAAAGCCTGTGGAAAGCAACATACTAGTGGTGGAAGAACAAGTCAGATCTTTGACTTAAGTAGTAATACCACAATTTAAATATACTTTGTAACAAGTAAAAGTCCTGCATTCAAAACCCTACTGAAGTAAAAGTCTGGAAGTATAAAAGTAAAAGTACACATTATGGGCTCTGTCAGTGTCTTATTTTATTTTTTATTAATGTTTATTCATTTACAATTTATTCTATAAGAATAAGTATGTTATGGGATCATCAGAGGTTTTTAAAATCCTCATCTGGAAAGTAACCAGTAACTGCAGCTGTCGAATAAATGTAGTGGAGTAGAAGCATAAAGTACCATAACACTCAAGTAGAGTACATGTGCCTTGAATTGTATTTAAGTATAGTACTTGAGTATATTGATGTAGTTACTTGCCACCACTGCAACATACACATCACAAATAAAAAAAAAAGAGAAGATACAGAACCTGAAGGAAAAGAACAAGTTCATATTTCCAGCTACATAAATAAATAGATAAATAAATAAATTAAACAAAATAAAAGATTGTGTGTGTGCACTAGAAGATCAGTGTTTGTGATAATAGTAAAGACTTAAAAATAAAAACTTATAAAAATTGTATTTCTGTGTTTGTCCTGCAGGTTCTTGAGGTTTTGAGGAGTGGGGAGGAGGTACTCATTCATCTAGCATTATTTGTATCAGTCACAATGTTTTGGGAAACACCTCTTAGGCTTAAGAAGGTTTGTAAAATATATTTTTGCAATCCTAGCCAAAGATGCTTTTCAGCAATGGGTTTAAAAGTATTTGATAAGTCAAAACTAGGGCTGTAACTAACAATTATTATTTTCTGAAAATACATGAACAAAAGGGGCATTACAAAATCCCAGAGCCCAATCCTCAATCAATTGTTTTGTCTGACCAACAGTACGAATCCCAAACTTACTTCATTTGCTTTAATAATGACAAAGAAAGGCAGCAATTCCTAACATTTCATAAGCTAAAGCAAGGACATGTTTGGCATTTTTGCTTAACAATGATTAACCAATCATCAAAATGGTTGAATTCAAACCTTTTTTTTTTTTTTTTTTTTTTTAAATACTGCACTCAACACAGACTGAAAACACTGTTCTTACATAAAGTGCATGTAGAAAAAAAAAAGGCGCTCCAAGTATAACAAGAGTAAGAGATACATTATATTAAAAGACTATATTTGAAGGTTACAGTTTCAGGGGAGGGATAAAATTTTATTTAGATGGCTTTATGTGAAATATGCACCATTTCCTCCACTTGTTTATCAACATTTCCTTATTGGTAATGGACAATGCAGGAGGTGACTTGAAGGTGTGACTACTGGCTGAAAGTTGTGATAAAAAGGTATTTTGGGGTAGTTTTCACAATGCTGAAGGTTAGAAGTATTTTTAACCACTGCACCATCTCTCGCATGACCTTAATGTAGCAGTATAGGAAAGCTGAAACTTACTTGGAGGGCCCTCCTCATCGTCCTCATCCTCGTCGTCTCTGTACAGGATGGGACCGTCAGAGTCAGACTCCTCCTCGCTTTCCCCGGGGCCTCTGCCCTCGGGGATGACGCTGACTCTGGGGTCTCCAACCAAACCCCTCCTGCTGCGGGGCTCCAGTTCAGGTTGGCGGGGAGGCCTCTGAGGCTGAAGTTTCCGCATCTCCTCCTCCATGTCAAAGTCATCGTCTTCTGGCCTAAACAGAAACACAAAAGCTGTGAGAGTGCTGAAAGAAGCTCAGAGGCTCAGATTTTGTTGTTTTTCTGTTATGTTTTTGGGGGGTTTTGTAACCACTCTGTCCTGATGTTCAAATCTGGTATGCAGCCAAGTATTATTAGACAGCTGAAGGCAATTGTAAACCCTTTTGCCTTCTGAGGGAATAATGCTCAGTTTTTTGCTGAAGAGATTAAAATGGTACAGTTCTACAGATTCTGATTTGACTGAAAAATGCTGATCTGCTGCCGGTAGCCCTGGAGCAACAGACTACCTTCAGGTCAACAGCACAGGAAACAAAGGACTGATGTCTTTTTTTTTTTTTTTTAATTAAAATGGGCACTCCAGTCCTTTAGAATTGTGATTTCATAAAGTTGGAAGACTATTGAGAGACAGATAAAAGAAAAGAAAGGTCAAAATTGAACCAGCAGAGGCCAGAGTATCCTGACTTTTAGTCCCTAGTAGTTTGTAAGACGGTTTTTATGTTAAAAAGCTACATTCTCCAGTGAGCTGAGTTTACCCTGATGACACTGAAAGTTGTACCAGTGAATTAAACACAACGCTGTCTAGTCTCCCGGATTCAGTTACACCTCTGACCAACAAAACTAGACAGTCAAGAGGTCTATACCCTGCTTTACTGAAGAAATGCGTGCCCTTAAGCAGGCCCGCAGGAGATTGGAGTGCAAATGCCAGAAATCAAAACTGGAAGCTTTCTACCTCCAGAGGCACGGTGGTGTATTGAATTACAAGCATGCTCTCTCCGCTGCTAGAGCACCATATTTCTCTCGCTTTTTCAGTAACAACACACACAATCCTACAGTTCTCATTGGCATTGCAGCCAAACTTACTCAAAAGTGGCCATCTCTCAACTGCTCACCCTTTACGTCTGATTTTTTAAAGATGTTTTCTGCAGGAAAACAGATGAAATTCGATACAAAATAAGTTCCTCATCTACTGCTTCTTCTGCAGAATCAGCTGAGCATTATGTTGAATCCTAGATAGATTTTTAGACTATATCTCTTGAATAATTGTTTAAGTTGGTGATGGCTCCTAAACCTACTACCTGCCTATTCAACCCTCTGTTAGCTAATTTTTTCAAAGATATCTGGCCATTTTTGGGACCTACAGTGTTGAATATCTTAATTTATCACTCACTACTGGCATCGTCCCCACTAGCTTTAGAACTGCTGTGGTTAACCTAGTCCACATATCTAACAGTGATCTTTTTGAACCTTTTCAATCTGCTTTCAGGACCTGTCACTTCACTGAAACTGCACTTATTAAATTGGTGACTGATCTTCTGCTGTCTATGGATTCGGATTCCACTTCTGTGCTCCTCTAACTGGATCTCAGTGCTAGCCCTTATGTGGCTACAGTCGTATTTATGTGAAAGAACACAATGTGTTTCCCATAATAATACTACATCAATATTTTCTGATGTTAAATATGGAGTACCCAAGAGCAGCCCCCCTGTATGCGCCTCTAAAAGCTTATGACTCTTCTCAAATCAATAAATTAGAGGCCTGCTGGCAGCTGTGAAAAACTGGATGTCACGTAATTTCCTGCTCTTAAATTCTGATAAAACTGAGATGCTGGTCATTAGGCCAGTCCGACATAGAAAGCAGTTTGAAGTAAGATAATAAAAAAATTAATGAATAAATAATCAAGTAACAGTAAATCTAAACAACTTTCGTTTGGAGGATACAGATCGTGGTGCTATTAAACTGTATTGCTTTATACTGACAGGTGTTTCAATTATTTTGTCGATCCCCATTTATCAGTGAGGGTAGGTTAAATAACTGGAACAGCTCTCTTAACTAATTCGAACCATATGATCATCACTCCAAAACCCAATAACATTCAGTTTACTGTCACAGAAGACAAAGTACAAGAGCAAATGTTCACATTTAAGAGGCTGTAACCAGTGGACCACGGCTTAAAAAAGGACTTGAAACATAAATTATCAAAATGATTGCTGGTTCATTTATACATTTATTTTCAATCTCACTTCCTGCAAAAAAACTCCAACCTAAAAGTATGTCAGGCTACTAAAACTGTGTCTGTCCTGTCAACAGATAGCTTCCTTGTGAGTCCATGCGACTACAAGTTACAAGCCATGTGTTAACTCTCAGTAAGGCTATAGGAATTATACTACATTAAATCAAAAATGTCAAACTTCTCAATCATGGTCAAACCAAAAAAGACAAATTAAAGAGCGTCTCCCCTTTGTTCTCAACTTTCAAAGCAATGATGATGTCATGTAAGCATCTGTTCAGTATCTGGAACACTTACAGCCTGAGAGGTTCGATGGTGATAGGAAGAGAATGCCGTGAGTAACCCCCCACCTCGGCGAGGAAATCTGGAGGAGACTCAAATAGTAGAGAGTGGGCCCTCTGGGAGCCGTCTGGGTTGGGCTGAGCTGGGCCGGGGCTGGCCAGGGCTCTCTGTATGAGGATGTGTAGGGGGATGGCTGGAGGCAGGCTGGGAGGCTCAGTGGTCGGGCTGGGGGGATTCGCTTGCATGGTGGGAACAGGACCAGAAGAGGCGGTACTGGGTGGCTGGAGTGACTGAACCCTGGGAGGAGATGGCGGTATGTGGGACGGCGGCAAAGGCAGAGGTTCAGTGGAGGGCTGAGGAGCTGTCTGATTTGTTTTGTCCTCACTGTTATCTCCTTTAAGGACAGCAGGGTGCACCAGCACAGGCGCAGCAGTGGGGTCAGTGGTGGCAGATTCTGGGACCTGACCGGGAGGGGAAGGATCCACAGAGTGGCGTTTGGTGACAGGGGTCATCCTCTTTGGTGGGGTTGGTGGAGAGCGCTTAGTGGGTGCTGGGACTACAATGACACCGCTGCCAGGCTGTGAAAGCTCCGCTGTGAATAAACCATCCGACAACAATAATTAGTTACGGTCATAAACTGTAGAATGATGGCCACAAACATAACCTGCAGTCAGAATTTGAAGATGCACATTCGCTCTGTAGAGGAGTGAAGTTAGTTTCATAGTTTCATTAGCAAAAAAAAAAGCATAAAAGCAAATATTTCAACAATAGTTGACGGTCCTGTTACAGCTGAGCTTTTTGCTGAGTCAGTAGAGGGTGACATACACATATTAACAGACAACTGTATCATAGTCTTTAATGAACATGGGACCAACAAACACATTCAATGCACTCCAGCACACTAGATATCCATCCAGTTTCCATGCAATGTTGTCTTGACAGAATTTAGAGTAAGTTAGTTGAGCTGGAAACAGCTCCAATGGCTGCAATACGCATGCAATGAAGTAATGGTGTTAAAATGGAGGCGAAGAATTCCATATGCTTTGAAGCTGGTGGATCTATACCACCGGTCGGCAGGCTTTACTAGGATGGATTGAGATCTGGCGCCCCACTGGGTACCTGAGCTCCCTCTAACCCTGTGCCGCAGGTACACAGGTAGAGAAAGGTAGAGGCCGAGCTCACTCTGACGTCTCCAGCTGGTCCAGTAACAAGGCTGCCTGGCCTTAGAGCCCCTGTTCAATGAGGAAGCTGGCAAAAATGAGTGGAGATGTCAGGGATGGGGCTGGGTTTATATCCCAACCTGGGAGAGAATACAAGAGGGTGTTTTCGGATAATGGTCCAGAAGCAGAGTATACACCCATCCTTAGATAATAAACAACTGTGCAGATATAACTCAGTTTCTGAGCACAAGATAAGAAAAAAACTTTTGTGAATTCTCCTCATTACACAAAGTGACACACTGCAGTTTGGTACTTCCCACTGACACAGTTTCATTATGATGGTTTTCTTTCATTTTTGCTCATTCATGATAGTAAAATAGTTGTCTGTCAGGGATTTACTCCTGCCCACTTTATTCATCCCTATTACAGCTATTAGGCTGATATTAATATTAGCCTATAGCAGATATACTGGTACTGTTGTATAAGTCTGCCGATAAGTAACAAGACATTGAAGTACAGAAAGGCAAAACCAGGTTTGCATCTCTTTTACAGAGTTTCTCCACCATAAAGCACTGACAAGTTGATTTTTACGCTGTAAAATGTCCCACTTAGTATGTATCTTAGTCATAATTTGAAGAGAAACTAATCAAAGAGATCCTTATCAAGGTCGTGTGTATTTTATGTTAACCAAAATTATTAAATTTCTCTTGAGAGAAAACATAACTGACAATACGTAATATAAACTTCAATCCAGCACAGAAACAAAAAGGGAAAAAAAAGAGAAAACAGAAGATGAATTCTACAGGGACTGCCTGCATGAGACATATATATGTGTGTATCTATGCATAAAGTTTCCACAGTCCATTACACTGAGCCAGATACTCTCCGCTCACACTCCATTACCAATGTAATCTCAGGCAATAAAATAAAATGCTCTGTAATAAAAAAAACACCCACAGACTACATATGTAACAGTGTTAAATAAAATGCAATGTGGAATGTGTCAATGCCAGAGAGAGTGTTTCAAACGGACAGTACTGGGATGGGCTGTAAACAAGAGCAGCTGTGGCAAGCTAGGACAAAGGATATGAAATACTAAAAGCCAATCAGTTTCCGTCTACCCTCCAGGGAAGTGCTGGTATCGTATAAATGGTGCAAAGACAAGCCGGTGCGTGTCCCCTCCCCAGAGACTGGTGGCTGTACACACTGAGAGTGCACATTAGCAAAACAAATACACAGCAACAAGCCGCAGGAGCTGTGGATGTTGTTTTTTTAAATTAGAAATATAAAGTTAATAGAAATGATGACATCTACCAGCAGCACATTGACAACATTTAGCCCACTAGAAAATTCATTTTAGCAGTGTGAAATCATTACTACACGTAATATTTATTTAATAAACAGGTACATGTGTGTGTTTTATTCTTCATTATCCGTTTTCACATACCCTGCAATAAGGAGTCCATTATAACATGTAAAAAGCAATCTGATCATCAGAGAGTATACTCACTGAACTGAATTTGATGAAAAACATCAAAACAAAACAGATGAAATCTAGCTATCAATGACTTTGTTTGAATAAGGGGAATAACAATATTCTGCATTGGTAAAATTGCCTTTTTTTTTGTTTGTTTTTTTTAAAGACATACTATACTTTCAAAGAATATCTTGCTCCACCACCTGAGGTGTCTTCCTCACTTCTTTAATCCACACACCAACCACAGGTTAGGTCTGTCACAAAAATCAAAAAGTAAGATCTGCATCTTTGAAATAGGTGTGGGCTATAACAGACAGAGCCTCTCATTTATAAGAACTTTTCAGGCTGGAAAAATCACCTGCCTAATCAGAGGTGAGGCCATAAATACACTGCTCTTATGCAACCACAGGCTATTGCACCAGCTCAAAGCAAGTTTGAGCTTACACTTACTGGCAAAGTAAACACTACCTGCTACGCTGTAATTCGTTAGTTTCCCACTGAATTAACCACCGTGTTCAGTTGCACGTTCTACTTACACTACAACTTAACCGAGTCGACTAATCGAAACACTGTCACGGAGAGTGATGTTTCATCCAGCGCAGCAATCAGAAAAAAAACAGGAAACCAGTACATCAGACTGCTTTAATAAAATAGTGACAGTAGAAGACACTCTCCGTCATGCTTTGTTGAAGCGCTCTGTGATACAACTTGGTAAAAAAAAATATTAAATTATATGGATGTGGGTCAAATCGAATTTAATCGGTATAGTTAAGTCAATTATTTTTGCGTTGGACTTTGGATTGAATACTGTAGATAGATGTGGACTAATGGTCTGTATTGTCATGTCAACTAGTTAACAGATGATACAATGCATGTTCTTGCAGTACTTTAATAATTGAACTATAATTTGTCAAATGCTTCTGTTGTACTTTAATGTTTTTAGAGATGTGGAGAGGACTGTATTAAATAAATAAATATGGTCATAAATAATAAAAAAAATACCTAAGCAGTCACAAGCCTTCCTTAGAAACAAGTGGTGTTGACGGATATTCCAATCTTAAGTGAACACAGCATAAAATCACACTCTAGCCTCTCCTATTCCAAATAATGGGAACTGTACAGCACAATACTGAGCGTGCATGTCAGTGTCATCATAAATGTAAAGAGATGTAGTATGTCACAGGCAATGTGCTTCCTGAGTATATATTGAAGAAAAACTTTCTCTTGCTCTTTTATCATTTGTCTCTCCCATCCTTTGAACAGAGACAACAGTTATTAAGGAATGACTTCCACCGGCTCAGAGAAGGTGTAAATTTGAAGTTCTATCTTGACCATGTTTCTACTAACTTGTGTGGTGCAACTGGTTTTTACTTTTAAGTGTAACTCCTCTAAACATATAACATATACAGTATGTTTGAACTTACACATAGTTATGCACAAGACTACTAACTCTCATGTGTCAGAGTCAGAGCATCCAATACATTTGTACAGCTAATGAGAAGCACTGTAACAGCATTTTAGCTTGATGCCAGAATGGCAAAGTGGTCTATGGCCCTCTGTGGTGGTGATTACTCCCAGTATTTGAAATGCAGCTTGAGGTTCAGTACACAGTTTCCCAGTCATCAGAATCCTACAGAGCTTGTTTAACCAATAGTACAAAGAAAGAGCAGCTGTTTATTGAGAGAGGCTAATTTTATGCATGCAAAAAAAGTGCTAACAAACTCACCGAGCAGTGCAGCGTTGCTGTTGCGGTTGGTGGGTTTGGGTGGAGGGACAGGAGGCTGCTTGGCATGGGGAGGGACAGGGGGCGGCGGGTCAGAGTCAGCTGAGGAAGGAGCAGCGAGGGAGGGTCGAGGTGGGTCATCAGCTATTAGGGAGACAGTCCTTGGCGGCTTGGCCACAGCTACAGGAGCAGAGGATGAGGAGGAAGAGGAGGAGGAGGAAGAGGAGGATGATGAAGAAGTGGAGGGGGCTGGACTCCTGCCGAACTCAGTGGAAGAGGCAGTGAGGAATTTTGGGGGAAGCAGAGCTTGTTTGGGCGGGGGAGGTTCCTGCTGTGAGTCTTGTGTTGGATATGGGTCAGGGGCAAAGCGGACAGCAGCAGACTCTACAGAGGGGTACACACACACACAAACAGACAGATATTAAAGGAGAGGTCACACCAAGGGTTCTACTATCGCTCTAAGGAAAACTATTTAGAAAGGACACTCATAAGCGCCATCACATACAGTAAAACACTGAAGGAAAATGTGGGTTGTTTGTGAAATTTAGAAAATAAGCAGATCTTTCGGAGCTTAGCCCGGGGGCAAGTCTGATCAAGGCTCTATAGTCATTAGATGATGAAAGGTAACATGAATCAGTGGATCTTAAGTTCACACACAAACCAGACACAGGGGAAGATCAAAGAAGCACATCAGGGTCCTAAGAATTTGTTCTGTCCTCTTTTCATGTTCACTTTAATCCAAGTATCAAAGCCTGATATTTACTGTTTCAGCTTCATAACCGCTGTCAGTTACAGTTCAATCATTTACCCAAAATGCCTTCGCAGCAACATCAGGAGACTTTGGGGGGTTACTCATAGCAAAAGAGTCACTGACTGGCCATTTACTAAGAAAATGGTTTGCAGAACCTAAAAGACAGGAAGTCCATGCGTTAGCTCAGATGTCAACCTGCCATAACAAATGTGAGAACAAACAGGACTTAAATGTTTCATCTACTGACACTAGTGAATAATGGATCAAGTGTCCAATAAAAGACATCAAATCTCAACCTCAAGGCAAAGGACAGCAGTCTATTTTGTCTGATACCTATCATATGAACAAGTATTGTGTATTTAAGTGTTAAGTGGTCCAAGAAGGTGCTTTTGACAAAAAAGAATGTCAGTGATCTGAATTGTACTCAATCTATCTGTTGTCATTTCTATGAGCCAAGTAAAAATAGCACATTTTATTGACTCAAACTTCGTCAAATCACTGCTTATCATCTTAATATGACGGCAATTAGTTATCACTTTAAACATCAAAGTCACTGCCACAGTGACTCAAGCTTAGCATGTAGTTCAGCTTTGTTTCCCTGTTAGGAATGCAGATCTGATTCACTGTGATAGTGAGATTCTCACAAGCATCATCATTAGACTAAATGGTTGAGTCAAACTCAAAGAACGCCACATTGCCTGTTTATTACAACCCAAGTAACTTGTTTACATTCCTTCATTCACTTTAGGATACATGGAGATAATAAGGTTTACTCTGGAAAGTGGCTTTGCTGCCTAGACCACAAAGTTCAAATGAATCTAGCTCCTGGAGGGGAAACAATTGCTGTGCAAATGAAAAACAGTTTTACCTGAATTAATTGGGTTTGCATTATCTTACTGACTATGATAGAAAGCAGGATTGCCATGAGAAGAATGTTTGTTCTGGAAAAATATGATCTGACCAATCCGAGAGAGGAAAAGAGACTTACAGAGCCTTTATTTATTTTGTTCCAAGTTTTCATTCTAGACCAGCATCGTAAACCTCCATGTATGTAACCTCCATATCCCCGACATGCATTTACATTTTTGTGGATGTGCATGTTTGCTCTGGCGGTACTTCCATTGTCTCTACACAATCATCTAGAAGCTGGCTTTGATGCCCTGAGTCTAGTTTGAAGGTTTGAACTCCTCATAACTGCTCAATTTTACCAACTGAATAGGCCTATATGATCACATAACTTCAGCTCTCTGATCAATAGTCTTCATAAACTTAAATTTCAAAAGTAACACTTTTAGACTTTTTCAAGACAAACAGAAACAATAATATTCACAGGGGCCAGAGGAAATTTATTATGTCATACTTTATTCTCTCTGCATTATAAGAGCTTGAAAAAAAGGGCCTGATTTTTGTGCCTCATCCAGTTTTCACCCTGTTGTGAAACATCATAATCATTCGTGTCAAAAAAGTGTGCCAACAAGGTTATGTGACAACTAATTTTTCTTGATTTCTTTTGATAACCCTGTGACTCAGATTCTGAGAAACCATCAACTTTCTTACCAGTAATTTTTCAATTTTCATTGCACGATTGAATCTCACAAACCGGCAGGTTGACAAGTAGAAAAAACACAACCCAGATTGCTAATATAATGAAACTTAAGGAGGAGATCTTACCTGATCGCTCTCTGAACTCTGCAGCTGGAGTGTATCTGGGCAGTGTACTCCTCCGGTCAGTCTCAGAGGCAGGGCGAGCCTTCTTGTTGTCCTCTGAGGAGCTCTTCTGTAGGGAAGGCCGCAAGTCTATCTCAGACACAGGCCTGAGTATAGGCCTTGAGTCATCCGGCTTTTCTCTCCTTTCCTTCTCCTCCTTCTTTTCCCGTTCATCTCGGCGCTCTCTATCATTTCTCTTGGCCCAGTCATCCCATCTGTCCCTGTCCTCTCTCCTCTCTCTGTCTTCTCGCCTGTCTCTGTCTCGGTCTTCTCGCCTGTCTCTGTCTCTGTCTTCTCGCTTGTCTCTGTCTCTGTCTTCTCGCTTGTCTCTGTCTCTGTCTTCTCTCCTGTCTCTGTCTTCTCGCCTATCTCTATCATCTCTTTCTGCTCGCAGGTCTTTCCTATCCCTGTCTTCTCTGTCATCTCGGTTCTCCTTCCTTTCCTTTTCAAGCCGCCGATCCCTATCTTCTCTCCTGTCTCTGTGGTCCCTCCTTTCCCTCTCATCCCGATCCCTCCTTTCCCTCTCATCTCGATCCCGATCCCTCCTTTCCCTCTCATCTCGATCCAGATCCCTCCTTTCCCTCTCATCTCGATCCAGATTCCTCCTTTCCCTCTCATCCCGATCCCTCCTTTCCCTTTCCCTCTCATCCAGATCTCTCCGTTCTTTCTCCTCTCGATCTCTTCGTTCCCTCTCATCACGATCTCTCCTTTCCCTATTGTCTCTGTCTGTCCTTTCATCTCTCCTCTCTCGGTCATCTCTCCATTCTCGCCTTTCTCTGATGTCTCTGTCTTCCCTCCGGTCAACTCCCCCATCCCTTTCTCTTTCCTCTCTCCAGTCCCTTCTTTCAATGTCCTCCCTGTCCTTCCTTCCTCTATCTCCCCTGTCATCTTTTCCATCTCTTCTCTCTTCTCTGCGGTATCTATCATCTTGAGGCGGTCCTCGGGGTAAAGATCCTCCTCTCTTATCAACATCTGATGGCAGACGGCTTCGTCTGTCTACGTCCACAGAAAGCCGTGCATGAGAGTCAACATCCAGAGGTGCCCGGTTAGTTCGGGAGGCATCGGACAGTGCTCTGCTTCGATGTTCATCTCCCTGAAGCATCCTGATGGGATTCACCTTTATTTCAGAATCCCCTCGAGACACTCGTACCCCGGCTTCCGACACCCTGTCCACATCCGTTGGCATAGGATGCCCATTTTTCACTGGTGGAGCTTTAGAACGGTTCACATCATTGCTCTCTGTCCATGAAGACACAAAACAGTGTCAGTAAAGATGGAGCCAATTCATCCACAAAATATTCTTTAACAAAAACAACTAAGCTCTGCATACCATTCTCTGGAATGTCCTTTAGAACACCTCTTGCAATCAGCTCTTGACGACTTTTTCTAACAGAAATCTTTCTTTCCAAAGCTGAAAAAAGGAAAAATACATCAATAAACCAAGCACAGAGTAATGAACACAACAGGTGGAAATAGTAAAAGCTTGGACCCAGCATACCTATAGATGTTTCAGTGAACTTCTCACTTGGCTTCTTCTTTCTCCATTTCCAGGGCTTGAAGATCCTTCCCATTTTGGAGAACTTGCCTTTGCGTTTGGTTGGAGGGGTTCCCGCACCAGAGTTTCCATCTTCACCCCCTGTTGTGCTGTGTTGCAGGTTGACCTCATCGTCTGCATGAACATGTTTTTTGATTGACATCAGTATTGCATATAATCCAAAACTCCAAATTTTATCAATGAAGTAGTAGCTGTCTTCAGAGTTTTTATACCTTTAAAGGAATTGGGTTTTTGTGACGCCAAAACTTGGCACTCCAACTCAATTTAAATTTAATAAGAATGATAAAATTCATGCTGGATATCCATCTTTGCAAAATACTACTTATTTTAGGCCTTATTCTGTCAAGCATTTTTAATCTCTATGTATCCAGAAGGCCAAAGCAATCTCCAACAATGTGACACACACTCTCTGAACATTCACACATCAGATTCACGTTTAAAAAGCTGTGTTTGAACAACATTTCAGTAATACGGCACTTCAGCATTGATTGCACTGCTCACACATTTGATACACACATCTTGTTTTACAGTATGGTACAGTTCTTTGTCTTCATGTGAATGTAACTGATAAGTCTCTTCTACATTGTATTAACAATCCACATGTTCTCCAGCCTTATCACAAAGTTCTTGGCAAGTCTCTACTATAAATTGGGCATAATGGAATGTAATCTGCAGTCTTACAAATGCCTACTTCCAGATGACAAAAGCTAGTGATCTGTGGCTATATCCAACAATACAGTTCAGGAATCTTCTGTGTCAGTGCAGAAATAGCGACAAGGTCTTAAAACAAAATAGTTCATCTTTTCTGGCGACAAGAGTCACAAGGTAAGATTCCTGGTCAGCTGAGTATGTCCATACATAGGGCAGGAGTTCATATGTAAACTACTGCATAACTTATCATCATATTAAAAGGACCAAACATCTAAACATTACTGGTCCAAATTCCACTCTTAATGTCTGCTTAGCTGTTTCAGCTGGCCAATGACAGCCAGACAATGAAATATGGGCACAGTCTCTTCTGGTATTATTTACAAGGTGGTGTGAATTAATGTAATTTTTGCCATGATAGTGATAGGTATAGGATCATGTAATGTCCTCTGCATTTGTCACATTCACCATCAATATCAAGTTTTAATATTCTTCTTTTAAACCAGAATAATACAACTAAAATAGTGAGGAAAAAGATTAAACTGAAAAAAAAAAGAAACAACTGGGGCAGAAACCATGAGTGAAAATTCCCAAATAAGTCTTATGCTATTGAAAATCCAAAGACACCAATAACTGGGTGTGAAACCAATACTATGATTCTTGGCCGATGAGTAGAATGGCAGCAGTTGCACAACATTGTGCAACATAGCAGCAAGCAAAGACCCGTGCAGAAGGCATGTGGTTTAAGAGCAGTAAGAATAGAAGGGTGAATTTAGTGTGACTTAACCACTGTTTTGCAATCGAATGTACAGGAAGACAGTCATTAGAGTGGCTACACTGAGAACTGTATGACAGTGTGAAGGTGCACGCTTGATGAGAAGAATTTACAGACTCTTCAAATCACACATCAGTCAATTAATTATTCTTACATTACTAAATTGCTCACAGTCAGACAAAGTGTAAGTTGTGGTAGATAGGATGTAAAACAAGGTGAAATGAAATAAAAGAATGGAGAAAACCAACATAAACAGTGGAGGCAAAATGGGTTAGAAGAGACAAGACATGAGAAAAAGGTGCACAAGGTGAAGAGATGGGATCCCTGGTTTCCTTTCACCAGCACCATAACAGACAGATTCCTACTGAACAATATCTGACAGAATAGGAGTTGGTACTGGATTCTACATGTTTTTTCGTGTTTCTACGTGTTACGCTGAGATACTGAAAGTGGATTGTTACCCTTCCTAATCACTATAAAACCCATGTCCCGAAGATGAGTTTTTCAAGGTCACAGATAAATGTGGCCAATATAGAGGGTCAGGGAGGCTCAGAACATCAGGCTCCTTTGGGAAGGGGGGGGGGGACAAAAAAAAAAAAAAACAACAACATAATTTTTTCTTGTATCGAATTGAGGTGTTAATGATTAGTGCCTGACCTATTATCACCTACTGGAATTTGATCAATCAGGAATATAAGAGCTGATTGTGCAGATTTCCAGATATTGGTTCTGTCCATGTGGGTTTTTTCAGTGGCTGCCATCCAATTTCCATACAGTTGAGACAAATGTGCCATCTGTACAGTGGACAACCACAATCAGACCAAATGCAGCGGAAACAATATGAATAGGTTTCCATATGTCAGATAGAAGAGAGTTTACCCGGACTGAAGTAAACCTCGGTCCCACAGCTCTTATCTAACCAGTCTACAATAGTTCCTGCTTCTTTTGCCATTTTTTCATGCATATTACCTCTTACAAAACTGATCCCCTGAATTCTATGAACACTGAGTTACAACTCACCCCTAAACTACAACATGCTTATGTTCTTAATAATAAAAACAAGTCAAACTTTAGTCTGTTGTCGAAAGAATGGGGCAGCCCATTTTGGCTTTCTACTGATATTAAAATGGGCTGCCATTTGTGATCATTTGAGGGCTACAGCCCTGTTCACTGATACCTGTTTGGGGTTTGGCTCTTTTTAAGTGCTCTTCATGTTTAGTTCCAAGGCCGGTGTCTGTCTACAGTCTGCCACTGATGTCTTACTAACTGAGCTAACTATTCTCTGTATGTTTCCTGACCAGAATTCCACTTTTACAATTTCATGTGTTTTAGATTTGTATTGCGTATGTAAGTAGGACTCCAAATATTTTGATTTCGAATATAGAAAATAATCCGAGCTATGATTTACACAGCACTTTCACATCCAGATTAGAGCTGCAACTATTAATCGATTACTCGACTGAAGCAAAGTTAAATTGCAAACCATTTTATTCATCAATTAATCCTATTAGTAATATTTCATATAAAAATGTCAAACATTTTAATGTTTCAAGCTTATTTAAGATGAGAATTTGCTGCCCTTCTTGCTCCTACATCATAGTTGATCAAATGTTTTTGGGTTTTGGACTTGGGTCGGAATAAACAAGACTTCACCTTGTGCTGCTGGTTATTGTGATTGGCTTTTTCTCTGTTTTCTGACGTGTTATGGACCAAATGATTAAATCAAGAAAATAGCGAGTAGATTAATTGATAATGAGATAATTATTAGTTGCAGCCCTGGTACTTATTTCCAAAGGCTGTGCCATAACCAACTTCAAATTAACAGGGCTGCAACTCAATATTTTTATTATTGATTAATCTGCTGATTATTTTCTTGATTTATCATATTTTTTTGTCTATAGAAGTCAGTAAATCTTGAAAGTCATCATTTTATCAGCCAGTCAACTAACTGAAATCAACTAATCACTGCAACTCAAAACTAAAATTTTGAGACTGAATAACCTCCAGATTCAAACAGAATGTCTTCATCTGTCAGAGAGGGCATGTTCATGTTCATGTTCAGTGTAAACATGTTCAGTTTGACTATGCATTATTAGAGATCACAACACATGAATCAACTGCTGGATTAAGTACAACTTTTTATTACCATGCTACACTGTGTCATGTATCACATGACAGTACAGAAAGATGTGTACTCTTCAGCCTTGACCTTTTTAAAATGACTCTTTGTCTTCACACTTGGTTTAATTTATCTCTACTGGTAGCAGACAGAAAAACTTTATACAGGCAGGTCAGAATGCCTTCTATGTCAATAAGCAATATTTCTTACCCTGTGTATAATCCTGTTGATCACCCTTAATGTGTTACCACTGTTTTTCTGTGTCAGTGCAGTTTGTGTGTTTGGTATACATGTGTGTTTTGATGAGTTGAGACTGTCCAGCCATATGGAATATTTTAACAGTTTTAATCTGCAACTATTTTGATCACTGAGTTAATGTTTTAGTCATTTTGTTGAGGAAAATGCCAATCATTTTGTGTTTCCATTTTCTCAAATGTGATCATTTGGACTGCTGATTAGACAAAACAAAACAAAGCCATTTGAAGATGTCACCTTGGGCTGTGGGAAATTGAAACAGGATTTTTCACCATTTTCTAAAATTTAATAGACAAAATTATTAATTTATCGAAAAAGTAATTTGCATATTAATCAATAAGGAAAACAGTCGTTAGTTGCAGCCCAAGCACTGATAATTTGCCACAAAACACACTTTAGTGCTGGTTAATTTGCAGTCAACCTAAGATGACCACCAATGCATCAAATTCTGTTCATACAAAAGTCTCTCCATAAATGTTTACATTATTTTGTCCACCGACTGTGTGAAGTAAAGAAGGCTGTTGGATGCTTGAGAAATCCCATGCTGAAATGCAGGCTGACAAAGGTCAGTGAACTCTGTACAGTGCACTGGCCTCACAGCTATTCCTGAAACATAACCCAGGCACCAGTGGGTGGTAAACTGGGAGGGGTGGGGTGGCAGTGATCTGGGATAGCAGTGATGTGGCTTGGCTGCAACAGAATCAGTGTGTGATGTGGTGACCTTGTGTTACAGTACAGCATGGCTATTTGAGATGGCTTCTTTTCACAAAAGAAGCAGAGAATTTAAGACATTTACCCCAGACATTTAACAGATGAGGTGAAAGACGTTCAAGAGGAAAAAATCTTTCAATGCTAAGACTAAACACTAACACAAAGCGGTCTGCCACAGGTCAGGTCTGATAAACGGATTCTAAAACAGGGAACCTAAGACACTATTAACAACACAGACTTCTGTAAATGTTCAGCCATTCAAACTCAAAGACCTAATAAAAGCATGAAAGCTGCACTAACCAGCTGGCTCTAATGCAATACCCTGGACTCCTCTGATCAAGCTGTCCATATGACTCATGTCAATCACATATGTTGACACAAACTTCACAAAATCGCACGCCAGGGGCAAAAACATATCTTGCATAGAGAGCAAATATGTAACCAAGAGGATGATCTTATGTTACTTGTTTTCTGTAGGAAGTGGAGTTAGTGTGTTTAAAGAGAAACCCTATAGTAAAATATAAAGCCAATATTGATCCAACAAATTCTAAGGGAACGGACCATTGTTTCTGTATACCAAACAAAAGGCCATGACCAAATTAAAGTTTGTGATATTGCAGAAAAGAGGTTACAGACAAGTGGGTGAAGTGCATTACACAGATGCTGGATTCCAATAGCTGCAAGCTATATTGTTAAGAGGAATTGTAGGTGTGCAGACACAACAAAGAGGATCCTTCTTTTTTTTTTGACAGCAAAGAAGGTTCTGAGTGTTTGAACTGTTATTAGCTTAAACGGAGAGTCAGGTGCTTTTTTGGTTCTCTGTACACCTTTGGATGACAATATGACTTAAAAGTCATGTCACTTAAGTTAAAACACAGATCCATATTTGGAGAGCTGGTGTCAGTTGGTGCCTTGTACCCTCAAATCTTGTATTTCAAAAAGGCTTCAACAGGGAGATGGAGTGCTGCGTGCAGAGACAGAGGTTTGTGTGGTCTGTATATTTCACAATCACCACATTCCATCTGCACGCATACTTTTACACCTGTCTGTTCCTGCCACCTTCAAGTTTCTCTCTGGTTTAAAAAGACCTGCTCATATATGCTCTTGTTGGCTTTCCATTTTACGCAAATGCAAACATGTTCGCCATGTTGTTTCCACATCTAAAATCAGTCAAAGTTATGTTCAAGGGAACCATTGAGTGCTGAGCCTCTAGCCTTGGACTCACCCGTATTGTGTTGGGCTGGTTGCCCGGCCACTGTCTCACTGCTAGCACTGTGTCCCATGCTACGGCTCCTGTCCCCAATGGCCTGCTGGGCCCTGCCTCTCCTGAGGCCCACGGCAGGAGAGGAAAACCTAGAGCCACCTCGCTCTTCTCCAACCAGACATAGAGCTTCTGTAACTCAAGACTGTCTTGCTCACTTGCGTCGTTTAGCCTTTCTTGTCTCTACAGTCTTGCCCTCCCCCCTCCCTTCAGCCTGTTTTATTTGGTCTCTCCCTCCCTTCCTCCCTCCTTCTTTTGCTTTAAAATACAAGCACACTCAGTCACTCACTTCTTAGGTCCCACCCTTCTTCGAGCTCTGGCTTCATAAATAAGGTACACCAATAAGGTAATCCAGCAGGCTTGGATGCCTTTCATTCCTGAGAGCAGATTTTTCGGGGGCAAAGTTCACAGTAGGCGAGCTTTGAGATTTGGCTGGTCCAGCCATCGAGCCTTGAGGGATTTGCGATGCAGTGGGGCCCCCCGCCAGCACCATTTCACAGACTGATAAAACACTACTCCCTGAAGGGCGATGGGCGGGCTCTGTAGGGTAAGGTAACTCGAGAAGTGGAAGGTGAGCTGGGCCAAGGTGGAGCTCAGTACATGAGAAGAGGAAGTGACACAGCGGAGGTGTCTGGGGATTGCCATTTTAAACAATGAAATGCACGTGGAAACTGATACGACTTGTATTAGATATTAGCCACTCTATTTTACAGCTAGAACACAATTCCTTGACCATACCTCCCTCAGGTTTGGGTGCGAATGCTTTTATTACAATTTAATTTGTTGTTATGTTTAGTTTTACATATTGTATCTCTTTAAATTCTTTTGTAACACATTGAAAAGTAACAAAACAATATCTAATATTGAAATGTCAAACACACAAAACCTGAGCAGGCACAACATCAAAACTTGTCTAGAGGCCTTAGTCTCAGAAACATACCAATGCTGGACAGAAACAAGGCAACCAGGTAATCTGTGTCTGAACATTTTTATCACAGCACTGTGTGATTTTGTTATATGTAATCAGTGTTTGGGAGTTAGGCACACTGCTTCTTGCATGTTAGAGATTAAATTAGAAAGTAGGAAAAAAGATGTTAACTATCTTTTCCACTGCTAATCAGACGGAAGCTGGTTTATAGAAAATTATCCTCTCTGCTCAGAGTACAACACAGTACAGTGTAACAACATGTTTATGAAGTTTTTTCTCCCCAAATGCGGGGACGAGGATATGAAATTAATAGCTTTCCATAAAATGTAGGCAAAAACAAGATGCTATTGCTGGTATATATTGAGGTATATTAGATTGTAATCTAAAATTTAGCTAAGAAGAGGTTTGGTAAGCAGCAAGAGACAAAACTATCCCTGTGTTTTCAGACATTCAATGCATCAGAAGAAGCTCACTTCATAACATGCTACATAACTGTTGCTCCCTCTACAGTCCAATTAAAGCTACAGCATAGAAGAACGACTGACACAGGAATGTGTGGAATGCAAGTCTGCCTTTTGATAAAAGGACGATGATTAGGACAATAATCCTTGAAATCACTTGTAAATAAACAGGGATGACAACCAATGACATCTTCTAATTTATGACTCATCATGAAATTTAAATCTTTTTTTCACTCTTTCTAAAGAAAAGCAGCAGATGGAGATAAAACATATTTCTTCAGGCTTTTAAACAAACCTGAAAGTGAACATGGAGGCCAGCTAAACAAAAACAACTTGATGATTCAGAAAAATAATACTATGTCATCATGACAACCCTAAAAGATACAATATAAAATAATATGAGCCAATACGCTGGATGACTTTGCCTTTTCAGATCAAAATACATGGACATGTGAAGCATGCCAGCTGCTTAACAGCCATGCCTTCATCTCAGAAACACATTACTTTTAGAACAGGGTCGAGGAGGAAGTCCAGTTTATCTGAACTGTATTACAGTTAACGGAATTGAAAGATGTTCAAATGTAAATCCAAATGTATAAAACTGAAATGTAAATGTTCTAATTTTCACATCCAACAACAGACAGAAAGCAGGTTCACTCACAAATATATTCAGACTGCACAGCCATCCCAGGTATTCCTCACAGATGTCAAAATTTCCCGACAACAGTTCAGCCTAAGAACAAAGATCCTCTGACCAACGTAAGTCTATACGTGATACGTTGAGGTTGTCAAATGATCGAGGTCAGTTGTGAAATAGACACAAGACCATGCGTGGCAGAGAGAGAAACCGGCAGCTCTGCTAACCTACAGGTGTGTCCTCCGGGTGAGAGCCAATCAGATAAGTGCAGTATCAACAGCACAGTGCATCACAGGGTCAGCCCCTTAATGGACTGCTTCATAACATAGCACTGTGTTTGTTGACTCACCACTTTCTGTCATCACGATACTATGATTGAGATAACATCAGTCTCACTATAGTCAGCATATACAGTATACTAAAATAAAATCTTTAGAAACAGATGGGTTTTTTTCCAACTCCAAGTTAAACAAGGTTTTCTACACAAAAGAAAAACTTTTGTGTAGAAAAAAAAAAGAATTTTTAGTTTTTGTCGTTGTATGAAACCAATTTTCAGTATTAATAAAAAAGGCAGTATTAATAAATACAGTATTAATACAAAATACTGTATTTATTACAGTAATTATAAAAAAGGCTGTTTTTATTACCAGGATTTTCCATCGGTGTCCAAAACTCAGCAGTCAGCAGCTCCTGAAACACATGAACAAATGGAATCATTATGAAATGTATAAATTTAGGAGAATACCAATACAACAGATTACTTCATTATAAGAAGTATGTATCTAAGAGTTCTTCAAGACAAGACAGGTTAAACAAAATGTTTTACTTCATTAAATCCTCTCCCTTGTCGTCATTTTGATCATAACTAATTTACAAAAAATACAAAAAAATTCAGTCACATGAAACATAATGCAGGGGTTAGGGAACTAAGTAAATCTGAAACTAGCTGATATTTAAGTTAAACTTTACTAGAACTAACAAAAGTCATTCCAATAACTTAAGACTCTAGTTTTCCATTATTGCTCTGTAAATAAATGAATGACTTTCAGGGCACTTCAATAGACTAGCAGTTCTCTGCAGCTAATGGGGGGCAGATTGAAGCTGAACAAAAGCTCTGCTGTGTTAGCTAAGAAAAAATAGTGCGTTAATAAGCTGACACACTGCAAAAAATCCATTCTGAATCCTTCTACACTTAAAGGCAAAGCAACATGTCTAATTCCAAATTTAATTTAAAGAGACATGAAAACAGCTGTCAAGATTTAGAAGTTATAAGCTGATTGCAGTGTCCAGGAGAATAGGAATACTGGTACATTATTTCTGAAAGGAGATGAGGAACAAAAGGTAAACAATTAAACACACAGTGAACACTCTTAAAAAATACACTCTTAAACAATTAAGCCCTTTGGTTAAACAGATAACATACTAGATGGGCTGGTAAATATGAGCATGTTGTGTGCAGTTTTGTTTTGTAAATCATCTTACATTAAGTGGTGTGTAAAGCTCAAAGATGAGACAAAACAGTTAACTGTTTTACTCTGTTTTACACAATAAACATATATAAACCCACATACAACCATTGCATGGTTTGGAAAGATGTAGTTAGTAATAACTGCAACTGTGTGATAGAATGAGACATGCAGTGACGCAGTCATTTTTCTCAAGCTGAAGTCATAATCAGTTTATGGGGACTTCTAAGGTTGTTTTGGGACTTTCAAATTACACTCATTTAACAGTTTATTGGGTAAATCTGGCTGTTGAACTGTACTGCGTTATACAGAGAGGAGTTTCTGTTATTCAGTCTACTCTCATTGATATAAATTGGGTTGACAAAATAATAGAAATATTTGTCAGTATAGTGCAATACTATTCAACAGCCACCTAAACTGCAGCCTCCAAAATGAGTATACAATTGAGTCAAAATCTCTCTCAAACAGTTTTAACAAAAACTGAACATTATAACCTTCATGAAGGAAGAATTTATTGCAGGGCTGTTGTATTAGACTGAATTAGTTTTAATTACGTGTACCCATTGAACTGACAACTGTGTATGTTTTAGGGGGGGTATTTTCCAATTGTTCTGTAACACATTAAACTTTTACATGGTTAAAAAAAAAACAAACAAACAAACAATTTTATACATGGACAACAAACAACAAGAAACTGACTCGAGACAAACATATAATACAGAAAATCATACATATATTGTAGATATTGTAGACTGTAGGTCAAAACAACGACATCTGTCCCTTTTGGTAATTCTGACCATTGAGAGTTTTTTGGTCTCATGGTCAATGGACCCATAGTCAAAACTGGAGTCAAAAGTCCTGAGTATTAACATGTAAGATTTTCAACAGCAACCAAACACAGCATTTCAAACTGTCAAAGAATAATGTTACAACATTAAGCTTAGTTTTAATTTTAGACATGATCATCCTGTACATTTCCAGCAGCAATACAGCTATAAAGTGGTCTCTGTAAAGGTAACTGTCCATGTTAAAGCTACAGGAAGCTTAATCTTTAATCATGGTTAGTTTTATATACACACACACACACACACACACACACACACACACACACACACACACACACACACGTGTATATATACATATACATATACATAGATACACACATTATATATATCTATATATATCCATCTATGTCCATCCATCTCCATCGATCTATCTCCATCTCCCCACATATCTCCATATCTCGACCTACCTACCTACCTACATTTGAATTTACAGAAGAAATTAAACAACTTTGTAATACACAAATTCTTAAGAATTAAGTGTGTTTCTATTTTATGCAAATTAAAACAGGACATCCGTCAAAATAATGCAAAAACATTTCAAGATGTCAATAACAACAGCATACTGCAGTGACAGTAACAAAGCAATAACTTTAACAACTTAAACTGCAATTTCAGCATTCAACCACTACCGGTCCACACTGCAGAAGATAAGTGTAATCATACTGTATTTTAAATCAGGCTATTATTGATGTTGGAAACAACTGAAGGAGCATTCTCAGAGATAGCACCCTTTCCCATAAATAAGCCCACCCAGATAGATAAAATCACTCGGTTTTAGCTAGAATGATTAGGTACCTTATTTCACTCTTTTCAAACAAACTCATTTTTTGCCACACACTTTTCTGAGTTGTGTGCACTGCAGTAATTAAGTGGGAACTAGAGGCTTCTCTGCGCACAGCCACCTAGCTAGGGTCTATCCATAGCCTGCATGTGAGGCATTTACAGGGCATCTGTAAATTGTAGCTACAGAAAATAACCTGGGTCAGTCTCTGCATGCACATCGATCACACATTGTCCAACCCACCCACCACAAGTAATTTGTCAACCTGTGGGAAACACTGGATAGGCCCATTTTTCTTTCATATAGGCTATTTATTTTATATTATTTTTCATTTTTAGAGATTTTGCAGCTGTACATTTTTAAACAGGGAAGGAAACCCTGTCTTTGCATTTCTTTTCATCACAGTCTGTTTTAATAAAAGTGCTTGTAACATCTCACACATGGCTCTGACTTACAACTGAACATTTAGCCCACTTCATAGGTAATACCGAGATATATATCGTGTATCACTACTCAGCCTAAAAATACAGAGATATGGCCTTTGGTCTATGTCGCCCAGTCCTACTGTTAAGCAATAGTCATTAAGTCATAACTAGGAGCAGGAAAAATTTAAATTACTTTCTATTAACTGATGGCATAACACCAACACCATTTAGTTAAAAATTCACAATTTTGAATGTCCTGCAGCTTTAAGACTGAGCAGCTAGGCAGAGGGGGACTGAGCAGAGTGTCAACATCAGGATCATAAGGACAGATAAGCAGCTGAAACTGACAAACATACAGACAATCTGTGTTGTCTCTCCCAGTGAGCTACACAGTAGCTATTCAAATGAGGGCCCTACCTGTATTTGGTCAAAATCTGTAGGTGTGTCTATATCATGACGTTGACAGGGAAGGGTCCAAACAGCAGTATCAGGCTGCACTTTGGAATGTCAAAAGTCCATTGACAACAAACTGGTAAAACCCAATCTGTGTGACTAAGTAGACTGCCCAATGCGTACACTGCAGAATGACAAGGAGAGTGTAGCCTGCAGGCAAGTACTTGACCCTCTTGTCAGATGGACTAGACCAGCTTCTTATGGTGCCACAGGTTCTCTGTGAATTCAGCTTTCAAATGTAGTCATGATGAAAGAAAATTACTATAGGCTAACTGATTCAGCTTAACGTACTTCTACTGAGGATCACTGATCTTGGATCTTTGAAGTACTGTCCATGCAATTTGGCTTTGACTTCTGGTTCCAGTGGGACAACTTAGCAGCAAATTGATTATGGCACTCCTTTTGCCAGGTCACAGTCATCACCACTGACAAAAATACCAAGATATTGTTATACTACTAAAATGAGTCCATTAGCTCCCATGCAAACTACAGAACCAACTCTGCCTTGATCTTTTAAATCAGCTAGAAATAGCTTTTTTTAAAAGGAGCAGCCAACCCTCTGCCTGGTCAGTGTTGGTTCAGTCCAACTGGTTTGACAAGTCCTGGCATTTAATGTACACACAGCACATGCTCAACAGCTGCAAGCAGGATTACATGTTTGTAATGTACACCACTAAAAATGATCCATTGAAAAGGCTAAAGTCCACTTCTCTAGTGTGCATGTTACTGCTGCATATCTTCCTCAGGGTATGAAAGTAATGTCCACAAGAATGATCAAAAATGTTAGCTTACACTATTTGTTCATTTACTGTGACGGTACAGAGGGGACATGAGAGCATACTATGCTAAAGAGCAGTGTGACCCAAAGGGAAAAAACAAAAGCAAGAAAAAGTATGAAAGCTCTCATCAGCCTATATAAATATATTGTCAACAAGCCTGCTATTTGTTGACAATATATTTCTGCCTGGATATCAATGTCATAAAATACTCATTACTAAATACACAAAATATCTATTAAATCTGAGCTAATTAACAATGACAGCCCTATTTGATTTCGTTAATTTTCATGCCATTAAAAAAAAAAAAATGGCATAATCAATTTGTTATCCATTGTTTCCAACATGCACATACAGAGAGAGAAGTTGATACACATTTGAACTCACAAATAATTCACTAGATGAGGTTCAGCACCACTGCAACCCAATGTTGTTCTCAAATATCCTACCGGTGCACTGGGCCCAGGCGAGCTCCAGCTCTGAAGGGCAACAATTAGCTGGTTCAGGCTGGCAGCAAAGCAAACACTGAGTCGAGTTAATGTGCACCGCTTTGTGAGCATACAAGCCGGGAAACTACAGAAGCTGAGCCAGTCTCCATATTGTAATGCTGAAGGCCTAAGGACACCACATAAACATGTACAAACGCACACAGGTTCACACCTAGTCCTGCCATTATCTTACAGAGAATCCAAAAGTTGAAGAGGTAACTTTCTGATCTCAATTAGCTTATGTCCGGTTTTAATTCGTTGCCTCCACACATTTCTTTGTGTATCAGGTCCACCGGAAATATCTCAGCATTAGAAGGAGTATAACTTAGAGAACAGTATGCAAAATGGCTGCTCGATTTTCAGGTTTAGTAACAGGATCCAACAGAGGTATTTCAGCACTTTCACATGAGTGCAGCTGTACGCCTTTTTTATATTTCTTATGGAGGTGAGGGTTCAGACTTGTTTACACAATAAGGTTGCAATACTTTGAGTAATGTATGAACTATTTAGGACGCATTATGACCGACATTTCAATGTGAATAAATTCTGCAAAAATGTCAATGCATTGCTATTTGTCAAATGTACGTTTATAGCAGAACAATTTTAAAAAAAAAGACTACAAGTCAGGCTGTAAATGAACAAGAGGCTAACAATTATGTTTTGCATGTTTGCACTATAATGCTAATGCAGGCAATGAACTATAAGCTTGTAAAAGATTTCCAACCACTGTTGCATGGAGGTACACCTTCCTTAATCATGCAACAACCGAGACAATTACACTTAAGGCAGATTGTGTTATTTTATCCATCTGATATACATGTTTCCTCTTGAAAATAAGGAAAATAAGGAGCGAAAATAACAGGAGCGAACTCCTGTTTTCTGTGGTTTCAATGTCTTAGCAACGATCTTCAACCAAAAAATCTCATTCACAAATTCCTTAACCATCATTTGATTTTCTAAATGTTTTTTAATTCACTTTAACCACCATTCTTTTCCACAGTGATAATTGATCTAATTTTTCAAAGATGAGTGCATATTATATCAACTTATGCCTTGAAAATAAAATTACTGGTAACTGAGCCATGGTAACCAGGGAATAATTCACTCCCATAAATCAAAGCACACTCTGGAAAGCCACAGACAAGATTGCAAACCACCACTGTCAACTGGTATAATGCTAACTGGACAAGCTCACTGCCAGGCTTGCTGCTTGTCATCAAAAATAAAACACAAATAGTGCATCTCATCTAAGACTGCAAGAGCTGAACACAGACTCCAAACCTTGTTAATGTACATTTTACTCAGTTCAAATGGAACTTACATGTTGACGGCAAAGCAATAAAAATTCCTGATATTGCTGAATTATGATATAATTAAACAGGTACTTCTTACTATCACTGACATTCTTAATAGATAGGGTTCCTTTGAAAAGTCACTGTTTAAAATCAGCTCTGCTCTGTTTGCCACTGGACAGTAGTTCATAAATTTTACACAATCTTGTTTGTTCACTGTAAGCTCCCAATTAGCTCATTAAGAACTCCCAGTTCATCGGATAATGGGGCAGAGCCCTGCAAAGCTGAGAGGAGTACAATCAGCCATTGTGCCAAGTTTCATTCTGCAGACTGAGTAATCACTAAATAAAGGGCTAAGCCGAAGTTTGTTTGGGAGCGAGCTGCATGGATTTCAATGAGCCACTGTCAACTGCTAGCTGATAATGGCGCACACACACATCTGATTATATAAGACACACACTGACCCATAAGATTCAAATGCTCAAATAATTTCATCTGAACACGTTTTTGGTTTATTTCTATTCTAAGAACCACAGTAGCTTGTTTTACCAAATTGTACCACCTTTACAGTTTGTTTCCAAAATCTAAATGGACTTGAGAGAGAGAAGATACCTCTACTGAGGCTACAAAATGCACTTTTAGAAATATCTGATCTGCATCTGGATTCAGAAAATAAGTGCTAAACTTACCATCAAATCTGATTTAAAAATGTTAAATGTTAGTGTTTTTGAGACATACTCCTAACTAACATTTTAACCGGACTGCAAACATTACCTCCTTGGGTACAAAATTACCCCCAGACAAACAGAAGGTACAAGGTACAAGATTACAGTGACATTCCACGGTGGGTGTCCACTTCCACCATTTGAATCTTTTGAAAAGCAACGCCAATCCCCTGCAACATGCCCTATCACTGCCGATGTCTCAAACTCATTCCACATTGCTACCCACCTTTACGTATTTAGATTGAGATTAAAAAAAACATCTCTTCCGCTCGGCAAGTGAGGTGTAATTCTTGTGAGATGCAACAATCCACGACTGTCTGTATACAAAGTACAATAACATGAATGACCTGATTACAATGCTGCCTATCTAGAACAAATACAATAAGCTGCAGCTCCTTTTGTCCTCTCTCTTCTAACAGTCTGTGTTGCCCCATAGGGCGTATTGCTGCTTTCAGTCAGTACTAAAAGCACTGGATGCTTGTTGGAACAAGTAGACGGGCCTGTGAATGGAATGCACTGGAATGCTTCACAGATGGGGAAGTTGCCACAAATAATATACACCTGAAGCCTCCCTTCAGTCATTGTAATTTAATGCTTCAACTGCCATGCAAACGTCCGAGGGCTCTGTGACGCCTCAAATTCAAATGTACTGAGTTAGAAGAAATACAAAACAATAAATAAATATATAAATATATATATAAATAAATAAATAAAAATTATTATTTTTTTTAAACATAGGTTTTAACATACTTGCGGTGGTTAAGTGTCCTGTGAACAAACGTCCATGAAGCCATGAGTACGGTTTTTTCAGATCTTCAGCATAGCCTTCTTGCATACAGTATATGGACACTAACAAGCCAATCACACAGGTACAGGTAGCGGCTAATTGTGGCTAACTGTTAGAAAGTTAGGTATACTGTAACACAGTCTGAGTACCGTCCTATAACCTGTTTTCGATCTCCCTGTGCATTCTCCCTTTGTAATTTGACCAACCAAAAGTAGGTTTGTGCGCTAAACATAGAAACGCATTACAAACAGTGCTGGCATAATGCTAATCCTTGGCTGTTGCTAGCTAAAGTACAGTCAGCAACAGGTGGCTACTGTCCCTGTACTGTAGCATTAGCTTTTTTCGCTAAAGTAAATTAGCTAACACTTGTTCTAGCTCAAAAGATCTACGTATATTGGCGCACAAAGGCTACTCACCTTTTCTAACAACCGCTTAACTCGTGTGGAAATCTATCCAAAGGCAGGAGACGTGTTTTCCTCGTATCTCGTTGACCCCTGATTACTTCTGACACTTGTCGCTGCTGTCCATCACAGTGAGAAATAAAGGCGGAACTAGCTTCACTAACTACCTTTTGACCCAAGTAAAGTCCTAAAAGTAACTTTCCAAAGCGGGGAAATTAGATAAAGCATACAAGCATCGCCTGCATTTTACTCCAAATGCCAGGAGACAATTTAAATGTTTAATTTAAAACTTCTTTTTTTTCCCACTTTGCTTTCAAAAGCTGTTGCACGTAAACTCCGTGGGAAGATTAAATACTGTTGCGCATGCGCACATCTACGCAAGGTGATCGCTCCCCCACTAGTAAAAAATCTGACCACACGCCCCTCAGGAACCACGTGACCAGTGTCATAACAAAAAAAACAAAAAAACATTTCATGGTTAAGGTTGGGTAGCGCAGGGGAATGACATACAAAAATATGGTTAAGGTATGTTTAAGTTTCGGGACTAAACCCCTTTGATTGGAGGTAGGGAAAGTGTCGTCATGGTTACAGTTAGGCAGTTCCACATGGTTTGTCCCCTCTCACCTGGAGCGTCACTATTCGAAATGATTACAACAGTCTTGTTGAATTCGAGGAAAATTTGTGGTCCTGAATAGAGTTTTCCAATGTTAAAGTATATCTTTTGTAAATTAGTTGGCTTATTATATCAAATAAAGATAGATAAATAGATTAGTCTATTAATTCATTAAATTGCAGCAGCCACTTCGCATAAATCAGAAAAACAGTGAGGTACGTTGAAAAGCTAAATCAAACTAAATGAAATATAAAAATAAATAAAATAAAATAAAACTAGAATAGAGACTAAAGATAGAACCGTAACTAGACTTTACTAGGTGCTGAAATTACACTATACAATGATAGTAATATACCATAATTAACTGTACATTAGTGCATCGGTTGATATTCGCAAAAGCTGTACAGTAAGGTGCAGGATGGCACATGGTTGTTGAATAGAATTAACTGTACCCCGAATATTTATATGAATTAAGAATCATTTATACAATATATACACATGGTAAAAGTATATACAGACAGTACTTAAAAGATTATCAACAGATGAATCTGAAATATAACAGATGTGGTGGATAATGTAATCCAGTTGAAAAGTCCAGGTGAGCAGTCTGTCCTGTCACAAGGGGAAAAAACTTGGCTTTAGGAGTTTCTTCCGCTGATATAAAGAGGAGTCATTGTCACATTGCAATAGGATCAATAATAATCATAAGTAATCTAATGATACCAACATTTATATTTCTTTTTTATTAGTCTTATTTTTCAGACATTTTCTTTGCACAGCCTTAATGTTTATGACACACTTCATTTCATTATACATAATGCTTGTATATGTGACAAGTAAAACCCTCGCACATGATTATTCAGTGCAAAAACATCCAATGTAGAAAAGATGTCTTGAAACAGGTATATTTGTTGAACACATTTTGAGCACAGCTAGATGGTCATAAATGAACATATAGTGTATTTCTCTGCTCCATTTGATCTGCCAGTTGTCCCAGGTTGTAAAACAACTCTGAAAAATTCTGTAGCTGTTGAGTCCAATTTAATTGCATGGGATTGGAGCAAATACTGGTGGGATGTTGAAAATATTAAAGAAAATACATGGATTTTATAACATTAATGTAACTGAGAAATATTGTGTTAGTAATAGTAAGAGATGTTCTTTTTTACATTTTATGCTGAATATATCCATTAAAACAGGAGCTAGGGAGGTTAAGTCAGATTTGGAATATTCTTGTTATGTCTGTGCATTACAAAAGGATACAATTTGTCATCTTTTCTTTCATTGTACATGCACAGAAATATTTTTGATTGCAGCTGCAGGGAGAGATATTTTTCTTTTATAAACACTGACAGGGACAACGTTTGCACAATTTATATGGGAAAAATCAAGATGCAAAAGAATAAATCGACTGATTTATGGCCATTACAGGTACACTGCTATGTACATTTTGAGTTGCACCCTATCTGCTCTCCTTGAAACGTGAGCAAGTCATACATCATTTGTCTGCAAAGGGACTTACTTTAAAAGTTTGAAGACTGTGATCTCTTCTGGTCATTTGCTGAACTACATGACATGAGTGCAGTACATGTGTTTGTAGACTGTAGCTACATCATAGATGAGTGGCATAGTAGATTGCCATCTACTGGGCTGGTAAAACACTGTCACTGAGTGTATATGTAAAGTTGCTGGACGACTCAGGAAAGAAAAACTCATTCCAAAAATGATTAAAATGTCCTTCATCTAATCCCAAAACTAATTACTCCCAGAGGTATGGATTTTTTAAATTCATTTTTATTTTTTTACAGGGTGTACCTGTGATGTTAAGTAGACATTTCTTATTCAAATTTAAACACACGGGAAAGAAAGACAAAAACAGACTTTTCAGATCTTTTTTTTTTTTTAGAACACTTCAATAATATTTGCAGTAATCCAAGAACAAGGCATCGATGCCAGAGCTGATAGTGGTGCAGTTCAATTCATGCATCTCTGATAAAAATTTATGTGCCCTTTGTTTGACTGGTATTAGGAAGTAAACACATCACACAGTGCTGCCTGCTGTGAGAATAGCAGCCACAGCCATTCCCAGTCTGGAGTTGTTTTCTATGCTCAATACTCTGCTGAACAGTTCTCCATGTGACGAACTGTTGGGTATGAAGGAAAAGTCAGACAAAAGCAAGCCTGCTGGTGACCTTTAGGTGGACCCAGTGTAGCCTTACTGCCCCAGACAGGGCTTTCCACCCTCTTACAATATCTAATTATAGTGCCCTTTTATGATTTGATTCTTAAGTGTATTTGCTGGGTCGCTGGTTAAAGGTGCTATATGTAAGTATTTGCTATCGCCACATAGTCCAACGTTAGCATTAACAGCTGTTTACTCAACACTTGAGATGAAATGTGTCAAGTTGAGCCTCAAACTTCATGTCTTTACTCAACCAGAGCTGTCTCCAGCAGTGAAAAACAACGCCAATGTTAACTCTTGTTTTGCTTCTATTTCTGTCACTTTTTTCCTTTGCTGCCCAACGTAGTTTCTTGCCCGTAGCGAGTGGTGGTGGTGATGGTCGCTTGCCAAGAGCTTCAGCCTTTGTGGCTGGCTAGATCATTAGAAGTGAACGACAAAAGGAAAGGAATTCAGGGTAACTGCTTAATGGAAATATATTAAACTCATGTATCTTACGCAGTATTGTAATATAATCAAATGTACACTTCTTATCATCTTTACACATCCACATACTGGTAAGAAAATAAACCATAAAATCCCATATAAACCGCACTGTACACATGTTGTCTACATGCCGAAATGACTCTGTGGTCTTGTTTATGTTGGACAAATAAAGAACATTAAAGATTTGCATATCTGAATAAAAAAATGCAATAGGCACAAAAAACATGGATTATGCTATTGCTTGACAGTGTGCACAGGCTAACCATGGGTCTGCAGGGTCATTAAAGTTTTGGTAGAAGTGGTGACATAGACATTTCACTGCTATGCAGATAAATATACAGTATTTCACTGACCTCTTTTGGTCTAAATGAAGAACTGATGTTGTGTTTCCGCTGCTTTATTACACTTGATGGATGCAGTACTTGTACTTTATGTATTCTATCGTTGTAACTTTTAGATGTACTGTATCTGTGTTCTTTAGTTTCCAGTGGGATTACAGTGCATGCGGTGTGACACTTAGACATTGGCTATGGCAACTCCCAGCTTTGGATCAACTATCCAATAGATTTGAAATCCTGTTCAACCGATTATCCAATGACAATTGTATACCTATTCTAGGTTGACTATACAGCTGTTTTTTTCTCTTGGCTTTGTCCATTTTGACTCTGATATAGACACAGCGGTGTCCAAATGTTGGGCTGTTTGCACTATTGAAGGCTGCATATCAATCAATGTGCCCAGTCCCTTTTTATCCCCTTAGAATTCATCAAACCTCAGCAACAACTAACTTCTCCTTCTTCTTCTTAGAAACATTTTAAATTGACTTAAATCGAAAAAGCCCCCCAAGCACATTTTAAAATTGACCTTTTCCCCAACTAAATAGTAAAATGAATGATATTTCAGTTTGTCTCTGTGACTTCATCCATGCCTGAAAACACAAGCCTGATAATCAGACTGACCTGCCATTGTGTTTTCACTTCATTACTCATCATCACATCACAATCACTGGAAAACTGAAATTGAAAAAAATCGGGAACTAGTCTGCAAAAACACAGCTTCCCGGCAAAAATAAGTTGGTTAATAATTTATGAATCATGATCATAGGCCCAACACTTCCAACGGGCTGACCTTACAGTAAAATCCCTAGTAGATATGGTAGTCACAGAAACACGTTGTTCTCGACCATAATGTAGGCTACATGTTCTCTCTCTTTCTAGTGATTTTCCACAAGGCGGATTCAGTTTTAATCATGTATAACATTCCTTCATGGGTACATTTCCTCTTAAAAGAATAATTTACCACTCAGCATTGTGATCTTGCATGGAACACCCTCATATTAAACTTAGAAACAGTGAACAAACAGAGGAAACCTGGGTCTCTGAACCCTGAAAAGGTTAACTATAAATAAGCTAGATAGTCTGACCATTTCATGATGAATAGAATCTGCACAATACATGTGCCGTTTGATTTGCTTCACCCACTTCTTCAAATTTATAATTAGTTGGCAGGATTATATTTCATCTTTTGTTGTGTCTCTTTTTTAGACGCTCATTTCCTGCGACAAATTTGGACGATCTGACCGTAAATTCTATGGCTGAATAAGAAGTATAAGGCCCTGATTCATATCTGCTCAACTCACTCAACCATCTGTCAGATTTCAGAACATTACAGATTAATAGATACTGGATGGCTCACTGGAATTTTATGCTGCGCTCCACTCAGCATCATGAATCAGATTTAGCATTTTTGTGGTCAGCACTGAAGCAAAACATTGATCCCTAATAGGATTTTTGCCAGGAGAAATCAATGTTCTCCATACAGAAACATACAGAAACAAAATTTTAATGTTTATGATCAAAGTAAAGTGTCTATGTTCTCCTCCATGTCTGCATGCATTTGCTTTCTAGAGTCAAAAGACAACACACTTCAGGTGAACGGAAGACACTAAACCTCTCACACATACAAGCATGAATGTGCTTAAATGTGTCAGCCCGGTCATCAGCGTGTTTCCCTGCCTTCAGCCCGTGTGTATGCTGGGATATGTTTCTGTTGTAGCAGTTTTGGAAAAATAAATGTATTAAATACACTGTCTGCAGTGTGGTTAGCGCTTTGTTGTAACACTAATAACGGCATGTAGGGAAACCACAGAGCTAAAAAAAGATGGCTACTTTGAACATGGAAGGTCAGCTAAGCTAACAGCCAAGCTAAAAAGCATTCCAAAAACAAACAACAAAAACTAAAACATTTCAGCAAAACTTTATTAGTTATTTAGCTTCCTTTTTTCATCAGCTATTTTTTTAATTTAACCAGGCACATCTATCATTAAAATCAGTCAACAAAACCTGGCAATGTTATGTGACATAATTGAATGTGACATAACAGGTAGCGCAAATTTTCATGCTAAGCTGTACTTAGAGGTATAAGAAATACTCACATACTTTACCAGGGTAAAATTATCAGTACTGCAATATAGAAATATTATGCAGAAGCAGAAGTATTGCATACAAAATATCTCTTAAGTAAAAGTCCAAAAGTATTATCAGCAAAATGAACTAAAAGTATCAAAAGTAGATATTACACATATTATGCCCCCTGCTGAATGTGTCACTTTAAATTATGATATTATTATCCATATTATTGAGTTAATATAAGGCTACAGATGAATGAACAGGTTGTAACTGGTAGAGGTGGAGCTAATTTTAAATGTTTCATACACTGTTGAACAGGTTAATCCAAAAGAAAGCTTTATATTTTTTTAATTGATCCAATGTTTTTGATGAAAGTAAATGTACTACTAAAAGTACATTTCATCTACTTTTTCATTGGTTTCTTTAGTGATGCTCAATTGTACTGATTTCATAACCAACAATTATATTTTTTCAGTGTTGTAATAATTTTCCGGCTTCCACATGTTAACTCAAGCAGTTAGTAACTTATAAAAGACTCCCACTGCTGCCAAAGCAAAGACTTGTCTGTAAATGAATTCAGAGCGAAACATTTCCACCTGTTGGACTGCTCATGGGAGCATTTCTATCCTGTCTGTTCTGCTTGCATGTTAATCACAGTGACTTTAGTAATGCGAGCATGTAACATGGAGGACAGAATATACTATAATACATTTGAGTGGAGTTAATTAAAGCCAAAAGTTTTTTTGTTGCCTGCACATTGCAGGAAAAAAAAAATACTTGTGTGATGTGTAATATACATTCTTGCAATAGTAGACCCACGCTGGACATGCTTTCTGTGGGAATTAGTTTCCACTCATAACCATAATATGAAGTTGGATAAAGTGAAACGGCAAAAACCGTGAGTTATATTTGGTTGCAAGGGTGAAACCACTGACCTGATAATAGAGCCGCCTACGTTTCCCTTGTGTCACCCTGCAGGAAACTGAAAGGAAAACAATAAGCTCATCACTGTGGACACAGAAGCTGATTATAAACAGCCCTATCACAGGCTCACTCAAAACATTAGATAAGACAGTGCCTAGCTACCTTGAAAAACAGATTATGGTTGACTCATGATTGTAACCCTCATTACTGACCTTCTGAAGCCTGCATGACAACATCAGTACATGATGGACTGCAATGTCACTGAAAACCATTTTCCTATCAATTAGGTTCATTACAAGCTGTAACGGGCAACACTGAAATACCTTTTGAAATAGACTAATAATGTTGTTATCCAATAGAGCAAACTGTAAATCTGTTGATTATTTCACTGTAATTTAGGCCACATTATACCGTACTACTAACGTACTGTCTAAATGGGATGTTGGGTAGCCATTACATCATCAAGTGCTGTGAGATGTTGGGTAGCCATTACATCATCAAGTGTTGTGACAAGTCAAGTGGAAGCTAATAAGATTAGAAAGGCTTTAACTGTCCCTACAGGATAACTTGGTTGTTAAAGCAGAAAAACAGCGAAATGATACAACAAACACAATGTACTGTATGATAAGCTTATTAAATTTGATTATACATTACAAATTCAACAGCATAGAAAGGAGTTAAAATGAGCTCCACTTCGACCAACTACACCACTAAAATGCAACTAATGTACTGTATTCATGCATCAGTACAGTGTAAGGCTGTCAGTACGTGTCATCAGAACGGAATTGGTGGTAACTTTCTGAAACTGATGGTTTGAATCTCGCACTCATTTCACACGGCCATTGTGGCAGTTGTGTGTAGACGAGAAAGTATTTGAACTCTTTGCGCACTCTGAGTAGTTTTTGTTGTTTCTTTTCAAGCATAACCTGGCCCTGCACTTTTATGCGCAGAGTAGTTTTAGCTACTCTTGATACCTTAAGTACATTGTGCTAATTATACTTACATATTTTTAATTAAACCTGCATTAACTGGTATTTTGGGCACTTGGTTACTGCAAAAGCAAGCTGTAAATACAACACTGGCATCATCTATTAAGTTTTCATGGCAAACTTGTTTGCAAACAGATGCCTATTTAAAGATCCAGCATAGGAGGAGCAATATTATTTGCTCCATTTTTCATCTCCACTAGCTCCTGAGGGAAATATCTGGCTCTTTACAGGTAGAGTAAATGCTCCACAAAGTGTGGTGCTGGGCGAATAGCTAACAGTTTGTTTATCAGAGCTTCTTTTCTGGAAACAGTTATGTCCTATATCTGGAAACTATGAGAGCTGAGACCGAAAAACCAAAACAACAAAGGTATAGGCCATCTATCTATCTATCTATCTATCTATCTATCTATCTATCTATCTATAGATGGATATATATATATATATATATAGAGAGAGAGAGAGAGATATCTATATCTATATATATATCTATATCTATATCTATATATATATATAGAGAGAGATATATATATAAATATATATAGAGATATAGATATATATGTATAGAGATGTAAGACTCTGACTTTTAATGCTGTGTTTCGTAAGGTTGTGAATACTTCCTCCACCAGTACATTTCATTAGAATGAAGTCAGAAATACTCAAGTGTCCATCATGGATGACTTGGGAATGTATGCAAAACATCAGCATTCTGAGGGGAAAAGACAACGTATTAAAATATGTGTGATATGAAAATATAACAGAAGAGATACAGATTAGCAGCATGAAATGTTACACTGTCAATACTAGAATAAGAGCAACACATTTAAATGAAAGGGGCAGGAATGTGTGAAGACAAGTGAGTTGCAGTTGTTTATTCAGTGAAAATAAAAATGTGTGATACCTAATCTTTTAGCGTCAGTTCAACAAAACGCCAGTTGACAGAACACAAACAAGGTATTATGTCTGGTTTCACCACGTCATTTGCAACTCCCGCTCCCGGTGGTGGAATAAACACATTAATTTGACGTTATCACAGAACAAAGTACATGGGTGTGGTGTCTGACTTTGAGCACCTGGTGTCTGCAGGATAATACATTCTTTCACACCACTGGAAATCATGTGGATGCTATTGTTGGATAGGGATACTGAAGTTGTCTTAGCATCCGTAAACTGAACCCTTCTTATTCTGGGCATCTCTCTTTACATTCTCATCCAAGTCACTCAAAAAGAAATAGGCACCAGACACTCTAGTGGCTATCCTGTCTCAGTCTGACAATACCAAACCACCCTAGGAAAGTTAAATTTTAAAAAATTAGCTCGGTTAAGATGTGGCTCACAGAGATAGGAGAAACTGAAATTTGAAATGACAGGAAGATGGAAAAACTCTGATAGCCTATGAACTTGAAGGCTGATATTACAATCTTTAAGGGATCAAAGGAATGATATAAATCAAACATGATGCAAGCTCACCCGAACTGTGACTTCCTATGCAGTTTTCATGTCAGTTTTATCTTTTGTCTGGATTTTTGATGAAGGTAAAATAGGAACAGATGCATTTTGTTGTTGTTTTATGCTGACTGATACTCTGACGGGTGACAGGATCATTTGGAAACAAAAGGCATGTCTGATGTAGCCCTCAGATAGGACCGAAGAGCATCAACATCAGATGTTACGTTCTGGAAAAGTCACTTAATTAGTTGAAAAGACACCACTTATGTTAAAAACAGTCTTATTTCAGCAATTATAGAACCTTGAAACTGGGTTTTTCAGCATTTTTATTACCCGAGAAGCTCAAACAGTCTAAGTGAATCAGTCAGCATGAAAAATTTCCATAATGTGATCATTCTCTCTACGTTTGTCACTCCAAGCAGCTCCTGTCATGTATCACATAATCTCTCAGACCAGACTGGACATTTAAAATGTGACTCGGTGGAGCTTCTTGCTGTTTGCGGAGATAAGATGTTGGCTCTGTGCCATATTTAAGGAGAAACCTATCTCATTATTACACAGCTTTCAGCTGAAATAGGCTCTGTAGATAGCCGAGAGGCTGACTAATCCACTAGTCTCGGAAAAACGTAATTTTGTCATTAGCTGCATAGGTCATATTATGAAGGCCATTGTTGACTCTGCAGGCTATATCATCCTCTGAAATCCTTCCTTTTGCCAACAACCCTGGCAAATAAGGAAAGATTATCTCATTGTGATAGTGACACTTTTAATACATTCTCTGCCAATAAAATTCAGTCATCCAATAGGCATTATTAGCATCCAGCTTTTCAGGGATGTGTTCTGATTGGAAAAGGGCAAAAATTAGATCCCAGGGTTTGGTATTAGGCAAACCAGGTAACTGGTTAGGGTGACCACAGGGTTGGGGTCAGGTCAAGCATCATAAAACACGACTGGTTAGGGTTAGGGATAAGGTTAGGTACAGGTTAAGGTAAGGTGAACTACGTATCAAAGGGGGAAACAGACTTCACTTGCCCTAGAATCTACTCCTGAGTCTAAGATTCCAAGACCAACCGTTGGATAGGCCTCTCGACCAAGCTTGTCAACTGCAGCTGGATCCACCCTTCCTATTGCCACCCCCTCTCCTGTCATCAGGAATAAAGGCCATCATCCTGGGCATCTCCGCTAAGGATGGGAGCATAGAGGCATCATGGAAACTTGATAAAAAAGGTTGTCTGAGTCAACAGTTTTTTTTTTTTAGGGGAGATTCCTAAGACTATAATTAGTTACCCAACGATCTGCAGAGTGTCAGATATATTTAGGCTAGAAAATAAAATAAAGTTGTCTGAAGTTATGGAAATTGTGACAGTGTAGACTGATAAGATTGAGGAGCAGGCTAGTGTGTGTAATGTTTATATGGGGATAAACATTCTCAGGCTTAAGCTCAGTTTTCCTCCACATGTACAATGATGACATGTTAGTGTCTAGGACTTAGATGGAATTTACATTCCTCTGTGAAGAAGGCTGTATAATGGCTTTACTTCCAACATTTTTGGATGAACAACATGTTAAAACAGGAAAAAATCCAGCCAGCAGAAAGGCTGCGTGAAAAAAAGAAGAAATCGGCTATCATTAAAACAAGATTAGAAAGTAATGTGTGAGATATTAGTTACACTCTTGCTGAGGATCATAGTCACATATTACCTTAAGGTATTGTTATTGTTTGGAGATTAGCTGCTTAACTGTGGATACTGCACTTTGGTTGCATCACTGAATACCATAGGTACAGTGCTTAAGTCAGTATTCAACAAACAGAAAACTGGGAAAAAGAGAAAAACAACTTTTATCATCCTGGAATATTGTGTGTGGGATTGTAATGGACTGGTTTTACAGCAGACATGTTGACATGTCGTGGCAGAAAAAGTGAAAGTTATAACACAGACGATGCCTACATTCCGTTCAGGGGAGCCAGTTCCAGCGAGCTGCTGTGGTGCATGCTGGCTCACTGTGTATGGAGTCACCTAATGGAACAGAGCCATCTTTAATCCTATCAATTACACCTGTGCTTTTCCTGCTATGACGAGGCACAGCATATTTTAATATATATGAGCAATACATCAATGTTTTTTTGTCTATGTATTGCTCATATATATTAAAATATGCATTTATAGCAGTCATAATTAATTAAAATTTGTGAAATTAGAAATTCCAAAAAACTTTCTTATTTACTGTGTATCACTCTAACTTTAAAGGATAAGTCTGGTGACAATCTTCTTTTTCATTATTAACAAATCCCATGCAAAGACCAAACACAACAATGTACTGAATGAATTGTTCCTACCAACAAGTATTGTGTGTGTGTGTATCAAAGCCTGATATCCTCTGTGCCATAGAGCTGCATTGTTGTCTAAAAACTAATAAAACCACATCAGTGAGCCAAACTGTTGCCACTGGGCGACGTGTTCCGTTAGTACCATGAATACACACTCTGTAGTTTTTTTTGACTCACTCCCATACACACCGTCCTGCTGCCAGAAACTCACTACTCACTAGAAGACCAACTGTGCATCAATCCACTGGTGAAAACAGTCCCCAATAAATGCAATTGTAACTCCTGCTGAGTAACGCTGGCTAAAAACTGCAGTGCCCAGCTGTCTTAGGACGTGATGAGCCTCTTTTAAAAATAAGGCCATAAATTCCAGTCGTTTTTAAAGGTTTTTGTCTTTAATAGAAAACTAGAGAACATCTCGCCATGGGATCACACCAGCCGTGACACCAAATCAGTGTGTGTGGTGCAGTTAAAACCACACAACAGGAGAGAAGGGACTTTTATGCTTAACCGTGTGATCCCATCACAAGATGTTCTGTGGTTTTAACTGATGTCTTAGAGTGGATGGTAATGATTGAAACTGGGATAGCGTGACCCCTTGACCTTCATTTTGATCCCAACTACAAACCTTCAAACTTTTGTGACTGCATCTTGCACAGTTTTGACACTATCACTGTGACAAAATCTGTCCTGAGACAGACAGGTGATAGATAGGCAGACAGACAGACAGACAGACATATAGATAGATAGATAGACAGACATACAGACAGACAGATAGATAGATAGACAGATATATAGGCAGACAGACAGATGATATATAGGCAGACAGACAGATAGATAGACAGACAGGCAGATAGATGATAGATATGTAGATAGATAGACAAATGGGTAGATAGATAGATAGACAGACAGGCAGATAGATAGCTAGACAGATAGATAGATAGACAGATAGGGACAGAGTAATGGATAGTTGTTTTTTAATAGAATTTTATAGAATAACATTACTATCATATTTTACATTCTCCTTTTGGGAAACAGTTGACTTTCATACTTTCTTCCTACATTCATCAAATGAGAAAAAAATTCCACATAATTTACATCGACACACTTGATCTTCATAGCCTAAGCCAATAGTTACTCAGCAATCCACTTCTTTCTTATTATTAGCATATTAGTATGTTTCTCTGTCATGGGAAGTTGCGTCTGTCAGGAATAACCTCACCCTGGATGACATCCTGGGTCATCAACTTTCAAACAGCATTCCTCACAGATCACAGGGATAACATGGAAAATCCCATATTTACATGGTTACACCTTTACCGATTCGGGATGATATGAATCAAAATGCCAAACAGTTTATCTGAAGTTAAACGAATCTATGTCAAACCATCTATAACCGTCACATCTGTTTTTGACATTCACTTCTTTCTGACCTTTTGAGAAAGTGATTTTTCTGTACTAAAGCATCAGATGACAAAGATAATATCTTCTGGGAAATGGTACAATGTTTAATCTCCTCCACTGAGCAAACAAGCACTGTTTTGTTAGATGAGGTGTGAGGCGAGGAGGTTGCAGCCTGCTGGAGTGTGAGCTTTGCTTGTGGCCCATTTCAGTATGATTATTGAACAGATACACTGCTTTGCATTGAGCCAACGCTCACTTACTCCCTCTCTCTCTCTCTCTCTCTCTCTCTCTCTCTCTCTCCCTGTGGCTGGAAACGGTGGGAGGGTGTCGAAGATTTATGGCCCACATAATGGTGTGAGTAGGTAAGGAAGCACTTAATAAACAACTGAGTGGATACCTCATGTGGAGAAGAATGGAGAGAGAAATTCTTATTGCATGACCTGCATGTGCAGGTGGGAAATGCAAAACACATCCTTTCTTCACCTTCACAAAGCTGCACTGAAACAGTTGCCAGTAAGCGTAGGATGCATCCAAAGCAATTGTCGCATCCTTGATGTAAATTCAGCTGTAATTCCTACAAACTGTTTTTCCCTCCAGGTTTCCTGTCACATTCTACTACCCAATAAAAGTAAAATAAAAGAAGTCCTTAAAAAAGGTTTTTTTAGCTGACTATGCTTTACCTCAATTTTACAGTATATTGTAGTGTGGGACGACAGTGTCCACCAACACCAAACTCAAAAATTGTGCAGTTTTCGTATTTATTAGGCTATTCGACGTCTGTTCAGAGGTTTTGGGGAGTTCTACAGGGTCCTCACGTATTCAGACTCCGTCACTTGCTGCACACTTTATTGTGTTGTTCATTTAACTTAAAATGGATAAAACTGCCATTTTTTGTCAATCAATCTACACTCAGTAATCCAAAATGACAAAGTGAAAACATTTTTTAGAAACTTTCGCAAATTTATTAAAAAATCAAAAATTTAAATCTCTAATTTACAAAAGTATTCAGAGTCTTTGCTGTGGCACCAACTCGTGGTCAGGTGCTTCCTGTTTGCTTTAATTTTCCTTGAGACGTGTCTAGAACTTGACTGGCGTCCAGCTGTGACAAACTGAACTGATTGGAAATAGTTCAAAACAGAACTCTCCGTAGACCTCAGGGAACAACTTCACAGCTGATAATGTTGTTTGGGTTGTTTGTGAATTTGTGTAGTTGCTTTTGCTACTGCTACAGCGTAGGCCTGTGACGTCATCAGCCTAACCGAGCAATCAGCTGGCAGACCCGGCATTCATCACCTCTGCCTGCTCCTGATGCTGGTTTGAATGAATGAAGTAAAACCGAAAGCTTGAGAAAACCGTCAGCATGCCTTCTTGGAGTAACTTCGCTCTTATATGTGTCGAATGTTGGTGGATCTCCTGGTTTCAGTCAAGAGAAGATGTCCTCAAAAATGTAACCTAACTTATTTGCCGACAGAAACGCTGAGACCCACTCGGTAAATCATCGCTCCAGAGGACCAAAACAGGGTGCCATCAGTACACACAGTGTGCTGATGTGACACAGCTAGGATTGCGGTAAGCATTTGCACATTCTTGCACTAGTGATAAATTCATATAGCCATCTACGCAGTATTTGTCCATCAGGTCCTAGTGGACGTGCACTTTAACATTGTCCCGTCGCCCTCGTTCACACTGATCTGCCACAGTTCATCACGTATCCGCCTGCTCTGTACCTGCTAAGATAGCAGACGAACATCGGCGAGTGTCTGAATGGCACATTAAGATTTCAATCTGCTGTGTCGCAGAGAGGACGGTGGCTGTTTACAGAATTTCACGGATTGTTTACGCTGTCGCAGTGTGAGACGCAGACGCACTGTGAGCGGCTATCATCATATATCTGGTGTACGTGTGCCTGGACACAGAAGATGTGATGACAATCTACACCGAAATGGGAAGAATGTTATCCAGTACGGGCATGCCAGCAAGGTTGTATCAATAAGAGATGTGTGTTTGCAGCTGGGGAAGGAATGTCTGAAGCCATTGTTGGAAGAAAAATTACAGACAGGTCATCTCACATAGGAAATACTGACCACATTCAGTCTACTGTTAAATATGCATACTGTATACTGTTAAACACTCTGGTTTTCCAATGATTAATGCTGCTTGATGAGGCTAACCATTGAACTTGGTGAGGAAGCATCCAGGAATGCCTACTATTCAAAACAGCTATGTAAGTGTTTATTCACTCCAAGCGAGTTCTTTGACATCATGACACTTGCTCTAAAATGAGTGGAAAGTTACCTATTTATGCAGTGAAACAACTTCTCCTTCTGTCCCCTGACCGAGCCTGCTTCCTTCCTGCCGGTCCTGGCTGCTTGGTTATGGCGAGACTTCATGTTTTGGTATCAGCGGGAGTTTTTTGGACCGGCGGTGCTGATAGGCCAGTCTGTCCCCAGTCTGTCCCCGAGCTGCTCCGGTCCCTGCAAACAAAACCAGGAAGAGGAGGAATGTACCGACACCGGCTCTTACTGTAATCGCAGCCTGTTTGGACTGGAACTGTGCAACAGCAACAGCCAAAAAAACAATTGATGTGGCAAGAATTTTTAGTGTGTACACAATGTCATAAAACTTTTTAAACTTTTCCTTTAATTTTTTAAATCATAAAAGTGCACTTTGCTACATGCAGGAAACTGCAATCCTGTTTCTGTTTGAGGGATTTATTTTTCCCATCCCGCTAAATCTTATCTGTACCAAAAGTCATTTTCTTTCTTAGGCATCGAAACAAAAACTAAAAAATAATAATAATAATAATAAAAAGTGTCATATAAAGTTGGCCCATGTTATAATTCAAGTTCGCCCTTTTTTTATGTCCACAAATCTGGACATTGCTAAATCGACTCCTAATTTTTTGGCTATTGTGAAAATGATGTTTTTGTGGAAATATTAGTGTTACATTGGATTACAACATCTGAAATTCTTTATTTTTGACTTTTTAGCCATGCTAGTGGCATGGTCCTATGGATGGCAATGTCGGTCAGTCCACCACTTTGGTCCAGACTGAAATATCTTCAACGCGACATTTTGCACTGCCATTCATATCATCCAGAAGATGAATCAGACTGAATTTAGAGATTCCTTAACTTTTCATCTAGAGTCCTCATTAGTTCAAATTTTCCGTTTGTTCAGTAGCATCAGTCCCATCACCCTCAGCTGCACTTGGTGTTTAGCGCTAGTTAGCAAATGTTAGCCTGCCATCACACTAAACTAAGATCGTGAACTTGGTAAACATTAGAGCTGCTTTGCATCAGCATGTTAGCATTGTCATTATGAGCATGTTAGCACGCTGACGTTAGCATTCAGCTCAAAGTGCAGCCTCACACAGCTGCTGGTGTGGATTCTACTCCAGTCAAATAAGGTATTAATTGTTAGGGAGGGATTGAGTGAGTAACACTGCCCCAACTAAATATGTGTATGCAAAAAGAACAGACAGGGGCCCTGGGAGACTTTCACCAACAGTTACAATCAAATAATAATGATTTACCATCAACCAGAATCTTGAGGAGAAAAACAGGGTAATAACATCAAATAAGGACTAAAACAAAGCAAAACAATGCAACTAGTGTTATGACAACAGCTTGATTACGACTTGAATCACAATCCTCCATCCAGCTCATATCAGTTCCCTGCGCAAACAGTAGACATGCTCCTGTTTTCCCTTTGTTTCTTTTCCTCTCCCGGTTCTCTCCTGTGCTAAAGGAATTCAGGAGGAATGCAGAAAAAGCATCCTGTTTTCATTCCACACTCTTAGTCAGCTATTCACGCTCCGTGGTGCACACTGGGGGGTCTGAGACTTCATACTGACGTCAGGGTAAATAACTGGGAAGTCACTACATGAACTAATGGAGACGCAGGTGCATATTAGCAGTGCATGGCCCGGTTTGTTTTGACATCCCACAATCCCTCCACTCCTAGTCCAACAAAAACTCTTATCAATTCCACTACACACGTCACAAAAATACAAGCAATAAACCATCACACTAAGATGTGATCGAATCTGAATAGTGCAAACACCTCACTTATTGTTATTATCTGCCATTCCTTAAACACCTATAACCAAGGATATCCTGTAGATAATAGGAAGCCAATAGTCTCCAACATCCTCTTTCATAAACATTTTTCCGAGCTCCTTCTGAGTTCCTCTCACAGAATAGCCTATCTAAAGTAAACATCATCTTATGGAGCAACGAGGGGACAGGCTACCCACCATGAAGAGATAAGCCCCGCACGTTCCATCACAGAGAAAGAAATCCCATGTGTAGTAACCACGCGCTTGTTTTCATTTTGCTCTCCCGGCCCCTCAGCAGTCACTGTGCAGCTCTTCAGCAGGTAAATGCCAAGCACGACTTCAAAGCAGACTCACCTGCTTTTTTTTCTGCAGAATCGGGCTGAAGTGAGGGCTTAAAAGGGGTTTTATGGAAAGCAACATGCAGGAGGTGGCCACTGCCGTTTAATCCCTGAACATTTTTAAATAATATAGGCTTATACCTAGAACTCAGTGTGGTGCTGATTAGAGCCTTGGTTCATACTGAAGTTACTCTTCAAACTTTCCACTTCAACTACACCTAAATCCATTTACTTCTCACAGATTTCACTTTAAACCCTTTTTTTGTTTTTTGTTTATTACTCTAGTCTTTTTCAGCAACAGCACGGATTCAGGAATGACCAACAATAAAGTCAACATTCATCACTGACAGTTGTTATACACTTTTACCACTGACAAAGAAAGTGGAGAGATTTGCCACATGGAGCAGGCTGGCGTAGCAGATAGCAGCTTCTGGATATTTGAGCCACTTTTCAATATGTAAATTACTTAATTTGTCTTTCTGTTATAAATTAACAGGCCACAAAAGCCACGCACCTGGACTTCGGATAATTTCCTGCAAAGCGAGGAGGAATAGAAAACATGACTGTGTGCTTGGATCTTGTTGACATGGCAGGTAAATTGTCCGAGAGCGGTTTCACAACTGTGGTTTGGTTCATTTCGTTCCAAAATTCTGGTCCAGTTCATGTGCACACTGGCTCTTTACAAAAGAACCAAGACCAGTAGACATGAAGTTATACAGACTGACAAGTTACTCTGTGACGAGCGCGTGATCGCTGCATCAATAGGACCCAAGTGACGAAATCTAGATCAAATTGTGGTGACTTATGGCAAGTCACACAGCACTTAAGTGACGAAAGCGGGTGAGTATTCACCTCAAGTCATTCGTGTGAATTTGATCGCACCATGACCATGACTGTTTGCGTTTGTATGTTTGTGTTCAGCTGAACTGAGCAGAAACTCCCATTCCTGATATCATATGATTATTGTCCATTTGCTTTTGGACCACAAACAAACCCACGTGGTCTCGATCTTGTTTAGCAAACATCAGAGTTTGACTGACAGCTTTCCCCCTTCGCCCAAAACGAACCAAACTAAAGGGGCAAACTCACCAGGGTTTGTTTAATCGAACCAAACAAGTTAGTTGTGAAGGCATCCTGAAGTCCTACGATGTTTATCGCAGCCCCATTCGCTTCAACAATACCAGTCGCTAATTCCCACTATATACGAACAGTATGAAGAAAAAAACATGAATAGAAAAGGTGCAAATTACGTTGTTGGACTAAAGTATCATCCTATCTTGCCAAAGAGTTTTATTTAGCACCCAGGTAAAAATTAGGTAAGTGCTATAATACTGTAAAAGGATTAGTTTGATATTTTGGGAAATACTCTTGTTCACTTTCTTGCTGAGAGTTAAGAGAAGAACGATACCACACTTTCAGATCGGCCTTAAATAAGAGGCTGGAGCTGCTACATACTTAAGCTAGGTAGTCAACTTTACTGTGTCTATGATGTTTGCCCTTGCACGGCAGATTGGCTCTTCAGTGGAGTATTTGGAAAAATAATTTCCCTCCTCTGGGAAGGTCTGGATATCATTTATACACTGAAATCGTCTCCATCAAGTCATGACAATATTAGGCCTTTTTTAAAGCTACAGTGTGGGAGCTCTGGAGATCAAGCTAGTCCAACCCTTCACCTACATTCTCTTTGTCTGTTTTCTCTTGTATTGTGCCCTCACTGACTTAAATATTATTCAAATCTCTAGTGAGTGGTGTACACCCAAAGACTAAACTGCGATTTCATTTCTTTGTTTAAGTCTGGCAGGCATCAGGTTTTTAACAATTATGGCCCGAGTTCATCAGCCAAATGTGACTAAATTGATATAGTATGTTGTGTAGAGTGTCAGTACCTACGTATGTTCCAGGAGTAAATTCAGTATTTTATGCAAAAACTTAATCGTAAAAGCAGAAGTGATCCCTCTAGTGCACACTGTGTCGTATGAGTGTTGAATAAATTCTAATAATAGTTCAAATATTTCCAGGTCTTTGCTTGAACATGCATTTTGTAACTGAAGATATGTGACACAGCAATTAAATACCATTAATAAAATAATGAAAATGAAATAATGAAAGCACTTTTACTTTCTTGCACTTTTATTTTCCCATATACAATCAATTGCATCATTTCTACAAATATAAATACATCTCTGAATAAGTTAGAGAATAAATAAATTCCATCATTCAGCATTCAACAGTAAACTTCCAAGCTGGTAAACTATCCATCGTATACAGCATTGGGGATGAATATTTTCCATTGTTACATTGTTTATATTTCCATTTATCAATCAGTTCCTGGTGACTGCAGTCAAACAGGGCAGATGGACTAAATGGATTCATGGCACAGAAAATGTGCGGGCAATGGATAAATAGTTTTTGAAGTGCATAGCACAAATCAAGGGTGAATATTTCCCAGGAGCTTATACAGAAAAGTAACGTGGACATATGTCAGGGTAGAAAAACAGTTGTTGCAATTTTTTTGGCAATCTGCACATCATTGAAACCTCCTGGCTTATCTTCAATCAAAACATTAAACAAAAGCTATGCAAGGAACACTTGAGCCAGGACAATAGACCTAATGTAGTTGTTATGCTAGTAGAAAGTATACTGTAAATGTGTGTATAGAAGAGCTGACGATGGACGTTGTATAAAGCTAATTGTTTATTAGATTAATCGCAAAGAGATGACCTTCATTTCACTGTGGCAGTGTGTGCCAGGAGTGTTCACGCTGCCATTTTCAAGTAAGCTTCATAATTGAAATACTATTTGCTAATTTGCCGTAAACATTAGGTAGGACAGCAGATTCCAGCTCTGATACAGAGGAATATTAAACCAAACTAAAAGTCAGCAATGACTGAATAGTTTCAAGGACAGTTTATAGTTCATATGACTCTGGAATTCTTAATGATCCTATAATCCTCAGTCTGGGTGAGTGGTGGATCTAAAACTGTCCTTGTAGATGAGTCAATCCAGAGTTTTGCCCAAAGAACCAAATAACTGGTTACCGAAGGGGCATTGTAACCTTTCTTGATGTGGTTGCCCACTAGTTCCAAAGTCAGTTCTCACGTCCTTGACTTTGAAAGATCCTTCCTTGGATGTAGACTGTTATTAAGTTCAGAAAAGTTCAAGGAGAGTTCAAGAGATGACTCTGAACGTCTCCAACCAACATTGCTCCTGCCATAGGGCCTCTATATTGGGCAGCTGCCAGTCTTCCAAAGCTCTGTTTTGTTGATCAAATGCTTGATCCCCTGCTTCCTGTCCCTTCCATCTTTCCATCTCTGCATCCCCAGAGTTGGTAAGACATGTTTCAAAACCCTGGTGCTGCCATTGAAGGCCGCTGGAGGAGTCTCCTGTCCATGAGATTGAATTCATGGTGATTGAACCGTTTCTGGTTTTCATTCAGTCCTCTACCTCCTCGTTCTGCTCTTGCGTCTGTTGACTCCAGCCACCTTCTTGTCTTTTGCGATGGCCATATTGGACTTAACCGCAGATCTGTAGAAAAAACAAAAGAATAAAGGTCAGAGGTGCTTAAGATGTCTTAGAAATGACCATCAAAGACAGCACAATATGGATTTAAGGTTGATCCGTAAATTCTCCTTCATTTACCTGAACGATGCAAGCAATTTGCTACTGTTTATGTTATCAGATTTTCCAAGTGGGCCCACAACGTCAGTCCATGGATTCTGAGAGCTGTGGAAAGAAATAACAACAGCATTAAAATAAGGACATAAGCCTCACAGAGCCTCAGGCAATTATTACGTTACTTGAACCAAAATTAGTTCAGAGCTGACTAAGCAATCTTATTATAATTCCAAACCAATATATTTTTGGACGCCTCACATGCAGAAATGCAGGGCGTGCCTTACAAAACACCACCTCGGATAACATCTAGAGATGATGACTAGTCCATTCTGACAGATTAGTGATCGCAATAAATCATAGACACAACAAACATTCCTTTGAGCAAAAATAGCAGCACTTTTTGATTTCTTTTAAGGCTTTCAAGGAGAGGTGGGCCATTCACGCCACTGTAACTGCAACCCTCATACTGTTACACTATTGTCACAAACTGAATCATTTCGCCTCCTCACTGACTTATCCTCCACATCAACATACTGTTCAGGCTTGTCACACTTGACTGACACTGCAAGGAGACAAACAAGCAAATTTGATACTATCTAGCATCCAAAGGAGGGTACATGATGGGAAGGATTTGCTTAGCTGAAGGTTTCGGTAGATAGAAGGAAGAAAAGTAGGGCGGGGGGGAAACGCTCACCTTTTATGACAGAAACTGGAGCAAGATTTATCAGCTGGGTTGAGGCATTTGCAGCGGTCGGCTGAACGGCGACGGCGAGACAGGGGATTTCCCAGACCATACGGAAGGAGTTTACTGTAAAGGCAAATTAAATTTATCAGGACAACACTGGTCAAAGTATGTAGTAGTCTGGGATTAGTTTAGAAATAATCCCTGAGTGCTATTGGGGGTTAGGGCAAGTGCCAAGGTTAGGGTCAGGGTCAGGGTCAGGGTCAGGGTCCGTTTCTGGGGCTTAGGGTTATGGGCTAGAGTTGAGGCTAGGTGTAGATGTCTGAAGTACTCAGCAGACTCACCTTGGCGTGTTGACCCAGATAATATCCAGGTGGCAGAAGTAGATGCATTCTTTATCATCCCAGCTGTTACAGGAGCAGCGTTTGGTCCTGACATGCCGTGAAAGTGGAGCGTGAGTTGGCAGCTCTGCCCGATCTGATAAGGGGTGTCCACAACCTAGGAAAACACAAAGGATCCCGAGATTAAAAAGCGCCTACTAATCCTTTGCGGCATGACTTTGCAGTTGGTTATTAACACATGTAAATACAAACACACATTCCAGGCTAACACCCAGCGGTGCAGTTAAACAAATGTGGTTGTGATTATAGTGGAACCTGTCATAGTATAAATCAAGGAACTTAATCCAAGTCAAACAATCCTGCAAGTTCACCAGAAGTGGTTGTATCAGTGATGCTGTGCTAAGAGTGTGATAACACTTCAATCGAAGGTTGGTTACTTATCAAATTAACTGGAAGGCTGAACCCAGCTCTTGTATTGTATCAGCTCTTTCTGTGGTGATTGGCAGATGCTCAAAGTCTGCAGTATTAAATGATGTAGACTGCAGTACACCAGCTTTTGATGTTTTGGCTGAATTATTCTGTAATTTTGCAAGTTTGCAGCACTGCTTATATTGGTACACAACACATCCTAACCATACCCCTAAAACCTTTATTTAAACCAGCCTAAGTCAAAAAAGAACTGGTAATTTATTACATGAACAGCCAAAATTAATATATTCTTAAAGCAGGTCAATAATTTTGAATTGGAATTCACTCACAAAATGTTTAATTTATCGTCAAAACTACTTTAAAAACACTCTAAAATCCTAAGAAACAAAAGAAAAGTTGCTCACCCTCTTGCAGAGCCATGCAGATGATGATTAAAGTTAGGGTGTTGTACATGAAGGAATCCATCATCATCCTCAGTGTTGTGATGAATTTGTGATGTGCAAAAGCAGCAGCAGACAGTTTACTAACTCCAAGAGGTGTTGAAAAGTCTAACAGGTCTTGTGTGTAGAGGCTGTAGAGCAGCAACAGGTGCTTTGTGTTCATGTCCCTGCCAGGACATCTACTTATACACCATCTACTTACCCACCCATGGCTGACATCATGATGGCCCCGCCCACATCTTTCTATGCAGATCAGTGCTGTTACACAACACACACATACTCCACCTGCCCCCCCCCCCGACCTTAACATTCAGCTCTGTCACTGCCTCCAACCGGCCAAGGAGGTCAGGAACAAAATGTAAGGATGGTTCCAGTAATGCAGATTTTTGAAGGTCAGTGTTTTTGGATTGAAGAGTCAGCACATTCTGCTGCTCTTCAGTGTCTTTAAAGTAAGTTCAAAGCGTTCTTCTCATGCCAATGAATTTCAAGAATGACTGTTTTTGCTCTATACTCTTTCCTTTCCAGAATCCAAAAGTATCTAAGCAGCATATGTGGGATATTAAATATAAACATAAAGACTATTTTTTTTAAGTGAAAGACAAAAGCTGAAAAACACTGACATGCCACACCTCAGGTGGCGTGTAGTGTATATTCATGGTCACGAAAGCTTCAAAACAAAAAATCCGAGACAATTACCATAGTTGAATCTGGGTGCAGTAACAACAGTGGTATGTAAGGGCTGTTATGAGAGTTAAGTTGCGATACAAAAAAAAAAAAAAGGGGAAGTTCGTTGGTTTGCACATGTTGGTGTATCAAATTGGGTGTGTGTGTTTTCTGCCAGTCTGTGTGGACATGTCTAAGGGTGAAGTGAAAAAAGCAAAAGAATGTGAGACAAACTATGGCAGGGTAAAAAACAAATGAGCAAATGAGCTAAAGAGAAAAAGAAAGAGACTAAGCCTAAGCCAAGACTACTGAGTGAAACCCCACCACACGCTAATGATTTTGTTGATTTTTTGAAAAAAGGATCTTAAAATAATAAAATTTCAATTTCACACACAGTCCTGCCAGGCTGTGGGTCTTTAATATAAGTATTCTTTTGCTGTAAAGGCTGATTATTATAAGCCAAAGTCTAATAATTTGACTCAGAACATTGAAAGAAAATGATTTAATTTCAAGATGAAATAACTTATGAATGGTAACACTTTACCTTAACCCCCTATTAAGCATTTATAAGCAGCATATAAACACTTATTAAACGTTTAATAACAAACTATAATGTGGTTTAAGCAGATAGAATATATTTCAATGTATTTGTCAATAATTATTCCTTTTCCTATGAACTAAATGATGTATAATGACTGATTGATAATAACACAGCTGTAACCATATATACTGACAATTATGAGAAGCACACACAAACAAATCCTTACAGTGAGTAAAAAAGCACCCGTTTATTTGCATGTACCTATTATAGACATTCTTCACAAGAGACATATTGGTTTGTTAAAGCACAGGGCTAATTGATAAAAACAACTGCATTCCACCTAGGTGAGCTAGTTCCAGCATCCTGGTATTATACTGTACATGCTGAGTCACTGTAATAACTTACTGGGACACATGGTGGAACTGAGCCACCGTTAACGAAATTTCTGTTTCTCCTGTACTTCCCCTGCTATAAATATCTGGCGTCTATTTATAGACAGGCGGCTTTGAAAGTATTTAGAAATGCGATGAGAACTCCTGCAAACGTGTTGAAGTTGAATGTTCATTCTTGACTCCGTAATCAGTGGTTTCGACAAACAGTTCTTGACTCAAGGTCAAGTCGGTGGATGTTTGCTCAGCCGTCACGGAGAGTGAAGAAGTATTTATAGATAACTAAATCAATCCTTCATTAATAAACTGCTTACATATAATAAATGAATACAGCAAACAAATATGATGAAATGTCATATATAAATGACATAAATATGATCCCAACTGTATTAATTTGTCGGTCATTCATTCTTTGTTTATAGACAGGAGGAGATATAGCTGACGACAAATACATTAATAAATACTTAAAAAAGCATTTATATCTGCTTACAAGTAAGTATTTATCCATTATGAATATACTGCCTCTAAGTGCCAAATGACTTAAAACAGCAGGCAGAAGTCTGTCATGCAGACTAACTAGTTTTCAGAATACTTTTATGGATCACTCAGAAGTGGCAGAGGGTTATAAGAGGTCATGGTGCGCTCTTTCCTTTTTTATTTTTTTTATTTTATTTTTTTTTCAGTGGCGTTGGGCATGCAGATGAGGCCAGAGGCGGCAGAAGAAGAAACGATAGAAACAAACAGAGGGTTTGCATGTGCCACACAGATGATATGAGGATGATGAAGTAGAAGAAGAGAGACCCCCCCCCCCAAGAAAGTGAGGTCATGGCACAATTGTCTCAAATGGCCCTGTACTGTCACACAAACAATATCTCAGTGTGTACCATGCTTTGACCTTTGTAAAGAGATATCCAGCCGCCTGCCGCATCAGCTTTCTGCTACCCACACACACGTCACTATGCATGTAGTGCAAGTCCACAGACACACACACACACACACACACACTATCTCTTACCACTGACAAACACAAACATCATGGATTTGACCACGGCCTGGCCACCCACACGGTCCAAACTGTTGCAGTATGTCATGCAAACGCCCTCAGGTATTCCCTCCCCTTATCAGCTATACGATGGATTATACCACGCAAATCCACAGGCATGTAGAAGCATGAGGGACTAACACGGTTTGTGCATCTGATAACAGGGACACCAGAGGGAAGGATGGAGGGATTAGGGTGAAGTTGGAATGAGACTTACGAAACTCAGACAAAGACACGGTCAAAGCAAGGGACAATCTGACATCTGAAATCTAAATGTATTTATTTGATCAAGCACTACCAGAAACTTACATTTTAAAATTGTGAAAATACATGTAGATGTTTTCCACTACCTCTGCTAGTACATCAGAGGTAGAGGGAAATCGTGGAGGAGAAGTCAGGTCATTCATGTATTCTCTCTGAAAGTCAAAGGCAAAGTTCCCCTGACATTAAAATGGGTCATTTTTCAAGCATATAAACGAATGTATGAATTTCACACACTCTTTACCATGAATGGTTGGAAGACCGACTGAGGAAGAAGCCAGACCAAGAGGCCACACATAGTGCCAGGAAGGAGTACAATTCTTTAGGTCATTGACGAACTTTGAGCAAAGTATGGAAAATCTTGCAAATGTTGAGGAATTTTACATCAGCGCACCAGCGCGAACACAGAAGATAGAAGGAAACACCTAGCGAAACAGGAAAAAACACTGCTGAAACATGCATATTTGTGTGTTTGTGTTTGGTCATAGTTTACAGGGGTTAAGGGGTAGGGGAAATGCCAAAGGGATGTCACAATGCAGAGAGACGGGCATTCGACCAATGATTCGTTACAGTGAAGAAAAAAAAACTCATCTAGCGCAAATATTTGTTCATTGGTGCAGACTGGAGGAATGGGCTCAATCTAAAGGTCCCCCCCCTCATTTCCCCTTCCCTCTTGTCCCTTTTCCCCCGCTGCTTTCTCCAGACAAGGCAGTTGCAGTCAAAAAAAAATGTGCCCTTATCTATTTCCCACTTCTGGCTGCTGCAGAGGGCGACAGAGGAATGTGAGATGGCGCGATGACAAACAAATAGCAGAGCCATGATTGCAAAATCCTTAGAAATTCCTCCTAAATGAGGTTGAAGAAATGGGCTGTGACAGAGACACTTTCAGGACAGCGTTAAAAAAAGTTAATTATGTGTTGTCAAAGGCTATTTATGCAACTGGAAATCCAGAAACCGTGGCATGAAACAGCAAAACCTACGCTCTGACGTTAGCTGCATAGCACGTCCAGCTAACGTCACCAGCTCCTTAATAAACCACTCCAAATACATAAAACATCAAAGGTAGCGCCCTCAGGCTTTGTGAATGCTGTGTCTTGTGGGCTAGCCTGCTATTTAGGTTTCCCTGTTCCTTCCAGTCTGCACAGGACATTATGTGAATGCAGCATAAAGAGGACAGTGCTTCGCAAACTGTCAGTTAACTTCAACACAGTTTTTATGAGATCATCGGGACTCATGCATCTTGGCTTTGTTTTGACTCATTACCATCGTCGGGAGTGTGACGCCACAGCCGAGAAAAAAAAACACCTCCGTGTCGTCTGTGTTTCCTTCTAGGGACAAATAAATGCATAGAAGACAGGAAGCAAATTTCGCAACAGTCGGTGGAGTTGTAAGTAAACAGAAGAGCATTGAACAGTGACTCAAACTCATACAGACACCACCCTGATATGAATAAGGTAAAGAATGTGAGCAAAACCCCCCGATGAGAAGATGCATTTTTTGAGAGCAGCGTCACCGCCAGCAGGACATACACAGACCAAAACTCTTCAACTAACTACAGTGAGACAGTTTCAGTCTGTGTATTTGGTATGGGTGATGGGGGTGTGTGCCGCACCTGTCTGCAACCAACAGTCATCTGCAGCTTCTGCCTTATGGCCAGTACCAATGAGTGCAGAGAATTTGAGACCAGGAAAAGGAGTCTGACGCCTAATCGAACAAAATGGTGTCACGCTTTCAGGAACAGGCTATGTAGAAAACTCTACCCTACACAAAGCGTACACTGGGGCCAAACGCCTGGACCGACAAGCGTTACTACAAAGAGATGCTTCTGCAGTAAAAAGGAATTGGGGTGTTATTGAGAGTGATGGGATACTCAGTCAGATCTTCCCTGAGCCACCATTAATCTGTTTTAGAAGATGTCCTACTCTACAGGATAAACTGGTGCTCCTACGGGCTTACTCAACGGAACCACTGCACAAATGTAATACAGACCAAGATATTTATGGCTTTTTACATCTCAGAGTGAGTTCACCATTAATCACTTCGTTAACTGCAAAACCTTGTTTGTCATCTATCAGCTAGAATGTCCCAGTCACAAAGTTTTTTTTACATTGGAAGAACAGGGGCAGGCTAGCAGAGCACAAATATGCCAATCGCATGGGGAATGTTAACTACCCAATGGTTAGACACTACCTGGACTTCCCTAACAGTAACGTATCTACATTACAAGCGTTTGGCACAGACCACACCCCATCTTCCATACAAAAAGGTGACAGCCAGAGGAAATTTAACCAATTTGGTGGAACCATAGGAATTCTAAATTCAAGGTTCACATACTAGCTTTTTCTGAGGCTTTCGACCACATCCAACAGGCTTCTTCAGCAATTGGGACTCACTCGGGTGTCAGGGGTTACAAACTCCCCTCATATGTGACCACCAGTTAGAACGTGACTGAAGTTCTGTACTTATTGCAGGTCACATGACGACAAATGAGCAAGTTCCATTTGCTGAGGAAGGCCATGTGGCGTGGTCAAAAGCTCTCGAGAAAGCATGCGCACCTGGACCTCATTGAAACAAAAAAAATGTAAAAATTAATAACTTTATCTTACCGGGAGGTACAGAGGTCACAGAAAAACTGAACACAGAGGACAAAATCCTTAACAAATAAATAATGAAACAAAAGCTTGTCTATACAGATCACAGATAAAACAAATTTAAAAAGCTAAAACCTGAGACGACTGAATGCTTTTTACTGCCTTTATCTTTTCTCAGCAGGACTGACTTTGAATCAATAAGTGCTGCTTAAATATATGGTCGCCCTCACACAAGAGGAAAGCAATACATTTTATTTCACAATGATTCATATGCAGTCCTTTCATTTATTTCCATATCTGCGGACCACCTGAGGCTTAACTTGCTTGGGACGGCCAAAGTAACAGACATCTAGCAGTGAGCAGCAGTGAGCTCCGGTTTTAAAGAAATGAAGGAAAAACAGTCCATGTAATGTCAGAAAACAGTGAAGAGGGAGCAGAGATCAAGGTGACGTCTTTGCGCGTCTTGCTTTGTTCGACTGACAGGCTAAAAACCCAAAGACATTCCTATTGTAGTCACTAAAAACATGGACAAGCAGTAAATCCTCGCACTGGAGAAGCTGGAGTTAGAGAGTGGCTGGCGTTTTTCATTAAAAGTGACTGAAACCATGGATCTATTCAAATCAAATCAATATAGTTGCTGATAAATTTTCTGTCAATAGACAATAGATTCATCTACTAGTCATATCAGCTCCATATAGACACTTCTCTTGTAATTATCCTTGTAAGGATAATAAAAAAGAATTATAACTGTAGAAGTAAAATGATAAGTCTGTCGTAGAAGATACAGTCCGTCTCCAAATAGCCCTACTGTAAGAGCTTTACTATGCCCTTGAACTTCAGTTAACTCACATCACATTCAAATGGAATCCATTTAAAAATAGGACATTTAAAAATGAAAGTATTTAAGGGGGTTTCAAGGATCTTCTCTCTGAGATGTATCTAAATTACAGTTACAGAATAAAATGTCCTCTTTGAGCCTGTGTACTCACAGTTCATTGCCATAATTATCAGTATAACGATGACAAGGCCAAATACGGGCAAGCTGGGTGTGCTTGCAAATTCTGGTCTTTCATCTTGCTAGTTTTGCCAACATGAAATCGAAGTCAGGAATATTTCTTGTTGCCTATCAGATGCTATGGTGACTGCTGGGTCAGTCTGGTCTGTTGGGTTTTTCTTAAATGACAGAAAGCCTTTGTTCACCGATGTTTGAACAAACACCCCTGCAATTTTTTCCATCATGAAATTATTGCGTGGTTCGCACCTCCTCCTCTAGAGAACCTTATCAGAGCACTCCTCCTTCGGAAAAACATCATATCTGGTTACCGTTTTGGTTTAGTTCTATTAACAACAATGTGGAGGATACACAACACTAGGGAGTCTGTATTTAGTGTTCTTGTTATTTCTGTTACTTTGGACACCCTGACATCCATCGACTTCAATACTTCCACCACCTTCTGGGAAAGTCGTGTGTAGACTGCTGCTAAAAAAAGAGGATACACAGCAATAGCTAACAACAAATAAATCATGGCGCCAAATATAAAACATCATCTTTCTGTGGTTTCTATTACAATAGACTTAAAATGCACAATAAACCTCTCCCTTCCCCCGCCGACATCTCTTGGATAATTCAGTACAGGAGAAGGTTTCAGTGTGAGTGCCAATACCTTCAATGTGTGAAGTCATCCTTTTTCAGTCCTCTGGCAGCACGAACCAGCATGGACTTTTAAGAGGCTTTCTCCTGCCACCCAGTGGTTACATGGGTCATTTTCAGTTCTGGGGAACAAAGATGAGCTGCCTTGATGACGGCACAGCAGACGACAGGAGGATCAAATGTCAGTAATAACGTGTACAAAAAAAAAAAAAAAAACCCAAGAATAAATACAATGGAATACAACAAAATCAAAGCATGAAATGGGATTTAAGTGAGAAGATTGTTTTCGGGATTGGAGACAATATGTCAACATTCAGCACGACCTTGCCACAGCCACAGGGTGGTGCCACATTCGTCAACACAGTGTCTGCAGCTTTCAGGAAAATAAGATGTGGCTTATCTGAATGATTTACCTGGAACTGAATTTTAAAGAATAGCAGAAAGAAATAAAGAAACCTGACGGCCTTGACATTATGAAAGAAAGCAAAGGACAATAATTTAAAAAAAAAAGACATGAGAAAAATACGGCTCAGTATATTAAGAAAATACAACTATTTGCCCTGTCGTTGCAGAGGACATGCACTGAAAAGTCCGCTGTTCTGTAATATGCTGAAAATGATTTTAAAAGACCACATAGGGCTACTGCATGTTTAAGCTCTTTATAAGGTCAGTAGTGCGGCCAAAAAAAAGAAAAGAAAAGAAAAGAAAGAAATAAAAACAGAAAAACTCAACTGCACATCCCTTTCCAAAATCAACATGGTCACACTCTGAATAATCCTCAGAACACGTTGTGAAAGGTTTTCATTTGGACTATTTCTTGAGTAGACAGTAGTTCCAATGTGTTGTTTGGATTCCTCAAAGTGACCAGTCTGTGTCACCGAGCAAGTTCAACTTGTTCAACACAGGCTTTTGCAATTTAACTATGAGCTCGGGCACGTGGAAGAGGCCGGGCTTCAAACACCGAGTCATTTGCAACAGCCGCAAAGCCGGAACACGATGAAATGATTGACTCACTTGGGAGAGTCATTCGTTGCAGCAGTAAAAAATAATGATTCGGTAATTTAAAGGTGACAAACACTAAGCACAGCACTAGAATGTGAAGAGCAGCGACAGGAATAGCTGAAAATTATACTGCAACTGCTGCACTTATTGGGTCATTCAAATCTAAGGTCAGATCTTTTTCAATCGTATCTGCACAGGATTTCAGTCAAACATTTGATTTTAAATACACTGAATTTAAATGTTGTTGAATCAGTGATCAGTGCTTGATGTCTCTGGTCTGTGTTTCAACATCATGAAATAAGCCACAATTCACCTCGTCTGCTCACATTAGCTCCGAGTCGCATTATGAAACAGATGAATCCTGGTTGAGTTTGTTAGGCTAATTCAAGACGGACTTTTCACTGCATTGGTGGTTACCATGGCAACTGAGCTCCCTGTTAACCCGAGCTACCTTTGTGAGACTGAAAAGCCAGGGTCAGGCCCGAAGGTAGCTGGCCGGCCCACTAATCCTGCTTTGTGAGACAGGGATGTTGTTCCTTGAAAGACACACTGCTGTTTCTCAGTGCTCTGAGCAGCCTTAAGTGAAATCCCACTCACCTCCATAGTATTTTGTTGGAGACTTAAACATCACAAAACATGTGCAAATAAGACCAAAACTCCATCCATGGCTGGAAACAACTATGGGTAAGTGAAAAAATGTGGGTAATTTGGGTGACCTGACCCTTTTACTACAAATCATATGTATGTCATATCATACATTTGCTCTCTTGATGATTTTCTTGAACATAATGTAGGGCTTCTCGCGTTTAAAAGTGGCTTTCCTACCTTCCAGACAGCCACTGACTTACACTCATGTCCTTACATTTTGAAAATGCATCCGTCACTGTAACTGACTCAAAAACCACACGTGCACCACAGTTTTAATATAAATCTGTAAAAATGAGAAGTTTAATGGTAAACATGAAAATGACAGTGATTGTATCATTTATAAAAGCAACAACACAAAAATACATGTATCTGTTTATGAAAAAAACTGTACCGTAGCTACCATGTACGTGAAACAGGTTTCCTCTGGATAACAAACCATTTGTCAGTGCACTCCAAACGTCTTGATCCGAAACTTCTTCTCTCAATGATCTTAGAAAAGGAGCTGATCGGAACTCTGCTTCTTCAAACACAAGCGAGGACAAGAACAACAACAAAAAACTGACAAATAATAATTAGAAGAATCACAGCCTTTAAGAATGACATTTCAATCCACAATCCTGACGTAAAATTGCACTTCAAAATACTGGTCGGGGTGAATAAATATTTGTAGTACCTTTCTATATCCATTTGGGTAATACAGTACATTAACACAGCAATAGTATATTAGAGCTGTCAAAGGGGTTAATAGGGGAACTGATTAAAACTTTGTCTATTTTCATTCCAGCTGTTTTTGCATATAGTACAGAATTTGCATAATAGCACATAAATAAATAAACACGGATGACATCAAACAAGAGGGTAAAAAAAGAATTTACAAAACATACTGCATATCTAACATAGTGTCTATATATATTATTCATATAATTACATAATAGCGTCATTCAAAAGCGGTGCTCAAGTGCTGTTGCCTTTTGTCCTCGGAGTCGAAACCAGTGGTGGTGTAGGATTCTCACACACAGACTCTGGTTTTCAGTCTTTTGCACTGTCCCTTCAGACTCTCCCTCCTATCAGAGTTGTGTCTGGGAGGAAGGAGTCTTTTTTTGGCCTTGGGGGGCTTCGGGGTAAACGCATCTCTCTGTGACGTGTGCGTCTGTTCTCAGCTCCGGATGCCTCGCCTCTGTCCTGGGACTCGGCGGTTGTTGGACGCTGAAGCCTCCTTGACTCTTTGTCTGTAACAGAGAGTCCAAATGGTTGCTTCCGGACATTTCCCCTAATGCCTCGGGGTCCGCCGGGCTGGCCCGGCTGCTGGGTGACGTCTCTTTGAGCGGGACGTGCCGCTGCGGCAGAGAAAACCTTCCCTTCAAAGCGTCGCTGGGTCTCCGGGATGTCCCTGCACCTGTGGGGTTAGCTGTGGCTGCTGCAGGGCTGCTCACCAGGCTGTAAAGAGGGAGGGGGGACCTTGGCTGAATCATGTGAATCCCCCCAATGGGAATCAGGAGGCTCGGGGCCCTGCTCGGCTGCTGGGAGTGCAGAGGGAGGTGACTCAGGAGGTTGTGGGCTCCCCGAAGCCGCGTGGGAAGTGGGGTGATGTTGGTCAGACCAACCTCCTCCACAGACTACGACAAAAACAGGAGGAAATGAAACTTGAATGGTTCTGCGGGGGAAATTAGGTCAGTACAGCAGTAACTTGAGGAGGATACAGTAGAGACAGAATGCCAGTGAGGCAGATTTAAATGATTAACAACTGTTAATGTTATACATCAATAGCAATGACTCAATGATCACTTGGCCTTGGAACGGACAAAACAACTTATAAAAGCTGAGCTCTGGGGAGGTGTTATGAGTTACTAAGCAGTAAAAGACAGGTTTATCTCTGGAGGTTAAAAAGCCTCAGTCTTTCGCAACAAAGCACATACTGGATATTACAAGAAGACTTTTTAATGTCTGTGTGTCCAAATCTGAATACAGGTCCAGGCACTTCATTTATTACTAAATTCCCTTTTAAAGTGAGACTGTGTGGCCACTCTGGCAATAAGTAGTGATTACAGGAAGATGGCAAATTTGAATTTCCCTTCATTTCCTCTGATTCTCGAGTCAGTTGTTGTAAAGAGCATCTCAACACCCCTTGAAAAATCTTGTTTTCGCCAACCGCCTACGGTTTAATGCACGGGTGTACTCCAGGACCCCGTGACATCATACTGGGTGTGGTTACAGGTGCAACAAAGCACACTTTTGACAACATCCAACCCCAGCAGTGATGCTGTCTGTGGTCAGAGGTGAACAGACCAGAGAGCGACTGCTGTTAAGTTACTCTTTAAAGACATCATTATGAGGCAAACTGCCTGAGAGCAAGTGGAATGGGACCACAGACAGGAAACAACAAACACGTCTCCTGGTGAAGTACTGTGGTTGAATCCAAATGTCTGGACTCTCCAGCACTTGCAGACTTAGTGAAGTAATAAGCACATTCCCGGGAAGTCCGCAAGGGCAGAGGGCTGTCCAAATCAAAAATTCATCAAGTCCACATGGAGCCATAAGTGCACTTTCTGTGGACTTCCAGAGAGTCGGGCTACAAACTTCAACAGATTTTTCTTGGAACAACTCGACAGCACCAACTTTGGGAAAAAAAACGGGACCACCTGCGATGTGAGGATCCTCAGTTAAGGATTTGATGTAGGAGTTAATGGCTAAATAATTAATTAAAGTTTTACTGAGAATACCAACTTTTTAAAATGATTTCATGTATCTTGTATCGACGACTTATGACCAATGTCAGTACTGTTAAGAACCACTCAAAAAACACATGGGAACTTTAATTCGCAGCCCTGGAAACAGTTGAGGAAGTCCTGTTTAATAGTGCATTTTATATCCTTGTAACCCAGTGCCCCTTCAGGCTTGGCGTGAAATTAAAATTTCCTCATGCATTAATATGCATAAACTGTAACTGCATCCTGTTTTAAATGACAAAAAATGAATGAATATTGTCATAGTTTTTACAGAATCTTGTCTTTGTCTCAATTTTACATAAATGAAAATGAATTGAAAACACTTTTTTGTACTTCATTTATAAATATAGTAAACATGTCACTTTGTGTTTAGTTGTTTTTCATTTAGTGTTAAAATCATTCCAATGGGACATGTCAGAAGACAACGGTAGTCTAGAAAAGAGTCATAAAGTCAGCAATAGCTATCTAGAGTTAATTGATCAAGGGGGAGTTTTAGTGCTTATGAATTCAAGTTTAAAGTTTGGAAACAACGACTGTGTTATTTCCTCTTTCAAAAGTTACATAGTCTCACTTTACAGGTAACACAAATTACAATGCCAACATGTCTTTAACATTTTAAAGCAGTAATGAATTAATTTGTGCCTTAGTGCCTGAAGTTTTGACCAACATTAATATTTAGAGTTTAAAACATCTTTTTCAATATAAATTCATAACATTGTTTGATAAAAATCCCTTACGTTTGGTTATTAAAGATACGGTAACAGTATCTTACTTAAGAGTACAGTTGACATTACTATATTATAATGGTTTGCAAAATAATATTGAAACATAATCAAATACTAAAATTAGTAAAAATAGGTGCATTAAGAAAATCCACATGAGAAAGGACATAGAGAAAGTCAAATGTTGTACTTTTCTCATTCACAGTAACAGGTTTACAGAAGGTCATACATGTACGCATCAAATATTTAGACAATAAAAATGACTCCCTTTTTCCTAATACACCCAGTTTACAGATGCAGCGAATGTGAAGAGAAATGTCTATGTGTGCAGATGTGAAAAACAGCCCTGTAGACAGTGTGAATCAGTATCTCCACCTATGAGACCTACGTACATTAGAGTGAAGAGGAAGAGGTGCGGTCACACCATAACATAACCACAAGTTTGGAGTAGACATGTTTTGTTTTTTTTGTTTTTGTTTTTTTTAAATTCGGTTCAACTGAGATGTTGTTTTTGTCATCAACATGTGGTTCCCATCTTTGGTATTTAACGATCGGCCTGCTTCTCATTTTATCAGTGGCTGCCCAGGCAAAACATGTTGTGTCTATTTGGGAGCTCTCCTACATTATTTTAAGGCTGGGAGCTGTAAGCTCGGTTTGAGTGATATAAAACAAGAGAGTTGCCTTTCCTTCCTTTTCCAATAAATGTGCAAGTCTAAAATAACCTCATATGTACCAGCCTATCTATATTAGTTCTACATGTTGACTTACTGGGATTTAACTGAGCCACACAAGATTAGCTTTGTAAGCCAAATGCTGCTTTATTTAAAACTGTAGGCTAAACTAACAGGGATGGATCAAGTCACATGTGAGTGAAGACTGCGGTTTGAACAAAAGCCACTTTTTGACCAATGTTAATTATACACACACCATAAACACAGCAAATCCAGACTATTATACACACAAACAGAAATAACCCAAAAGAACAATGGCTATTATTCGTAGAATATTAATCAAAATGCTGTAAACAGACGTTATGTAACCATGTTCTTTGAAGCAAAAGCTGAAGTGACTCACCAGTCTTGCTGTAGACGGTCGGTCCCTTGGGTCAAGAGAGGTTTGACACTGAGCAGAGGTGTCTGCCAGGGAGCCCGGAAGCCCAGAGGAGTCTGATCCATGGGATTGCACTATTTTAGGAGAAAGAAGTCTAACGGGGGAGACTGGTCTCAGTGGGGAGGTGGGGACATGACAAGGGGATGGGGAGACGGAGGAAGGAGGAGCAGGAGACTGCTGAGGCCTGGGCGACGGGCTACGTGGTGGAGACGGCTCCCTTTGTGGAGTAAAGGACTGAGTACTAGGAGAATGGGAGCCTCTGGAGGATAACGCTGCTGAAGCGTCGAGGCGTCTGCGGGCAAACAGGGCCCTCCTGGTCCTGGCCGAGTTCTTCTGGGTAGAATCCTTGGAGGTGTGAGTGAGTGATCGGCTGGGTTCAGGCTCCAGCGGCAGGCCTCCTGAATTAGGTTTCTCACTATCAGAGGAGGCAGCATGAGAGCTTTCAGCCACCTTGGACCAGTTGTCTTCACATCTACCTTTCTTGTCCTTTGAACTGTCATCCTCATCATGTCCAACTCTCCCCAGATCAGAGAACTGGTGATCTTTTTGTTTATCTGGGTGAACTGATTGGTCTTCAAAGACTCCTAGAACAGGAAAAATCCACTTTTGAACACATTTTGCTTTCCCTCCACTTTTCTTTCTCTAGCAACCAACTCAATTCTTTAGTTAAAACAATTCAATATCAAGTGTACTAAGCTGATATTGGCCACATACAACTGAAACTCTCCTAATTTGGGCAATTTTTTTCTACCCTTTGAAGCATAAAATTCTATAGAAACACTCCAAATTTCATTTTGTGTTATTGAAATCTTAAATATCCTCACTGCACCAATGTGTACAATTGTCCAGAAAATAAAATCAAAATGTACAGGCATTAGTGAGCTGTGTTGTGACCAGTTATTGCAGGCTGAGTAAATTTTTTCCCTGGGTGTAACTTATGTGAGCCTCTCCCATGTTTTCTCGTATCAGACCCTCTCCCACATGTCTTACATCTTATAACTTGTACGCCCTAGATCTTGATATGCTGCTAACCAATGTTTGCATTTTACTTCAAATAAATGTAAAATGTTGAAATTCAAGTCTTCAAACAGGAAAATTCTTGCGTTTCAAGTTACAGCAGTGGGTTTAACTGTGAGTGGTCACCAATAACTAATGGGTAAGTAACCTATTAATAAATAAAGCCAATAATTGAATGCACTGTATCTGCTTTATCAAAGGCAATAAATAAAACTTTCTAATGGTTTCCCCATTTTATCATTTTCCATAACAGTCCAAACATTTGCAGCAAACTGAATTTGAAATCTACTCTTAATATTTTTTATCATAAAGAGGGAGAAAAAAAAGGTCTTTGGTGATACATCAGAAATGCTCCCTAAAATCCTGGGTTTATAACCGTGACCGTCATCTGACAAAATCATCATACAAATAAGTTAAAGACAATGGCTTTGCTGTGATTTCGGCTATATTTACTTGTAAAATGATCACTCTGAGAGAAAGTTAGATGCTCATTCACGTCTGTGAGGAGGTGTGCCTGCGGAGGGATAGCCCAACATCCCACTCACGGGGCAATACTGGCGACTTTCTTCTACTGAAAGTTGCTAAGGTTTGTCCAAAAAGCTGCTAGATTTGTCACTAGGTGCTTTTGTGAAGAACAGTCACTAAAGGGGTCTGAAAAGTCGGTAAATCAAGCGTCAAAAGCGCTAAGTTGGCAACACTGCCTGTAAATGCTCCCCTGATGACGCAAAAGAAACTGTTTGCGTCCATTCATCTTGAAAGAGAGACTGCCAATGGTATAACTTCAGCACTCTGTCACGCGGCATTCGGCTGACCAATGGTGTAACTTTATCACTCACTCACTCACTCACTCAGTCAGTCTCTCAGTCACGGATATTCGTGTTTTAAAACAATAACTTCTCAGGCAGTGTCATAAAGATAAACAACATAGCATACCTTCATCTTTGTCATCTGGGCAACAACAGGTTTCTTTTCCATGTGGCTTAGATGTCAGGTGTTGGGTGAGGTTCCCTGTAAATACAAAGGAGAAACTAAGAAACTGACAGAACAGAAGGATCACAATCCTGTTTTGGTATTTTTCATTTTCTATCTTACCTTTAGCTTTGAAAGCAACGTTACAGTGACTGCAGTTACACGGAAGGGATTCTGTGGAGCCGTCGGTGCCCTTTTGCAGCACACTGGTATTCTTAAGGTGAAATGAACAATCCTCACATTGGCACTTCCCTCCACCTCCTCCATGCACAATGCCATACTTCTCATTTGATCTGTAGATTAAAGAGAGCAAGAGGTTTCAGTTTGGTCCACAGAGCATTTCCCTTTCAGTTGTCTATTGATGCTGCTCCTCTCAAGATGATAGTGACAATCAATATGAGTGTAACTGGAGCTGACAGACAGGCAGCAGGCACTTCAGCACCTGTAAGCAGCTTTTTAGTGCCGGTATTTATCCAGTGTAAGTACGCTATCTGTTTGGCTTTTACTACACAGTGATCTCACACTAAGGCAGCTGGGCCTGGGCTCCCAGCCTCCATGTATACTGAGGGTCTCTCAGCGAGGCACCCACTTCAGCTTTAACAGACCTGCTTTCATAAGCCAAAACCAGACCCCCCCCACTGCCTTATAACCCCATCACAGCTCACACCACCACTGAGTCCAAACAAGGGGGAGCCTACGATGTGGCCCAAGGTTCGGGGTTTGCTGCAGCCAGCCAATAAAAACAGCTCAGAGAGGGAGGGAAACCCTGGCCCAGACCAGCTGCTGCTCCAAATAAGCATGAAAAAAAAACACATTAAATGAAAACACATTCCTACGATAAACAATCGTTCTGATTATAATCGGCTGTTTTTTCTTCTATTTCCACTACAGGCTTCATGGCTGGATAAACGCTGCAGGTATCATAAACGGTGGCTTTTACAGTCTCAAAAAAAAAACTTAATGAAAGAGAAACACTTTGCCACTATGCCTGTACACTACACTCCAACACTATAAAGCTACCATATTCATTGCTCTTCTTGCAATACCCATTCACATCCAATATGTGAGTGTACATGCCCTTGCCTTCCCCCATGCCAACAATAAAAATGTTCAACTACCTTTCTGCCTCAGTTTTGTCTTTTTGTGGCTCAGACAGACTGCACAGACGGAGAAGGGGAAAGCGTGCAGGCGTGAGTATGACTCACTCTTTTAGGGAGGCTGTGATGAGTGTCAACATGAGTCACAACAGGGATTTGTTCACAGACTCCCAAACCAAAAAGAGACACACAGATGGCACCTCTCTGCACACCCCTGCATCGCTTTGCTGCAGTGTTTATTTCTGATGGGTATCAAAAGTACTGAGCATGTCTAGTTTAACCTCACTACAAATTAATTTGAGAAGATGTGTGTGTGCTTCAATTGATAGAAATAAATAACAGAACTGTATCTAAACAAATTCAAACCGATTCAATAAAATACAAAAGAATATTTGTTCAAATAGCAATTAAGGGGTAATACACAGCAAGGCATCTTGAAATACAAGGCTGGGACAAAAAAACAAACAAACAAATAAACAAAAAAAAATGCATTTCCCTCACTGAGTCTATTATTTTCTATATCAGGAAACCTCAGGGTGTGTTATTGTACTAATGTTATGGCCACTTGCCAAAGTGTAGATTGGATCTCTGTTTGAGGTGTCAAGCAGTGTTCATTTAGTTAAATTTTTAGAAATAATAAAAGCGGGATCCAGGAGTTTGAGTTTACTACATAGAACCACCTACAGTAGCCTAATAAGCCCAATGGCCTAATAAACATCTAGTACGCCTGACAGGCTTAATTCAGGGCTAGAAATATCATACATTGTTCTCCCTCCAATTTTATCATTGTATCTAGAGATGCAGTGATTAGTTGTTTAATCAATCGATCGATCAATCGGCAGAAAATTGGACGCCAGCTATTTTAATAAGCGATTAATCGTTCAGGTAATTTTTCAAACAGAAATGGCAAACATTTGATAGTTCCAGATTCTCAAATGTGAAAATTTGCTGCTTCTTCCTCGTCATACATTATGGTCAATTTGAGGAAATTGTGATTGAAAGTTTTCACTGTCTTCTGCTGTTTTATATCCTGAGCAAAATCATTGGTTAATCCAGTTGGGAGAGCAATAGTATTCCTCGACCCCAGTATTTTTCTTTATATACAATTTGTCTATTTATCTGCCCAATCCAATTCCATTTGGCAGGCTTCCTTTAATGACTAATGCTATATGCAAATCTGTCTATATGTAGATGCTCCACTCATTTCATTGGTATCAGTGTGGGAGAATGAAATGGGCTGTCGCTCCGTGTGAATGGCTGTGATGGTTTGTATAAATGAATCTTTGCATGAGCAGAGGAAGCTAAGTAGTTTCCTGGCTTCAGCCCCACAACAGACGGGCTCTGTTGGTGCAGACAGCCAACCCCCTAGCCTCTCCAACATGGTGGACAGACAACAGTTTCCATACTTTGTGACGCAAGCCTTCAACGCTGTAAGTAATAATTACATCAAAATTAATAAAGACAACAGTCACCAGTAAAACTAATGTTATCAGCTAATTTCTTCTTACATAGCTGAGCTGTTAGAAGGCCATACTCACCCCTCCTCAGAGATCCAAACTTCATGAGGTTGTTTCTTTCTGGAGCACAACTGGACTTCCTCCTCCTCTTTCTTCTTCTGTTCCTCCTTCACCTCCTCTCTGTTTGATTGGTTGTCATCTGCTGATGGCTGTCCCTTCCTTGGTCCCTCGTGGTCTCTGCAGTACGACTGGCTGTTGTAGACCTACACTCGAGAGAGACATGGGCAAATTCACCAATTCTGCTCCAGCATGCCCAGGGAGACAAAAATTGGGAATTCTGATTGAACATTGTGTTTTATAGCATCTTTATTTTCTATTTGAAATTCTTCTTTTCGTGTCAAGATTGATCGTTTTTTATACTCGTCTCACTGACAAATTTAGTTCTGTCAAAGTTAGCAAAAAGCAAAAGGCTATTCTAACCTAACAAGAATGTATACAATGCCAGGGAAACCTGTGAATCAAATTAAACACAATAACAGTGTGGGCATGTCATGTATCCTCTCTCAGCCCACTGTGTCCCACATTTTTATTGGTCTAATAATACATTATAATATAGATTAACAGACAATTATAATCAGTGGTTAGTGCTGTAATTACCTCAGTGGAGCAATGTCTCTTGTTGTCCTCTTGCTCCATTGACTCAATTGTCCTTACTGACATGGGGGATATAGTGTAGATGGAGGGACTGAGCCTCTGCTTACACTGCAGTAGCGAGAGAGCCATCTTGCTAGAGAGGCCAGGTGGGTTAGGGTTATAGCTGCTAGTGGACCATGATGAATACACTGAGGGCTTCTGTTCATCAAGAGTAGAAGGGTTTGGTTTAATGTAATTCAAATAGCACCAGCTATTACAGGTGCTGGACAGCAGACTGGGGAATGACGGTCCAACATGTGTTATGGGAGAACAAACACCTGGTATACATGATTTATTCTCCTGTTTGAGTTCCTGATTGCATGGGTCCACCGATGCCTTGTCAACACATCCAACATCTCTTTCTTCTTCTTTTACTCGTTTCTGCTGCTGTTGTGACTCAGGGGGGAGCTCTATACTGTTTGAAGGGGAAAGCATACGCTTGTTGCCCCCTGAGCCTGATAATCTCAGGCCATCATCTGACCACAACTGAAAATCTGGAGTTACGTTCCTGTGGTCTCTGTATTCAGCTTTTGGAATACTTATGTTGGGTGAAAAAGCATCCTGGGGCCTAGGGGAGGTGGACTGAGACAACGTGGTGTATATGGCACATGCTGGGGTGAGGGTGTCTGTTTGGAGACGCACTGCTACTGAAGGAGATGTGACTGGCCTCAGTAATTCCACACTGGAAATTATGTGAGGGACACAGTGATGGATGTGGGAGTGACTTACTCGAATTTCTGAATATTCATCATGTTGTAAGGGAATCTCTAGCTTCAGCCCTGTAGACATGGTGAGGTAGCGAGCTCTGGCTGCACCTGATGGTCCAGGTGTAGGATAGGGCTGTGGTGCTTGAGGAGGGGGCTTTCCTGTATTGATGTGTGAGGCCTTTTCTTTTACAGGATCTACAGATGGACCATGAAAAAGTGAGGGTTCTGTGCTGCCTTTTAACTGAATATTTTGACTAAGTTTCCACTGAGAGAAGATCTCTTTGCATTGTGATCTAACTGGATTACGCAAGACTGTGTCACCTGATAAAGGAGAAGTAGGGGACCTACTGAAGCAAACAGAGGTTGAGCTGGCTTGAAAAGATGTGCAAGTCGTGACATTTTCAGGACTATGGCTCGGTATGGTACACTGGTCCTCCTCCTCCTCATCTGGATCTCTGACAGCAGTGTGTCTCATAAGGAGACATTTTCTTCTTTCCCTCCAGCCAACTGCAGAGCGCTCAGGGGACAGACAACTGTAGTCAAAAGACTTACTGCGAGTCTCAGCCATTAGGACACTTGGTTGAGGGTCATGAGGTGCCTGCTCAGATGCTGAGCGCCTCATTTCTCTGTGCTGATGCACTCCAGGCACCGTTAGCATGTGAGGAGCTCTTGATCTCCTCAGTGGTGATGATGTTGCTATTTCCATGTCTGGTCTATTAGACTCCTCAAAAGATGTGGAACGACTGGATGCATAGGATGCACTACTGTCCTGACTAGGGCTATGGGGTAGAGATATTGAGTCAAAACTTGATTCCCCTGAGGACTGAGCAGCCTCAGCTAGACGTAAGCGCTTCTTCTTTGGAGGAAGTTTTTCAATAGGGAGCTGGGCCAGAGAGGGGCTTCTCTGTGGCCACTGAAATTCATCAGGTTTCTCTGAATGTTTTGCTATGGAGGTTGGGTCCATTGAGGTCTCTGTGCTCATGTTGGAATCCTCTGTCACAAGTATTTCTGGAACATTGTGTTGGCGGACCAGCTTTCGGGTTGCTAGTTTTGTCGACTGTTGGGGTTGTTTCAGAGGCACCAGTTGATATTCTTCATGTGGTGGAGAGTTTTTTGTTGCCTCTGCGCCTTGACTTTCATTGCACAAAGATTCTTGTTTTTCAAATGAACTAGTATGTTGAATTACTGAACAGGTTTGCAGTGTGGGTCTTCTGGGGCCCTCATGAGCTACACTGCTTTCATCTTTACACTGCCCTGACAAGATGGCAGGAGAAAGTAATGAAGGAGAAGAGGGGTCATCAAATTCAAAACTATCCTCTTTCCTCCTTTTGCGCACCGCTGAGGCTCCTGCTCTGACTGCATGGTTAATTAGATCTGAGAACTCCATTTGACTAATCACCACCTCATTTCTAGGATGATGTGCTAAGCACAGGCTTTGCTTGTGTTTCTTATAACCTTCCCAATCTTTGCATCCAGTGCCACAGGCCTCACACTCATATGGCTGGGGTTGACTTTGCTTGTGGTCAGGCACAGTGGTCACCCTGTCAGGGTAAAATGAATGAGAACCCTCATGTTCCTCTTTTGTAAGTTCGGCACCAAGTGGGATTTCAATAGCTGGCTGCCGTCTTAGCATCCCATAACGACGGGATGCCTGGATTCCAGAAGGCTGTTGTTCATCAAAGGACTGACTTAGGCGAAATTTACTGGGGCAACCACTGGAGGCGTCAAATGAACTAGCTGCAGATGGCATTGAGTGACTTCTCACCAGAGGGGAGGTGGATGTTTGGCCAGCTGGCTGTTCCACATTTAGCGACTGATGATGAAATTTTTCACATGGAACCCCCATGGTGATGGAGCCACTGTTTTTATAGCCCAGATCTCCAACTTTAGGGCTATGAATAAGAGGATCTTTCATAGATGAACTCTTTTGAGACTCTGAACTATTCTTTCTGGAGAGTGAGAATCTCCTGGGTTTTACACTGTCAATTTTACTAGTGTCCACCACTGCCTCATTGATGGTGATAAGTTTGGTAATGTGGTCAATGACTTGCTTCTTGGGCACTGTGAATGGGATGCTTTTGTCTTTCTGACCAGATGGCTGCTGGTTATGATGACGAGACATCCTCTGTAGGTGTCCGAGACGTCCATATTTGCCAAGGATGATCTCTGCATAGCTTTTGGCACTTGTGTTTGGAGGACTGTCCTGTGACTGTTCAGTACTTTCAGAGCGAGAGAAATAGCCAGATTCTGTACTGCCTTTACTACCTAAAATTAGAGATGAGTTTTTTTCATCAGATGAATCTTGAGGGCCATGCTTCCCTCTACTTAGACGCAGGGCCAATCTCTTTTTCACTGCATAGGAGTCATCATTACTGTCTGTGCAATCTTTGGCCCTGTCTGTTTCATGATTCTTGATTGAGGCTACACTTTCTGTATGAGAACAGGCTGATGATAGCTGTCTGGTTTCATCCTCTGACTCAGTGACTTGCTCCTCTAAAGATCTTGGCTCCCCAAATGCCAGACCTGCCTTCACCCTGTGGGTATGTGATTTGCGGTGTTTATATAGGTTACTCTTGGTCTTAAAAGAGAAGCCACATGGGGCACAGGGATAGGGTCTTTCACCTGTGTGAGAGCGAATATGTTTCTGTAGGACACTAGGTTTTGCACATGCACGGCCACAGTAAGTGCAGACATATTTTCCTGGTCTCTGAGGCTTACGCTCTCGTTTCTGTTTTGGGGTGCCCTCTGTGGTTTCTGGTTTAGATTGGGTTGGGCCCTCTGCTGAGGAAGGTGGGATTCCTGGTGACAAACTAGAAACTGTGGTTGCTTTTGTTGCTGTGGTTGCTTCATGTTTGTGTTCCAACACTGTATCTGAGGCAGTGCTCTGCCGCTGGTGCCTGAGACGCTTACGTTCAGGATGCTGTCTTCTAGACTGTTTGGTTTGCTGTAGTGTGCCATGGGGCTTTGGGGAGCCAAGTTGCTGTTTCTGACGGGGCTGGGAGGGAGATTTAGGCTGCAGGCCTCGGTGAGGAGACTCTGGTTGGCAATGTTCTTGATCTCCGGACTGCTCCCCAGTCGTCAGGCGACTATGCAAGGTCTCCATAAAATGGAAGGACAGCCTCAGGTAGACACGTTGGATGCGTCTGCCTGTGCCAGGCTATAGAGTTCAAGCCAAATCATTAACTGGGTAATCAGATTAACATGTGTGAATTCTGTCAGATTATATCCACTTTAGTTGATGGTCGAGCCTCATATCGTTCACTTTTCTTACTAAAACTTTATTTTTTGACCGCAGATTGATACCATCAAATGTAGAATGGTGGCAATAAACAATGCAGCTGTGATATGTCAGGTGCTGTGGAGGAGATCCTCTGCCATGCTGACCTACAGTATCCCATCATGAAGCAGTCAGCCAAGCACACAGTCTGATGTTCAGTTGACTCAGTTCAATATCTGATTCTTCTGTCTTCTCAACATGAAGATCTGTGAGGACAAACAACTCATTATATAGAATACTGCATACTGTACAATTCAGTTTTGAGACACAGATAACCCTCTGACCACCGTCTTCCTAATATGGATATTTATGTTTCATGTCTTACGTAATCACTGTATGTGTCATAACATTCCGCTTTCACTTTCCCCGGGCTGCTGAATACTTTTAAATTAGAATGGTTTATGTAATATTTTTTGTATAAAAATATATAAGCATGCAGCAAGTAAAAAAGATGATTTTTCTAACATTCCCTAAGAGAGGAAATGTGTCCAAAGACTGTGACAGGAATATTTCAATAACAGCATAATCTGTAATTGTCATGGTCTTCAATTTTTTCTAATCAAGCATGTATTACTTATTTCAAAGCCGTGGACCACAATGTCTTTCTGTTGGACAGCAACACATTACATATTACACCCACTCCCATAAAATGAGTCACATCTACCTGCTCAAATACACACACACAAAAAAAAGATGCCCAATAAAGAGTTTATCATTTTCAGATGGAAATACAAGATCCTCCTGGTTGAGGAGGGAGTTACATCATTCCCAGAAGTAAATGAAAATTACTACAGTAACACCTCCTTACTCATATCAAAATGACTTGAAGTAAAAGCACCCTCTTTTTCTTAGGTTTTAAGTTTTCTTTGCATAATTAATTACACTGGGATTAACTAAGGGGCTGTGGCATGTGAACCTGGCAGTGTCTAACATGTTCTAAATAATGCTAATATTTGACATGTTGTGTCATCCAATAATAGACCATGCTTCCTTCACTGTCTGATGATCATCAGACAGTGCTACAGTTGAATACTACAGCTTTAGAGCACATGTGAATGGCTCTACCTGCTTCATTACTTTATAGAGTATGGATCATTTTCACTGATTAACTTTGATTTTAGATACTTCAAAAGGCCAAGCCAAATGAAGGCCAGAGATGGCTGTTAGCTGTGAGCGCAAACACAAGGTGACTCAGTAGAGATACTGAAGAAAATTCCCGGTGTTCTTTTGTGCCAGCATACTGAAACAGTAAACAAGGCATCCCACACACTGACCAGCTGGTTTCTACACCCACGTTCTGGTGGAAGACGGCAAAGAAGCTGGATTCTATCCAAATTACTGATAACAGGTTGATAACCATCTTTGGTTTAAGTTGTGGGAACAGTATACATGCCAGTATTGTATGAATATTAAACCAATACTTTTCTTGAAAACAAAAAGCAGTCATCATACTGTATATAGGAATGTGATAAATGAGGTTTGCAGAAGACCATCTAGATGTCACAGCCCTAAATCTCTTGCAGTGAGACTACTAAGTGCTAAATGTAGGTCAGACAGGTAGTGTAACTGGACTAAGAACTTTTGCAGGAGGGTCAGGGACTCTGTTGTTTCACTGAAAATAATGTCCTGGAACTCAGACTGTGAGACATGTGGAGCACCTGCATACTCTGCATGAGGGTGACAGTGACTGGAGAAAAATAAATTTCAAATGGAGCACTGGAAGTACAAAAATGGTACCTAAAACCTAGTGACAATATTAAAATCATGCAATGCATCTGCTCATTTACACTTGCATATGTCACACTTGTTCCAGAGTGAACTAAAGACTGTTCATTTGCATCTCTCATAGTGCAAATGAACCTGGCAGGCAGTTTTTTCCCCTTCAGCCCTCTTCTCTACATGGATCCTGTTTTCCCCGTCCTTGGCTCTCAGCCTCTGTGATTCTCCCTGGGTGAACCGTTGCAAGGCTTTGCTAGAAAACACACGTCTAGGTGTAATGTTCTGAGTGTTATAGTCAGACAGCTGTTTGCTAAGGCAAATTAGTACACATTTAGTAAGAACTGAATATCAAAGTCTTTCTATAGCAACATTTCATCAAAAATCAGTACATTTCCTCTTAAAGGGAAGCTCCACCAATTCTACACTTCAAAGTGTGATTACAGGAGTTGGGGAGTTCTACTGCATATGGGAAAAAAGTTGTATAAAGCCTTTGTTTCTCTAGAGGAAGCTGTGTGAACTCTGATAAATTTCCTCAATTGATGTCCCTTGAGTCAGCGTTGACTGAGTCTGAAGACTAAAAGTTTGAAAATGAAAAAAATCTGTGGGTGTGGAAATAGAAAGAAATAACCTTACAAAATCTCACCGCCTCGACTGTGCTTCAGGCTAGCAATTACCTGGCTACATTAGTCGCTACTAGCATAATGCACCCGCAACTCTGACTGAATTGTCTGTGGTCGCATTGTCGATAATGGGGCTCGTTCCAGTAAGCCATGCCAGTGAGTCAGAGTGCACCATAGCAGGTTCATGGCACTGGCACACTTTAATTGAATGCAGCCATCATGAGTTCAACTAATTATACTTGTGCTTTTCCTGCTAATGTCTCATCCATGAATATTAGCCTATAGCAAGCCTATAGAGAGAAAATAGTTGATTGGGTCTCTAACCACTAGGCAGTGAGCTGTGCAGTGTGTGCAATAACGGGTTACTACAGTATACAGTGAAACAATATAAAACTGAAAATATATGCAGTGTGGGCCTTCAGTTACAGTGACAAGCTGCAGAGTACACCTAAGTTAAGTTAAATACAACTGTCATAAAAATTTGTGAAATGCTGCATCCATTCACACACCACACAGAAAGAGAATATTGTATAAATGGCTTTTTAAAAATCTTGTCAATTTCCTCTTGTCACGCTAATGGGCACCCAGCGGTGGTTCCTATGGTAACGGCCCTAAACCATGTGGTAGCAGATGGAAGGAGAGCTGGAGGGCTAAATTTATCTTCCAGCATCCTCACCGACTACAGAGAGAGAGAGGGAGAGAGTGAGGCAGGCGAAGGTGCCTCCCTCCTAGAAGCTACGGCTTTTTGTAGAGAGAATGGTACACATCTCAAAAGAAAATCAATACTTTGGGAGTCTTGAATTTGTATTACACAGATACTCCTCAGTTCTTTCAGGGGGAACCAGAAAGGAAAATGCATACATGAGGATGACAAAGAAAACTGGACTAGTCTCCATGAATTATTCTCAATTATTCAACCACACAATTTTGTTGTTTTTTTCCTATAAACTTGACCTAAAATAGCTACATTTTCAAAAAAAAAAAAAAAACAAATAGTGCAGTATTCCAAAACGGAAATACAACAAATTCATGTGTAAAAATATGTATATTAACTGGAATATAACTGACTTCTAAAATGAGGTTCCAACTGAAACAATGTCATTCAAAGCATCCGGATGTTGAGGCAATAAGTGGGAAATTCATTGAAATTTTTTTGATAAAACACCATGATACAACATGCTAATCTGGATTTATTTCACCACCATCCTAGATCACCATCTTGCAGACTCATCTGACCTAAGCAACACCGTGAATGCCCTCATCCGTTGTTGTGTTTCCACCACTATGTCAGCTGAGCATTAGCAATGCTGTCAAGTCAGAAAGCGCAGCTTCATCAGCAGCCTGATAGCGGCACTCTCCGGGGACAGGGGAGGAGAACCCTCTGGGAGTCAGCGCATGCACAGCCATCCTTCTGTGTTTGTGTGTGCACAAGCGTGTGTGCGTGTACACTCCCCAGTCCACAGGAGGACATGCCAAGCATAGGAGGCTGGATGCATAACACAGCGAGCTCATTCACTCCTAGTCTGAGCTGTGAGCTTTACAGCCCACGAACACCACACCATATGCACTCTCCCTCTCCTTCATTCACACACAGACACACGCACACAAGCACAAACACCCTCACTGGAGAAGCTGCACTGTCTGCATATGTCTAAAATGGCTACAATATTCAGCTCGTTTCAGATGTCTCTGTTGCTCAGAGTATGATTCCACAAATGATTGTTGATTTTCTCACCATTCACGGGCTCATTGATGTAGCAGCCTTTTGCATTAGCAAAGACCTGTATGGAGAAAATCCCCCAGTCCTCACATAACGTCACTAACATCACCTCACACTCATCAAAATCACTGCAGATGACAAAAAGATATCAATGGCTTTTTTACCTGGTAGCAAGTGGTGATGTCCTCCTATTGTGAATGACTAGAAACAGGGAGAGCAGGGACAGTCAGAGAGAGGTGAAGAGAAGGAGAGAGAGAGAAAGGATGAATGAGAGTGACGGTGAAGAGAGAGGGGTAATCGAGTCTCCGCTCTACGTGCACTGGGCTGACAAACAGGTAGCTGAGTATATTATGCGTATGAATGAGGAGGAGGGGACGCTCTCTCCTCCTGTCTATCTCCACCTCCTTCATACACCCCCCCTTAGTGTCTCTCTTTCAGGTCAAAGTGAAGTAGAAGCTCCTTATTTGGAAGTTGACGTAAGCCTGTGTTTCTTTTGGCAGCGGTTTCAGGCTGCACAGCTGGCAAAGCGGTGAGAGCTACAGGGGCAGGGTGAGTGGTCGGTGTTTTAAATTGACTGGGAAAGAGGGTAGAGGACGTTACTTCATATTTTTAAAACACAATTTACCCATTCACGTCTCATTTTCCAGCATAGGTGGAGAACTATTGCTGCCGCTTTCTGAGAAAGCTTTGGAAAATCTGAAAACATATAAGGAACCGCTTGGAAAAAAAGAGAAAGGCGCAAGCATTCGGTTTTTAAGAGCAGCTCTGGAGAATGTCCATGCACCACAGTGCAAGTGTTCATGCTCTTGCCAGGGGGCCAGCTGAAACGAGTCCAGGCAACTCTGACATCACTCTCCGCTCTTTTATGCCATGGGCCCCCCCCCCCCGACTGACTTTTTTCAGCAGGCTGAAAGCTTGCAGACATGTGGAGCATTGAGGGAATACCAGCCGGTGGGATGAAGGCAGGCGGTCAGCCGCTCATCTGGCTGGACGTGAAAAGGGGAAGCTAAGAGGGGAATGGAAGAGAGCCCAGGGTGTCCATCCTACACCAGGCAACAGAGAGTCCTTGTGGCTAGGACTCCTAATTTGAAAATGGTATGTGAAAACCAGCTCTGATAATGAAATTTTTGTATAAAGGCCGCTGATAGACAATTTTATCCTTGTCAATAAAGCATCTGAAACAGCATTTAGACAATTATCCAACCCCAACAGTCACCAGCTCCTGTGAGATTTACTTCATCACCGTGGATATACGGTAATATCAATCTAGAATACTACCTCCCTATACTAAGTGTGTTTCTAACCACCTGTTTTTAAGATTTTTTGCTTTGGCATCTCTGCTTTTTTATCTTATTTTTGACAGCGACTGTTGAGAGCAGGACGTGATATGCAGTAAAGGGTACGGGCCTGATTCGAACCCAGGCCCAGGTGAGCTACTGGTATGCCTCCCAAAACAGTTCATTTGCAATTTGTGCATAAAGAACCTGGAGTGGAAATGCAGAAAATATGAAAACAAAGTTGAAATATTGCAGAAAAGGTTTTACACTTGGCTGAGGTGGAAAATTGGTGTATTGATAGAGGCAAAATGTGCAGTGTAAACAAGGAATTAATCATATCATACATGAAACATGACTTCAATGTCCACTGAAGTTTCCATTCCACTGAACAAATGAAAAATTACAAGACAAAAAAAAAATATTTGTGCAGATGAGGAATATGTAAACAAACAGTAATTGCCATATTTCTATCACATTTTCCAAATGGTTTGCATTTGTTTGAATTTTGACTGGTGCTCTTTTAATTACATTACCCGACCAACCCCCAGTTGTTTATCTTGATGAGCCAACTCCATAAAACCAATTTCTTGGCGGCTAAGGTCTGGATTAGAACGTATAATAGTTTGCCAAGAAATACGATAATTATTTGGTTTTTGGAAACACCTAGGAACTCTGCTTCCCTCACTGGGTGATAAAATCTTCCCACATTGAAATCGAGTGTTTAATATAAGAAAAATAAACATGGTCAGTAGTAGTGAGAAGTAATGAGTAGTAGTTCTGACTTTGATTTGGTTCTTAATATATAAAAGTGAAGAGAGACATTATATATATATATATATATATATATGTTTATAATACACGCATCAGTATGCATGTACAGTCTTTGCAATATGGTGACAATATGGTGGCCCAGAGCAAACATATTGTAATATCCATAAGTGACAAAGAAAAATGCAATCACTGCAAGAAAATAATTGGAATACGTGCTGCAGAATGCCCCTGGTCGTTCACAGCAAATACAGTGGTAACCGCTTATAGTGATCATTTTTACAGTGATCAACCACTTATATGGATCAAAAAGCTTAGGACAGAATCATTCCTATACAAATTCTGTTTAAATAATTCGCTTATAGTAAACAAGTAGTCCGCTTACAGTGTTCATTTTGGGTCTCTTCATACATGACAACATATGGAAAAAGAATTTAAAACTGTTGTAGCCTACTCCTACAAGCTACCATATGCCTTTTTGATTTTTGAACTTCCAGTGTGTAACGCCTGTCCCTTCCTGCTCTCCCATCAGCTCACTGTGTGTTAGTGGTTGTGTACATACGCACTCCTGCACCATGGTATCTACTTCTACTCAGACCGCCATGCTTCGTTATTTTGCCCTCCAGTTCCTGCTCTACTCGCATTTTGGGACTCTTACAATGCATAATTATCGTCCCCACTCTCACAGCAGCAGGTATGTTGCGTGAAAGGAGGGTAATACTTTCACCCTGACCATTCAAATTAGACTTGAAGCAGGACAGTGCCACAGCACAGTTTATGTTATTTTATCTTTAATTCAATAAATAGCGAGACTATCCATTTCATTACTTGATTAATAATGCAATAAATATACTAACGTCAATTAGATGGTAATCTGCATGAAGAATAAAGGAAAAAAAAAAAAAAGGTTACAATAATCATCCGTTTATATGGTGGTCAATTTGACCCTGACATGATCACTGTAAGCCCTTTTCACTGTATTTAGGTATGTTTAACATCGTACATTTAACTTATGCAAGGAATGTTTTTGTTATTTTAAGTTTTCACAAAAAACATCTCGAAAACCTTGATGACAAATTACTGGTTACTGAGGCCTAGATCTGCTGAAAATAAAGGTGGTTATTGCTTTCCACATATTTTGGTTTGTTATCATATTTTTTGAGTACGACATGAAGATTAATATTGGCACAGTAAATTGGTCTTACTCCACTTGTCAGCCTTTCTGTAGGTGACAGAGTTGCCAGTGTTGAACTCGTTCACAGGGCAGGTTTGCCTCTGTGCAGCTGGGGCTTGTCTGGATGTCCTTGTCATACTGTGAACATCATGCTACCAAACACATTTCCTCAACAGAAATATTTCTTCTTGTTAGAATGTAGGATGAGAAAGGGATGAAAACAAAAAGATAATACTGTCCTCTTTTCTCTAAACCAGCTTTGTATTTGTATTCATTTTGTACCTCGAGCTACACAATACATTAACATTTAGAAGTGCCTGAATAGAAATGATGGGCTATTTTTAAAGATGCAGATGTAGAGGGTAAATTTGCCTGATTTGAGTTTAGCCACCATTTTTTTGCAATATACTGTTTACCCTGCTTCTGAAGCCGATATAAACCTTTGGCGGAAAAGCTCTTTTAAGGGAAAAAGCACACACTACTGCTTTTCTGAAATCAAAAGTGTTTTATTTGTATTGTTGTTTTTTGACTTACTGTTGCTTACTTACTCACCAACAGACCATCCTACCTTACCCATCTTTTTATTTACCACTGCATCACTTGTTATTGTCTAACTACTGTAAAATTTCAACATGACAAAAGATTGTATGTAAAAATCACCATTTATGAACAGTCACACTTAAAACAGGTCAAGCACTTTACCTCTCTCAACACTGCTTCACAGGAAACCCTTGTGTTTTCATTTTTTCAAGGTTTCATGAAATAAACTCACAGCAACAAAAAATACAATAATGTATTGATAACACATTCTCCTTCTTCCGCCAAGCATTGTAGTTCTTAAAACACATTTAGAAGAATGGTTGCCAAGCAACACATGGATGGAGCAACACACAAGTCGGGTTTCCATCAAAAGGTCTCGCAAATTATAACCGAACTTTAAGAGAATCGGCAAAAGAAAATGTGAATTTATGTGCGTTTCCTTCCAATACTGTTATGTGAGTATAAGGAGTTGGTTTATCTAGATAAGCAGTAGCTGGCGCTAAGTCTCCAGTCAGGTGCCATTACACCACTGCAGAAGAAGAGGACACAACAAGATAACGTAATTAAAACAGCGCCAGTCAAATGAAGGAAAAACCATGAATTTATTAACGTGATGGAAAACTCGATGGTTATGGAGAGCACACTGGACAATGGAATGGAGAGTTCTGAAAAATTAATATTACAGCTATGTGCTCTTGGAAGAGTTCTGGTAACAGACCTGTGTGCATACATAAGCGCGTTAAAGGCCATCCAGAGATGACGAAGAGAGCTTGCAAATCGGAAGTTTTTGTGCAGAGGCATTTCGCGCACCAACTTCGGTGAAGCATTTCAGAATGTCAAGGAACACATTAAACCAGCTGTGTGCCAGATATTTGATGATGTTTAGGTCAAGACTGTGAAGGCCATGGCAAAACCTTCAGCTTGCACCCCTTGAGGTAGTCCATTGTGGATTTTGAGGTGTATTTAGCATCATGATCCTGTTGTAGAAGCCAGTCTAGCTGAAAATGAAAAATTTTCAGCTTTTTTTTTTTACAGACAGTTTGAAGTTTGCTCCCAGAATGTCTATGTCTATTTTAACTTCAACTGTCCTCAGGACTTGTTTCCAAAATGCATCAGACTTGTTTAGACTTTCCTTCGTAAACTTCTGACACTGAATCCTGCGGTGAGGAGGCACCAGACGTTTTCTTCTGATGACTCTTCCATGAAGGTCATATTTTTGCAGGTGACGCTGCACAGTAGAACAGTGCACCACCACTCCAGAGTCTGCTAAATCTTCCTGAAGGTCATTGTCAGTCAAACAGGGGTTTTGATTTGCCTTTCTAGCAATCCTACAAGCAGGTCTCTCTGAAAGGGTTCTTGGTCTTCCAGACCTGAACTTGTCTTCCACCGATCCTGTTAACTGCCATTTCTTAGTTACATTACGAACCGAGGAAACGGCTACCTTAAAACACTTTGCTATCTTCTTACAGCCTTCTCCTGCTTTGTGGCCATCAGTTATTTTAATTTTCAGAGTGCTAGGCAGCTGCTTAGAGGAGCCCATGGCTGCTGATTGTTGACTCAAGGTTTAACGAGTCAGAGCATTTATAAGGATTTGAAATTTGCATCACTTGGCCTTTCTTAACAATGATTGGGAACAAGCCATAGACCTAAGGAGCTAATTAAAGTCAGAGACCTTGATAAAAGTTTTCTGAGTTTCAAATCTCTTGGGGTGCCCAAACTTTTGTATGGTGCTCCTTTCCTTTTTTTCACCCTAAAATATATTTAAAAAAAAATAAAAAGTAAAAAATAATACACTAATCTTAAAATGTAGAATGTTTCACCTTTAACCTAATGCCTTTTGGAAATCAGGTCATCTTTTACTCACTTAACTATGCACAGTAACAGATATTTTGACCAGGGCTGCGCAAACTTTTTCATGCCACTGTGTATCACACACACACACATACACACACACACACACACACACACAAAGACAAATATCAAAACATCATTAAAACCAATTACTGGTATTAATCTGTGTATATTAAATAAATTATTGAAATAAATTATTTAAAGTGTCATTCATTTTTATTTCAATTTTGCTTTTTTGTTTTTGTTTTTGGCCCCTTGAGGACTGTGCAGCAAGCTGTAAATAAAACAATGACATATTATCACCTTATTAAGTTGATGTTCACAACAGTTGTTTACACATCCACCAGACACAGAGCAACATATGTTGTCTTGTTTCTATCCACCAGACGGATGTTAGGCCAATATAAACTCAACTTCTAGCTTTAGTTTGGTCTCCACTAACTCCCGGGAACAATATCTGGCTCTTTAGCTGCTGAATGTCCCATTATGTTCAGTAGCTAATTGCTATCTTTGTCTGTCTTTTGTGTGGTGCTGTGTGTTGGTTTATTATAGGTTTTTCACTGAAAAGCTGGTTATTGAGTGACAGTAAAGTTACGCACTGTAAAACCAAAAAAAATCAGCTGAAAGATGCTAAAAATCTCCATAGAAATTAGGGAAAATGCAGAGCTGGCTGATCTTTCTCATTAGGATATTAGTATGAATGAGAATTTTTTAATTAAATCTAGTGATTTTGTCCATTGTTAATATTGATCAAAGCAGCTTTAAGGTAGGTTAGCAATATATATATATATTATATAAGTTTAACTTCAGGTTTTAAAGATAGTTGAGTTAAACCCAACAACAGCAGAAGGAAATCATTTCTCCTCCTAGACATCTGACTGACTTGATGGCTGACTTTGATGGAGATTTCTGACTCTGATGTCTGACTTTGACGGCTGATTTCTCACTTTGATGGAGGTTTGTCAGTGACAAACCTCCATCAAACCGGAGGATGACGACAGTGACCAGTCCAAACCTGATTTTACCTAAAAGGCCCATAATGGCAAATACATTGTTCTGACCCTGGTTGGTTTTGGGTGGAATGTGAGCAGCAGCATCCAAGCATAGGACAGTGCTGGCTCCATCCTGCAGTGCCACACAGGGAGTTTCTGGGCATTGTGCCATCTGTCAGAGGAGAGAAAACATAGGCAGTGTCCTCCACAGCATCGCAGCAGTCCAGGGATTCACCTATGGCCCTTAACATCACAGAGACAGCAGAATCTGTCACTGATGCAACCTGTGACTGTACAGGGTGGTCTTCACCGAGTCAGCCTGTAGTACTTTATGACCTCTGAGATGGATTATCACTGTCAATTTAAAATGTGGGACTGCACGTTTCATGTAAAACACGCCTGTAGGAGTCCAGACTGTAGGTTCCAAGTATAGAAAGCAAAGAAGAAGAGGGCCTTTTTCATGTACAGTGTGTGTACCTGACTATAAAAATAAGTGTGTCTTGATCTAAAAGGTTGATGTGTACCTTTTTGCATGCCTATGCATACAGTATGTGTGTAAACCCAGCCAATAAATCCCAACATATAACCATAACCACAGGTCCCCTTGCCTCCCTCCAGACGACCAGCCACAGACAGACCAGAGACCCCCCCTGCACCATACAACCACAGACCAGAACGGAACAGATGCCCCTCTGAACCTCAACCTGTCCCAGTGGCCACAGAAAACAGCAGTTTGACCAACACATAGTAGGCTACGCTGTCACAATCCATGGAGGGAAATAGCCTTCTAAAAACTGTCTGAACAGAAAAAGGTTCCACTTGCTGGACAACCTGACTTCCCAACAGTAGACTATGTTGACAGATGTTGTGCAGAGCTCAGCTGTGGTGGGTGGTGCTGGTTCAAACCCTACTTCCAAATGTTCCAATAACATACTAGTTCCATGTATGTACAATTGTACCTTTATGGACCAAAGAGGCCTGTGTATGTACTCAGGGTGCAATAAATAAACTTTTTTACTGTGCACCACATCTCTGTGACCATAATACACCTACCATCCCAATTCTACATACCATGCACACTGATACATTTTCATTCGTGAAGTACTTTCCTATTGCATAGTACTTTGTATGGTGATACAGTAAATTACTTGTTTTGCTGGATTTCTAGCTTTTATTTGCCAGTTTACTGCTCAGTGTACCAAGGCATGACTGTTAGTGTTTTAATTTTGGTCCTCATTTAAGGGAAATTAAACCAAATACATAAGATTTAAAAACATTCATAATGTATTTTTACAATATAGAGGATTTGATTAATCCAAGGTATGCCATTGTGACAATGACAGGGGGAAAGAGGTAGCCTGCCCACGGAAGCGCCACACCTCATGTCTGGGGACCCTACTCTCTTCCAATTGCCTCACAAATCTGGGATCCCCAGATGTGAGGTCCAGAGATGGACCCATTTCAGCCTGCATGAAGACAAGACGTCCAGGAAGTCCCTGCTCATGGCCAAGAAATAGCCTGGCACATTACCTCTTGTAAAACTGCAATGTGTCGTTATTTTTTTTGTTTTGTTTTTGTTTTTGTTTCATTTTAAAATTAGCCAATGACTCGTGTCTTTCTGTGGTTAAAAAACTCTACCAGAGTTAACAAATAGTAGTCAAGTACTGATAAACAGCTAACACTTGCTGATAGTAAACAATAGTTGGAATCACTCAGTTATACTTTTAAGCACACCACATCAAAAGCTTAATAATTGATTTTCATTCATTACTTTAGATGATATCTGCAATATTCAAAGGTAAATGTCAGATGTGAAAAACACAATGCAGTGTGTGATCATTTATTTTAGATTTTGTTTGTTTCAATTTTTGACTGCCTGGTCACATGTACAGGAACTTTTTGCCAGATGTCAAAGTTAAATCTAGGACCACCAAAGTTAGTATTTATGGATTATTAATTGTTGTTTTGTTGTACCTGGCAGTTTTTTTTTACCATCAATGAATTTTGTTTTTATCAGATAGTCTGAGTATTAGTGACACACACCATCAATATTGCCATTTTCTCAAAGTTTGTAGGCAAAGCAATGTCCGCCAACTAATCATCTGACAGTGAAACTCCAACCGATTGTCTGATGTGACTCTGAGTTCCGTCAATAATACGTTATGTGGCTTATTTTTATTGCTGCTTTTGGGAACATTATATATACAGTATAGAATGTTGCTGCATGTATCTTATTTACAATCAAATGCCTTAGTATCATAAATAAATATGGACAAATGCTTCCTTATCTTTGTTAAAATGTACAGGAAGCTGATGTGCTTTGACAAATGTGCAGCATGGACCACCAAAGCGTTAACCAATCCCTTAACAGTTTCAGTCAATCATGCTACACATACTGATCTGCACGGGTGGTCCACCACCAAAGCCCTATTTTGAGCCAGGAAAAACCCTGCTTACAGGCCGCTGGAGGTTGTGCCAGACATTGGCTGATGTTGCTGCAGTTCCTTGGACAGCAACGCAGGCTGATAAAAGTCAAAACTTCATGGCCTTAGAACACCAGAGGAAAGGGTTCATATAATTAGCCACATACTGTACATGTGACTACCAAATAGTGACACACTTTAAAATGATAATTCTGATCCTTTTAGTTTTGCTGTTAAAGCAACAGAATTTCTCTTTGACATCATTCTTACACATACTTCAGATTTCTTTTCTGCTCTTCAAACTTCACTATCAGCAATGTATGTCCTATAGCTAAACCAAGGGTAATCACTCTATAAAGAAAAATAGTGCTATATTGATATTAATATTCAGAGACTCACTGACAACGAGTTCATTTATAAAAAGTGGGAAATAATATATTTAGAGCAGCAGCAAACCAAATCAGGAACAAGGAAAGAGGCACAAAGAACCATAGAATGGGAGGCATTGTGCAAGCAGAGAGAAAACAAGTTGAAAATGTTGAGTGGAAATGCTAATTATAGGAAAAATTACCAGCCACTTGCTATATCTGTCCCCACATCTAAGTTAGGCTGTTTCTGCGAGCGTTTTTGGTTTCAGGGTGTGAGTGTGGGTTTCGGCCACTGGCTGAAACTGTGACACTGTTTGCATACACTCATCACCATTACGATGATGAAGTCATACTGACACATTCATTTGACTGCACGCTACACCTGCAGTCAAATGAATAGGCTGTATCTCTAAAGTCTGTGTGAATCAATATTTCTGAACTTGAACAATTAATTCTTGGAGACAGAAAGCAAGAAGAAAGATTCATACTACCGAACATGTGGAATTGGCAAAACTAGCTAACACAAGTCATGTTTGAGGTGTTTGCTCTGACATGGGATTCATTCAAAAGCAATATCAGTTCTGCAGCAGGAAATCCCCACCAACGCTCTCTCCAAAGCTTTTTTACACTCAGCAGATCCAGACTTTATACCTGATGACATCAGGGGAGTTTTGCTTCTCTAGCTTCAGGGAATATCAAACACAAACTACTTGGATTCTATCGGACAAACATAATAGCATTTTGGATGCTATATTCACAACTGTATTTCAGTGCAACTATGATATTTAAAAACTCTCACAAAAATGATTGATACAGAAAGTGGCTCTTGGGATGCTGGAGCATTTTGAAAGATGCAATACCTATGTTTAAGAATTATAACAATTTTTTAATATACAGTATATCTCAGATTTGGTTCTGATACTTTTTTAGATTCCTTACTTTAAGAAATTCAAACTTGCATCTCTGCAACACTCTATTTCATTTAACAACCATTTAAAAGGTTGTTTTACAAAATAATCCCAACCTAAAGCCCACTTATCAGCTTTTTCCAAAGTTTTCGACTGGATCACATTATCATCGGTGGAGGGAATATGCTCAGCTGTCACAGGGATGAATCTGTTGACTCAGCAGCTGTTATGGCTGTCATTTTTTTTTTTTTAAAGTCCAGTTTGAAGTACTGTGAAATAACAATTCATTTAAATGATTCCAACCAAACTCATACAGTCAAAAGTAGGCAGTTAAGACAAGGTTATACAGCTCACTTTGCTCCACTCATTTCTGGAGCTTCCGCTGCCACTTCGGTTGCAGCTACCAGGGGATTCCCTAGGATTCCATCTACGGAGTAGAAACGAAAATACTCCCAACACACCGTATCTCAGATCCTTCGGTGTCTCGATTATCGGATCCTCATGGCTTTGCTTATTAGTAGATTTATTCATTAGCTTACTTTACTGATATTTAAAAATGGAATGCAATGGGTCAAGCTAATAGTGACTTTTAAGAGCGCTCTCTGCTGGACCACGAGGCAAACTACTTCAAACTGTCTTTTGCGCTTATGGACTGTAAATTTTGAATTAGCATCGGTCATTTCAGTTCAAATATTTCATTTTTTTTTTACCTCAATTGAACATAAGTTTAAATTCCAAATAAAGACCTTAGTTGTGATTTAATACATAGCACTTTTAGGACTTCTCATTCATGGAGCAATCTCTGGAAAAACATAGTAAGTGTACCTTGACTTGGGATTGTTTTGTGAAACTATTTTGAAGGTCAAGATTAAACCTTCACACTTAAATTGCAGCGAACATGGATGGGAAAGCTAGTTTGTCCGTCTCCACAACAACTGAGCAAACTCCATCTGCTGATGACTGTGTGATACAATTAAAAGCTCCAGAAGAAGCTAGTAAGTGTACCTTGGGTTGGGACTGTTTTCTAAAACTACAAAGTCAAACACAGACTTTCATTCTCGAATCTGAAGTACTGTCTTAACACAAACTGCCATAGAACACCTTTGCCCATTTCAAATAGTCAAAAAATTGCAAAATTGGGATTAAAATGAGGAACTGTCTGATCAAAGAATAAAGATTTTGGTACTTGACCGTTTTTGATACATGTTTTGGTCTGTACCAAAGGTATTGAGCTTCTATAGCCAGCTCTTGCAATACTTCAGTTTTACGATTTCAAACAGTCTTCTAATGAGAGTGTTTCGGCTTGGTAAGAAGAGACAGTGGCTGAGGTTGTGATGCCAGAAAGATTTTCAAACCAACTCCGTACCAATATAAGAGCAATGGTGCATCAGTGCATGAAAAGAGCCAGAGAGAAAGGCTAGATCAGGAAAGTAATTGAAACCGGTGAATAGCTGATAACAACCACATACAAATTCTTCACAGAAGCCTGAATGCATGCAATGGTCAGGAACTCTGCATGATGTGATATAACTCAGATGGATCAATACTAACACTGTTGAGCCTGATGCATCTGGCTGAGCTGTGCACTGGGTCAAGCAGGATACAGAGTAAAAAAGTAAATCTCAGCCTGCTTTCGTTTCAAGCAAAAAAAAAAAAAAAAAAAGAAAAAAAAGTTCGCTGACCTCTTGTGCATTCACTTCATTAAGACACAGTTCATTTCTGAGGCCAGCAGGCCAATTTTTGCAGAAAACACAGCTCAGATACAACACATCAATTTTTTTTCCCTTGAGCTGGACTGTTAATGCTAACCCATCTGCTTCGATCTCAAGGTGATGTAATGCGGGGGGAGAACAGCCATATGTTCTCTTATTTCACCAACAGTGAATCAACAGACAGGGATAAGGCTGTCTGCCAAACAGCCTGCCTGTCCAGGAATCTATATCTGTATCTGTATCTTCCACACAGAGACACAAGGAGAAGCTAGTGTTACTTTAGGCAGCAGTAATATTTTGACATACACTCACGATGCAGCAATAATTGAGACGTGTCTGCCAATGATAATAAGGTCTACCTGTAGGTACCAGCTGAGTCAGCAGTAGCTCTGTGTGAAACCAGGCTATCTACCTGCGCTGCAGTCTTTATCACAGGGGGATCATGGACAAAAGACCTGCTATGGGACAAATCCAGAAAAACAGACATAACTGCTATTACATAATACAAAAGCCTGCGGTCTAGTACCACATACAGTAGTCCTCTCTCCACTCGGATAAGATTGACCTTGGTCGACAATAACAATGTCAACAGGAGCAAGCAGAGGAGAGGAGGCAACACAGTGTGTTGTGGACATCACTCTGGTCAGTTTCCTTGCTCTCTAAAAGACTTTCTCCTCTACACCATGTTAAAGCTACTGTGATCAATATTTTTATATCAACAAGGGATCAAATGACTCTCAGTGACCCACAGAGAATTATCACCAACTCTGCCATTCCTCTCAGCATTTTAGTGTCTTTAGCCTCATTGTTTTGGTCACTTTACTGTTTTGGTTCACTTTCACTGTTCTCATCAACTTGATGTCCAACAGCAGGCAGCTATTTTCTGCGAAAAAAGCTGTTATAAACGCACTGCACACTACTGATAAAGTTAGCGAAAAGCAGGTGAACCTTTAGCGGAGACACAACCACAGCTACAAGAAGATTGAATATTAAACTTACATTTATCAAATGGACACATACGAGACTCCAAATGAACGCTAATGTTGCTTCTTGGGTTACAGCTTGGCGTGCTGCTATTACAAATCACAAGCTTCCTAAATACCAGCCATTGTCACACAAAAGTTGACAGGTCTAAAATACACAGGAACAAGACAATTTGTGACTTAGAAAACAGGCCAGAAATGACTGAGAAGGCCTGGTTTGGACTTTTTTCACAGAAGACATTTTTATGTGTCATAGAAGGTAAAGCACAGGTGTCACTAATAACATAAATGGCTCTGCTCCTTTAAGTGTCCCAGTGAGCTAGCATGCAGACTACCAGCCACCTGGGGTTGTTATTATTATTAGTTACTGTGTGCACTGGACATGCCAAAATATCTGACCTGGAGAAGGCCTAGTGGATGTTAACCTCTATGAAACCTATGATATATTAAAAGCAGTATGTAAAAGCAGTAATAAAACACTCATGCAAATCGCTGTTGTATCTGACTATCATAAAGGATTTGTAATAATGACAACCAAATACAATTTTAACATTGCTTGAATTAAATGTTTCAAGGGAGCAGGGGTGTGTGTGTGTGTTTGTATGTGTGTGTGCATGTCTGTGCATTCACTAGGTGATTTGTGAATGAGAACTGCAGCTGACAGGCCTTCTGCCTCACAGGCTGCTCTCTCCACAGGGGTCACAGAAACCAGAGGCCCTTCCACCTTGCAGAGTAACCCAAGCTGGGTCCATACGCTCGCTTCCAGGGTCACTGACGGCATCCAACCCCTTCCAGCAGAGGGCTGCAGCTCGGCCAAGGGCCTAACAATTCGCAGCGAGTGCACACATGCTCTGATTCCCACGCACCGCTACACACACGTACGCACACACTGCTTGTAAACATGACACCTAACACCCGAGGATACGTTCATAAACACACGTGCAAGCTTTTCTGCCAGCACGTTTTCCTGTGTACAAGCAAATGTGTAGGCAAGATGTAAACAAACACACAAACAAACACACACAAGCGAGTGCATCCTTTCATTAACAAGGATGAGAGACAATTTCCGCTCCTGTTGTCTTCGGCCGGTTGCTGGCAGGGAGGAAATCTGTTCGCTTACGGCAGTTCTGACATTTAAGCTTGTGCCTCTTTGGCTGGGGGAAGTCCTCCTGATGGATGACCAGGGCCACCCTTGGGTCCCCTACTGCATGACTAGCTGAAATGTTGTTACCCTTACTTAAGTGTGAATGAATGTGTGTGTGCACTACACATCCTACCTCGCATGTGAGTGCTGGTTACAAGACACATCTTAAATCATAAACACAAGGTTTTCCACAAGGAATCCATGATTTATTGCTGCTGGAGTTGCTTAGAGTTAAAAAAAATTGTCTTTTCAACGTTCGAGGCAAGGACATGGAGTCTGATGATATATTGCACTGAGAAGAGATCTGTTCCAATAAGAGCAATGCAAGTTCAGCAATATGTACTGTAACCATTATAACGAATGGTGAATGGTCTTTTCCTACTTCCTATTTAAACTGCAGTGGATGATCAGAATTAATATTGTGATATCCTAAACTGGCCTCCCAAGACCATGAAGATACTTGGACACATTCAAATTGGCTGTTTACTGATAGTGTTTCAAATGAACATTAAAACACAATAGAGTTTATATATTTAATAAGACTTGGTATCAAACTGCAATACTTTTTTGTTACCAACAAACAGAGAATAGCTGAAATGATTAGTTTAATTGATTAGTCGAAAAACCAAAAATTAACTGGCAACAAATCTGATGATCAATTAACTGTTTAAGTCATTTCATTAAACCAAAGTCCCCAAAAATTTACTTAACTGGGTTATCAAATACTAAATATTTTCAGATTTCCTTAATGCTCTATGATAGTAAAGTGAATATGTTTGAATTTGGGCTGCTGGTCAGACAAAACAAGACAGTTAAATATGGCTCTGGGTTATTGTGTTATTGTCATTTTTCACTATTTTCTGACACCAAACTATCAACTGATTAATGGGGGAAATAACCAGCAGATTAATCAACAATGAAAATAAACCGATCAGCCACAACATTAAAACCAGTTACCAGTTTTAATGTAGAATGGTGAAGACACTGTCTTCAAAGGGTCCAGTCTGGCAAAGTTATAAAGGACAATTCCACTTTTCTTCTCGGGTAAATACAATTCCACTCCCTCACATGGAAGACTGTTCACTTTATGTTTCAATGAAGTTCAGACTGTATATTTGTTTGGCATTTTGGTGCCTGGAAGACTGATATGGACAACATCAGTGAAGCTCCAGAGATACAAGTGCCCTCACATTTCACCTGCTACCAAGGACACTGAAATGACTGACACCTGAGGGATGAGGTGCCCGCTGTTGACTCCATAAGAACAAGCTGTATGAATATCAATGCTGTCCTTTTGGGCTCTACTGCCCTTGACTGAACACTGGGACCTTTGACAAGGCCTTAGCAAAAACCGAGAGAGTATGCCATTTCATAATGCAACAGCACGCTGTGGGACTTCAGGACACACTCTGAGACTCTGCACACCGCATAAATGTTTACCATACCACCACTGTATGTGTTATGAGCCGGGCAAGGTTAACGCTGAGACTGGTTGCCTTTTGAGCCATGCTGCTCTTGTCCAGTGTAAAGAAACCACACACACCATTCTGGCTCCAGTGGCAACACAGTGAAAGCCATTTGGGCTTCGGGCCTATCAGTGCCACAATAAGGCCATTATGCTCCTACTTTAGCACCCATGAAACATTATGCTCGTTAGGGGTAACTCTAACCTACAGGGATCCATAACAAACCAGAGAGAATTACAGTGTCGATAATGGTGATGATGATAGTTTTGTTTATGCTTGGTACACATGGAGCTTGGGATAAAAATGCTGGCAAAATGCAGTTGTTAATATTTTTTGAAAATACATTTTCAATTTCATACTTTTCATCACTAACTGATATAAAACAGTAATGACTGAACCTATATTCAGTTCACAAGAGCTTTTCTAATGGCTGTTTTTAACACTTGGCTCCTTACCTTTTGTGCGAACAACACCCTAGGATGTTCAAACTCATCAACAGGAAATGCCAGGAAGAAGACAGGAGAACACTTTACTGATAGGTTATCTCTGAGAAATGCAAGGAAAACCACTAAATCAATTAGGGCTGCAACTAAAAATTATTTTCACCATCGATTCATTTGCATTGTTTCCCAGAGTCCAAGGTGATGAAATTCCATCAATTACTCAAAAACCCAAAGATATATAGTATCCTATCAGGTATCGGGTTCTCCAAAAATTGATATAGCAGAAGCTGAGGTATCCCGAATTTTAGTTCCTAGTAAAGTGGATCCTACAATTCCCACAATGCAACTCAATAGCATCACTGTTAGACCCTTGCTGCCTGCTAAATGCTGATGTATTTAATACTCTAGCACCCAGTTTGTAACACCTGCTTTTTGCTAAGAGATATCAGCTTAACTCTGATGGCATCGTCAAGGTTATTTTTTCACACTTTAGAAATCTAATCCAGGGCCACAAAAAGCACTACACAACTGTTTCCACCCACTGGATAGTAGTTCTCATGACAAGTAAACAGATCTTGTGTAAAATTGGTGGATTGCCCTTTAAATATGTGTATATTCATGGTACAACAGACAGATTTGTGACTTAAGGAATATATTCAAAAATGTTGCGTTGTATTTGCACAAGGTACATGAGGTCAATGTTCCCCTGACCAGCAATCCTACAGCAACAAATGACAGGCACTGCTTCCTGTTCATGATCCGGGTGAGTTAGTGATGCAGGTACACAGCATCATACCTGACTGCTTGAACATACAGTAGTAGATTGTTATGTCCCCTCTACATTCTTCCTAAGTTGATGGACAACCCTGGGAGAAAAAAATGGTAATAAACAACCACAGTCACAGCCACAGACTTTTCCTTGAGGAAAGAAATTCCCTGTGGAGGACGCAGTCTGACAAAGGAATGACGAAAATCTGACCCCTTCACTACAGAGTGAGACAGCAGGACAACATGACACACAAAGAGGCAGCCTCAATTTCTGGTTAAAGGATGACAGCACTTCACTTACTGCAACTGTACAACCTCACTGTAAAACAGTAATGACAGATAAATCAATTCACCCAGGCCTGAGTCATTAATGTGAATCCGTTTATCTGTGATACGTGATTACTTCATATCATCCTGTTTCACTCCGTATAAAAGAGGAAAGAAAGTTGATAATACATGCCCATAACATATGGCTCACAGAATTCAGCTGTGTGTCATATGTTACACTAAACGAGCCTGAAATGATCAATTAAATCTCATACCAACATGATTAATCTATTAGTCAGTTGGTAGAAAAATCAAACATCAATTAATTATTTTAATCATTTATTAAGAAAATAAAAGCGAAATAGTCATGGGTTCTAGCTTCTATAATTTACTGTTGGTTGAGAAAAAAAACAAGAAATTTGAAAAACAGCACCATGGGCTCTGGGATCTTGCCATGGGCATTTTTTGAGTAATTTTTTCCCACATTTTAAAGATTAAAAAAAAAAAAAAAGATACATAGGTTAATCCCTAAGGAAAATAATCATTATTCCAGCGCTATTCAGGACCAGATGTCCCTCTCTCCCAAGCTGGTAGCATAATAGACAATTTATCATAAGGATCAAATACCCAGTCAGCAGTCACTGTTCCGCTGTGTGCTCAGAAATGTTGTGTGCCACTGGAGAATTAGCTTGTTCTAAAACGTATGATAAACCGTTCACACTGAGGAAATGCAAAATGCCCTGTTGTATCAAGTGTTTTGCAGCACAGCAGTGTTGCAAGCCACAGCTGTCCTCAGATGCCCTCTAATCCAGCTGGCAATCGTTGCAATCATTGACTGTTTTAGGGCTGCAGAGTTGATCTGTACAGTCGGGCATTTTCTTGCCCTTTGAAGGCACATCCTCATACATATTATTTTATGATTATTATTTCAATCGGGACAGAAATAGGAAAAAATCCCCAATCTTGCCGAAATCCGCCGTAGCAACGGACGTTAACGCTTCACTGACACCCAAAGCAACCCACCAATTTAAGCTCAGTTATAGTTACGTAATATTATCGGCGATTTGATCCTGCGACCACAAAAAAAAAAGAAAAAAAAAAGGAGCAGGTTACGCAGAAATGTCCCAGCAGCAGGAAGGCGTAGTGTAGGCACTGTCGGGGTCGATAGCTTTCGCTTTTTGTTGCGTGTGGCGAACGGCAACGCCAAATTCCGTTCCGAATGAACCACATATTCATGTCTAAATATGCTTCTCAACCAGACGCATGTATTTAAAAACGTGAATAATAGTATTTTTCCAAATACTGAAGATCTAGGTGTACGTTCGGCATCATAAAATGAGTAAATGCACACCTTTACCGCCGATTCTCACAATGATCTTCCACCAGACTAGAAGTGGACAGGGGACTGGACTAAATAAAAATGGGAAGATTAAAGCGCTGGTGTCGCTTAACGGTGTATTTACAAAAAAATACCAATAATGTATAGGGCGTCTTGTACAAGTCATGTTCTTAACGGCCATGTGCGCTTGTCGACCAATTAATAAATATCGAAGTGCGATAATTTTTTTGAATGGAGTTCGATTTGCTACCGAGGGGCGCATAGCGCTGCTGTAGCCCAGTGCAACATAACGCGCCGCCGACTAAAAAAAACAAAAAAAAAACAACAAACAATAACCACAGGCCACGACCGAAGATGATATACACCTGTGTTACAAAATAGCCTCATTTGGGGGATTTTAAAATGGAGTAACTGGATAAACAGGCGTTAGCTGATATTATCCGAGACAAAAAAAAAAAACCTGCACCCCTGTGTTTTCAAGCCACAGCAAAGTGCTGGGTTGAGACCGATTAACAAAGCACTCGTGTGGAGCAGAAGCAGACTACTACAGTTGTTCTATATCGTGCCACACACCGAACCATACAGTTGTGCTACTATACCCAGCGTCACGCTAAAAGCAACACCGAAGCCTCCAAATACACTGTTTTCAAAATAAAACTGCATCACACAACCAAGCGATTCTACTCCTGCCAGTGTTTCAGCCATAGTGCCGCTCTGTATTTTAAGTAAGGTATTTTAGCACCACCTCGGCTGTCCTACACGCCCAATCACGTCGTCATTTTCTACACAAGACAAATTCAGGACGTTTATTTTGAACCTGAAATCCATGCACTTCCTGTGTTGGTATGTCCAATTCTGGCACACTTGCCGCAGCTCGCCACCACCTCCTCCCTCTCGCAGACAATGAATGGAGCCAGTTTGGGGCATGGGCAAGCCCAGGACCCGTTCAGGTAGCTCAACAGCCGTCCAACATGTTAGCCAAAAGACATTACAGAAAGAGGGGGGGCATTCCCTCTCAGCTCTGGTTACGCGGTTCACCTAAACGTTAGCTTCATTTTATCTCACCGTTCTGATCAAATAACGACAAGAAAAACACTCCAGATAATAATAGCCAACCTGCCACCCCATGTAAAATGTTGCAGTAAAGCACGGCTACAAATACACGACAATATGTCCAACAGCGGCTCGCTGACACCATGTATTAGCTTACATTACCTACGGGATGCTCAACTTCACTTCTCTGCGGTGCGGCCACGGATTCACAAGCTTCGTCAAGTCGACCGAGGTTCCTCAAGACGAGACAGGAAATTTTCAAATGCGGCTTTCAAAGTATAAGCAGAAAGGTACAAGCCTTGAAGCGTTGACAAAATTGTAGTGGAGCTGAAATACTGAAGCAATATACGCTATTCCTGTCTTTGTGTCATCTTGTCAACGTATACGTAGCTTTAACTGCTGTTTTAAATAAAACCCAGCCAACTGTTTTCGGTCAGAACTTTATTCTGTGCGTCTTATCTTGATTACCGAAAGTTACATTTTTTACCGGAAACGCCACATTTCATTCTAGCTAGCTTGATAATGTCATCTTCAGCACCACCTCACACGGAACATAAGTTAACAGTAATTATGCTAATTTACCATAACATCTCCAGCAGCTGATATCGCCGTCTAACGCTGCAGCTTTCTGCTTCGTACCAGAGTATTACAGAGAAGTAGCCCAGTTGTTACCAGCTAATAACGTGAGCGGTCCAGTCTGGATGCTCTGGTGGTCGCGAGAAGAATCCCCAATCCTCCCGAAAGTTGGTGCCGCAATTCGCTACCGCGCTATCATCCCCACTGTTAATACCCGGTAAACAGAAAACATTGCATTTCCGGGTACACCTTTTAAACAAAAGCCAACGTACGTAGTCACACAGCCCTTCAATTGTGAAGCTAAAATAAGGAAGCATTTGTGGTCAAGTATAAACAACGTACTTTAGCTGTTAATGTAGAATAAAATCCAAATGTATGAATGAATACAAAATGGTAGATGTGACAATGACAGAATAGCTTAAATGACAATAAACTAAGTTCGGTACTGTCACTTAAATCAATTATTATTATAAACAATGTATTATATAGTGCCACGAATCATGTAAATCAGTACACCCGTAAATGTATTTCAAAAAGGCCGAACGAATTTCTGCGCAATTATTCTGAAGACTGAATCGCCGAGATTCCGGTTTGTATGTGCCGTATTCATATTAGCTTGACTACTGTCAGCATCCCGCCACAGCTGGAGCGCGAGACAAACACTCTGGTGCCTCAAACCCACGCGCACTACCGCGAGACCCCGCCCCCTTACAGTAACATTACAAATAAAAAATACATAAAACCCGGAAATCCGTTCGCTAATTTCTGATTCTAACAGGTATTTAAGTTTGTCTTTTCATCATTCATACATTTTATTGCCATTATTATTATTACTATCAGGTTATCTGTTGTTTTTCACACAGAAATTTGAAGTCGTCAGACTGGGGCAGATTCTTAATATGTATTACGAGTTTTAAGAGTCTAAAACGGTCTAATTTAACATTAAAAATAATGTGTAAGATGCAGCACAGGTAGAAGATGAATCATAAAAACAATTAGTTTTTTTTTTAAATTGGCTGAACATGATCTCATTCTTAATGTGGTCTCAGAATCAGGAGAGTTGTACTCAATTATTTAACACATATTTGATTGTATAATTTATTTTTTATTGATTTGGTTATGGAAATTTAAAATGCAAAACATTCCCTCTAATATCTGAACACACTGTCATAATTTTCCAGGACTATGGGGTGTATCCTGACATTACTTTTGTCCTCGCACAATTAAACCTGTGATAACAAATGTGACAGGATCTTCATACAGTTGTCTAATGAAGACTACTGGGGCCAACCATTAAAAACCTTCATGTGTCAGGGCTCCATTTAGCTTGTTTTTCCACCTGGGTTGCCAGGTGCTTTGAACCGCTCCGGGGAGGAGAGGTGTGGTTGCTGTTGATGATGGTGAAGAGGATGATGACAGTGAGGGTCCCCTAGAGCAGGGCCCGGCCTTCCAAACCACAACAGGCAGAGAAGCGTGATGAGCCCCCAATAACTGTCTTATGCAACTGGTCAGAGACTCATTCTGAATTATATAACAGCATTAGGCCGCTCGCAGGGACTACCACTCTCAGTGTCACCCATAACAATGTGGGACAAATCACAACCTTAGCCAGGAATATACTGTTTATAGGTGGCCTGACTGTGTAGAGATAGTCTCAAGGTGCAGCAGGATTGCCATTGTCCCAACATATAATATCATTAGCAACTAAAAAGCCAAGTGTTACAGGCATGGTCAGGCTGAATTTCCAGAGATGAACTGGACCAGCGTTGGATTCCTGACACAACTGGTCACTGTGCTAAATTACCTGCTTGATTTTCTATATGTTAACAGCATAGAGGGAAAACTGTCTCTGAATGCTTCCTAATATGCAGATCCCAAGTCAGATGCTGTTCAATTTTAAATCGGTGCACAGATGTATGTGACATCACCTTTTTTCCAACCGAGCCTTGCCCTTTTCAGTAACTCAAATAGGTCTGGAGTTTGTCACTGACTGCTGTTTCCAGTTGGAAAAACAGCTGAACCAATCAGAGATTTGTAGGTATATTAAAGGGGAATTCAACAATTTGACACATCAAAGTCTGTTACCAGGTGTTGGGGGGAGTTCTACTGCATATGTGAAAAAAGCTGTAAAAAGCCTTTTGTGGTTCCAGAGGAGGCTGGGCAAAATCTGATAAATTGCCTCAAGTGATGTCGCTTGAGTCAGCATTGATTGGTGCTGAAGACTAAAAGTTTGAAGTTAAAAGAAGGCTAAGAACTCTTGAATCTGAGTATTTCTTTGACCGAAGAGACAAAAAAAACGTAGCAACCTGCTCATCAGTTAGGGCCAAATAACCCTCCTAAACAGCCAACGGAAGAAGAAGAGAATGACAGACTGACCAATGAAGTGAAATGATACAGCAGTTCCGAATGGTTATCAAGCTGACTCTAAAGCGTAAATCTGAAAAATTAACCAGAGTTATTTTTGCCTTAGGCTTGGAGACCTCAAATGCGTGTGAGAAAATAGGATATTGTTACTGCGTGGGTAAAAGTGTGCACAGTAATGTTGCGGGTGTAATGTATGGGATATGCTACCAGATGTCCAAGCACAACTTTAGAGACCGATCATTTGTCGTTCTACCCCAACACAAGCCTTGAATGAATATTGTTAAGTATAATGAAGTGCTGTGTTCAGCCCCTCTGCTCATGCTGATCTTGTGATAGCGGCAAGCACATTCCCTCTACATTACTTGCCAAGTGTGTGTGTGTCTGGCACCAGGGAATCCTGCGTAGTAGGAACACAATAAATCACATTTAGTAGGATCATGTGATTAACAGAGGGAGGGCAGTGAAGCATTTGGAAATACCTGCTGACCAGACTTGATGACATTTTGTTCGCTGTTTCTGAATAATACAGACCAATTCACAAGGTATTATGTATTAAAAGAACAAGCCACTATACATGTTTAGAAATCTTACACCTCATATGTCAGAATCAATTGTATATAATGAAATCTGGCATTTCTCCCCAATTGAAACAGTCTAATTTGATGGACAACAGCCCCACCTACTGGACAGAACTACTGCCTAACTCTAAAGACATTAAACAGAACGTCAACTTTATTGATTATAATGAAAAGTGAACATATGTTGAGGAAGAAACTTTACACTGAAAACTGAATTTCATAAAAAACTTTTAAAGATATCAAAAATGGTCCCTCCAAATAGCTTGTATGCAAAATATAATAAAGCCCTCTTGTTATGAAATGGGGCACTAGAACAAAGCTGTGCAATAAAAATGCAGAACAAGCAAAACTATATCTCAGAAATTTGGAAAGCACCTATCCATAAACTTAAACTGATTTAAAGGGAACAATTACAAAAAAAAAAAAAAAAGTACAAAGGCAACGTAAATGTAGTGAAATAAAGCCAAAACATCAATTTCATCAAAATCATTTGGTCTTATTCTATAAAGGCATGTAGTGCTCTCAATTCTAATATTTTGTAACAGTGGAAGAAAAATAGAAAAATAACCTGAGGCGAAAAACTGGACTATGTGATTTAAGCTAAAATCAGACTCTGCAAAACTGAACATTCAGCTTGAGCCACAAAAATCAACTCTTAGGTAACATGTGCAATGGCTTAAGGTAAAAACAAAAGCATATAACAATTTCAATTTCCACTTTTAAATGTGGAGTTTTGAGCAAATCAAACAGTAGAGAAGAAATAGTTGAAGCTAAAGCTAACTTTCCTCAAGGTGCAGGTAGCAAAAGGCTATCAACCAATGCTGACAGACTTCAATGTTTTTAGCTGAATTCTCTGTCAGGGAGCACCAGCGGGGCCACCAGGGTCCACAGGTAGAGGGCCAAGCCAAGCCAGCTAGAGCCAATCTTCACCCAGACGGCCGGCATGGTGGTCTGCATGGCCTGGTAGTCGCTGTCCGGCCTGGTGAGCCAGGAACAAAGTCAGAGGGAAGTCAGTGTTGGAGGAAAGTCAGCCTGTCTAAGGAGTTGGCCAAGAAGAACAACTAACAGACACTTACTTGTACCAGTTTGTGAGGGTCATCATGATGTAGAGAGAGGCCAGAAAGAGGCTGAAGTGGAAGAAGGAGTAGTTGTAGGTGACTCCCTCTTCTTCATTGTCCACCGCCCGTCGGACTCCGTCCTCCCCCATGGCGCCGTCGTCGCTGGTGGTCAGACCGTGGCCCTCCTCAGTCTGCATTAGCTTGTTCACCTGGGCATTATTGGAGGAGCGGATACTGTGGTGGTTGAGAGCACAAGGACTCATCTTGACATACAGTAGCAAATGACAGGACATGACACCATCTGAAATATCTGCCTCAGACATTTGCATTTAATTGTAATTTTAAAAAATGACCGTAAACAACCTTGTTTTTCTTAGTTTGCATGGTGAAAATTCTTCTTAATTAAGTTTAAATTAAGTTAAAGTAAGTTTTGTTTCCAGGTTCAACTTGGTCATGATATTTGTCTACTTATGGAACTTCTTAATGCTGGAAAAACTTTGTTACATCCTTTTGGTACATTTATATCCAAAGTTGTGTTTTTTTACTATCCAACTACAATCTAATCTCCTGTTGTAAATTTATAAAAAAAAAAAAACAGATATACATTATCATTTTGGCAAAGTCATGTCATGAAATATAGGTGGACAATATGAGCATAATGAGCATATACCATCACTGAGCACTTTATTAGGAACACCATACTAATACTGGGTAGTTCCTCCCTTTGCTCTCAAAACAGCCTCGGTTTAAACTGGCACTGACTCTACAAGATTTTGGAAACATTCCTTTGAGGTTCTGGTCCATGTTGGCATGATTGCACCACATCCAACTTTTTCTTTGTGACATAGTGCATCATCATCCTACAAGTAGCCATTAGAAGATGGTGTTGATGGTGAAGTTGTGGCCATTAAGGGATGCACATGGTCAGCAACAATACTCAGTCTGTGGCATTCAAATTCGTCAGACCAGGCTACATCTTTACCCTCTTCAACAACTCAGTTTTGGTGAGCCTTTGCCCACTAAAGCATTCATCTGTTCTTGGCTGACAGGAGTGGAACCCGGTGTGGTCTTCTGCTGTTGTAGGCCATCTGCGTCAAGGTTCGACGTGTTGTTCATTCTGAGATGCTTCTCTGCTCAGCACAGTAGTAAAGAGTGGTTATCTGAGTTACCATAGCCTTTCTGTCAGCTCCAACTAGTCTGACCATTGTCCTCTGACCTCTCTCATCAACAAGGTGTTTCCATCCGCAGAACTGCTGCTCACTGGATGTTTTCTGTTTTTAATCAACATTCTGAGTAAACACTAGAGACTCTCTGTGTGAAAATCCCAGGAGATCAGTAGTTTCAGAAATACTCAAACCAGCCCATCAGGCACCAACAATCATGCCATAGTCAAAGTCCCTGAGATCACATTTTTCCATCATTCTGATGTTTGATGTGAACATAAAAGGTCCCATTTTTTACACTTTTCCAGCATTTTATTTGAAGTTTTGATATCCATAGGAAGATATATTTGTGGTTTTAAGTACCAAAAAGCATCTGATTGTAGTTTAAATCTCCTCTCTCACACTTCTCTCTGGAGTTCTAGCAAGAACCAGAGGGGCTCAGAAGAGAAATTGAGAGCCCCTGGCTGTCTTCTGAGTGACAACATGGCAAAGCCAACAACAGGTAACAAATTGTAGCCTAATATTGTAACTCACCAGTAAATCCAAATGGTAACGGTCAGTCAGCGAAATGATCTGAACAGACAGTAAAATTCAAACTAAAATGCTCTGGCTGGATTTGGTGTGAAGCTATACACCAAAGCCTTGGGCCTGGTTCCAGCGCAAACCCCTGGATCATCTGGCGACGTCGGGGTGACAATCCGCCATGTTGCAGCATCTACGTCCAATGCAGGAGTGGTGGATCTCGTGGCTCCTGCCTCCAGCTCACTCTCCTCGACTGCTAGACCCCTCCGGGAGGACCGGTACGGTACCAGTACGCAGGCCAGCCATGGGGAGCATGCGTGGCCACAGAATCCGAGACCATCAGGGAGCCCTTGGAGGTTGGTGATCCGGCAGCTGGGACAGCATATTGCTTTGTCTGGGCAGCAGCTACAGAGACAAAGCCGTCAAGCAGCTTATCCTTTTTTTCAGAGCTCTGACTCCAGGCGTTGGATGCCATCCCTGAACTGTGAGTAAGCAAGTTTGCGGTCCACGCACACAGCCATAATGATCGCTGGTTTTCAGTCCAAGTGTAACTCAAAAAAAACCACACGACTGATAAAAAACTGAATTTAAAACAGCAAGATTAAAGTAATCCAACGACTGGTCGAAGAATAGTGTTAAAAAAAAAAATAAGAAGCTGAGAAGATTGTTGGAGAGGCCGAACAAAACAGCAGCAAAAGTCGGTCCTTGATAGAGATCGATGAAAAAGCAAAATAAGGAATAATAATATAGCAGATTCAGGTAAACACTCTGAGAAACCAAATCCTCCAAGGTTGGTCGGTGGCTCCTGTAGGGTTGTACTTGGGGCATGGCTGTGGGCGGCCACTGTTTCGTTGTGACATCACTAAGTTACGGAAGTCCTGACATCTCATTTGAAGGCACAGTGTCTGAATACAGGCTGCGTGCATTTCTCCGTGGATTGAGAGTTTTCATGCTTTCACAGTATCTATATAGGTGAGTGTATTTACAATAGTTACATACATTTTCAAAATGCAAAATAAGCACTGATATTTTTCATTTTGTTTTTCTAAAGCTAGCTTGAGTCAAGTGAAAAGTATAAAAGTGTAACTACTTGACTCTAAGCACAAGCTGAAACCAAGCAGCTTCCTGTATCTCTTGCCAGTGTTTCTTTCTAAAAGATAGAAAAAATAAGATAAACTTCCATTATGTTCATCTGGGTAATTCTCTTACAGAAATCAGTCTCACCTTACAACATTTTGCAAACGTTGAGCAATAGCAGTTCCAAATACGCAATTACTTTTGCAGTCTTCCCGCACTGACAAAAGCTGCATGCTAAACTGAACTCACGCCTCTTCTGGTGGTAATGTGAGCTTTCTGACAGCAGCAAAAAGATGCAACTTATGTAGTAATGTATACATAACATAAATGTGTTTTAAGCTATTTCTAAACATGGCTACTTCTCGTAAAGGCCAGTTGTGATTACATGAAAGCAGTACAGCAGTGACAATCAAATACCTGGCATAAAAAGTACAGAACAAGAAAATGATCAATCCCACGGTGCCTTGTGCGTCCCACCACTGGACATTTCCGGGGGCTGGGGTAGGAAGAGCAGGCCCTGGGGGTGGAGTTGCACTGCTGGGCTGGACCAAACTCAACAGACTAGGGTTGCACTGCCGGTCTGAGGTTGGAAACATCAAACAAATGTGAACAGTTGACAATATGACAAGTGACTATTAAAGCCACAGGGGCTTGTAGTTCTGATAAAAGTTTTAACAACAGTCAGTTAATCTGGTTCGAATTCTGAATAAAATGCAGATGTGTTGTGACTCAGATTCATTAAACGTACTGGGGTTGTTGGTCATGGCTGACCAGGTGATGTACATGGTGTAGAGGGAGATGAGAGAGGCCTGGAGCAGGCCTGAGCTGGGCTGAGCCTCCTGTGAAGACATGGCATGGGATGAGTCAGAAAATAAACCATTGTGCCAGTAAAACAAAACTCTCTTCATTGGTTCAGTCATTTTGTCCTTTCTCTGAGATAACAAAAGGTCACAATTAGATCAAATGTTAACTTATTACTAGCTTTTAATGACTGGTATCCTCATTTTATTAATAATATGCAATATACAACAAAACTGAGTGCTCCCCAGTGCAATATCATTAAATGCCAAATGATTCAAATTTGTATTGTCTTACAATAATTGTAATATTTTTAAGTTGAAGTGTAGGCTAATTGATCTTATGTAAAATCAAAACCAAAACGGTCAGATAGACGACATTGAAAACACGGGTCACAAAGTTAAAACCTCGAAGCAACAAATTTGATCACACCTGTGATTTCCATTTAAGCATGAAGAAGGTTATAAAACAACCCACATCTTTCTCAGTTTTGGCCTGTGTTGTTTCTGATGCAGCATGGCTCCGCATGGTAAGGAATTGCCTGAACAAGTAAGAAACCAGATTCTGCATCCTCAAAAAGATGGGAGAGGGTGCAAGAGCATCAGTAGCTGCAACGCAGCTGCAGCATTGGTTAGGAGGCATAGGAAGAGCCCATACTACCGATTACAGAAGGCACAGCTGTCATCTTAAAATGGCGTCATGCACAAATTGCTTTTCATGCAACCTAGCATTGAAAAACTGACGGTTAAGTGCTTCTGGCTTGGCACGAGAATTATCTGTGGGAACTGGTGTCTCAGTGATAAGACAGTGTGAAGGACACTGCATGAAGTCAACCTCTACGGAAGGAGTCAAAGAAGAAAACCACTGCTCACAAAACGGCACAAAACTGCAAGATTAAACTTTGCCAAACAACATGAACAATAGTGGCGGCACATTCTTTGGTCAGATGAAACCAATATAAACTGGTCGGATCAGATGGGGTCCAGCATTTGACATGGACCTAGCCAGGACTACTACAGTGAATGGACCGTGCCTACCATGAAACATGGAGGTGGGAGTGTGCTGATTTGGCCGCATGAGCGTCACACAAGAGTTTGTAAAATAAAAGAATAAAGAGAAAACTATGACCTTGCCAACTCTGTCACATGACACAAATCTGATAGAACAGCTCTGGAGTATTTTAAAGCGGAACACAGAGCAACAACACCCCTCCAGCAAAGAGCAGCTGAAAACAATCATCTGTGAAGAATGGCAGAACATCTCTCCACAGATTTGTGAAAGACTGGTATCATCCATGCCCAGGAGGATCAAATCTTTCATCAAAAACAAAGGCAGACGTACAAGATATATATAAAAAAAACTTAAAAATAAATTAACAGCGGAATCTCCCTAATGAATTGACTTCAGTTTACTTGAGTTTTGACCACAAAAAAAAAAAAAAAACTGACAGGATTTGTAATAACTTAATATTTGAGTGATATTGACCAGGGTGTGTACTCAGTTTTGTTGTATATAGTACATACATCAAGGATAGACTATTATACATGTAGGATTAGGGAACAAAATATCAATATTTAGTAGCTTGAGTCCTTAAATACCTATATACACATAAGTCTATATTACCTGAACTTTAGGAAGAATGGCCACGATGGACACAATGATGCAGAATATGAAGTTGAGGCTGATGAAGACCTTGTGCTCCGTGCAATTGTCCGGTTGGGTGTAAAACACGTAGAAGAGCACGACAGCAGTGAAGGCAAAGGCATAGAGGAGGAAGGTGAAAGACAGCAAAGCTGCGGAAATAACATGAGCAAAGAGTATAAATCATTACACAAATGAAACCTGATGGTTAAAGTGTTGGTTGGCGGAGCAGGATTAGGCAACTGGAGTCTGATCAAAGTATCAGATAGTTTGCACTTGTTACTTCTATGCAACACTGGACTTTCCATTAAAAGACAATGTGGTGTATTTCTTGAAGTGTAATTAACTACACTTAATTACGTATTGGCTGTATAATGTCTTAGTACTCCACTTGCACAAAAACCCTAGTCTGAATTAACTAATTCAATATTCCAGCCACATATACATGAATATGATGTATTTACAGAAGTATAATTAATTCTTGCAGGGTGACAAGTTCTTTTAAAGTGAGAAAATTGCAAGGGGAATATAATTTTTGGAATAAAAACGGGGCGGATATACTTAATCTATTAATTACTGGCAGCTTCAGTCCAAAAACACAGGTACTGGCCTTCAAAACCCGACTGGACAAACCCTACATTTTGAACTTGCACTTAAAGGATTACTGAGCTAAATGGGGAGTATGTGGTCTTTCTACCTGCAAACCAGAACTTGGAGTTTCCGTTCTCTGCCTTCTCCAGCCAAGACTGGTTCCAGGAATGTGCGAAGTCCACCAGCAGGATGAGCTGGATGATGATGAAGATGAAAGAGCACACCATACCGAAGTAATGCCACACTGAGACCAGAGGGAAAAATCGTAGAAGGTTACTGGCTATGCAGTGCCAGAGGCATCGATTTTCAGGACCAACTCTTAAAGGAACTTTATTTGATGGTTACGAGTGGTTATTTACCGTGAAGACGAAAGGACGGAACACAGAACACATTGAACGCATCCTGCACTTGCGCCCTCAAAATCAGCATAAGCACTGACCCTCAAAAACTGGTTACAGTCTTACCGTAACTAGGGCTGGGTATCGTTTGATATTTTTTGATTGATGATACCTGAGTTCAGGTACCCCTAAGCAAAGATTCCCAATTCTTTTAATATTATATTTTGAGGAAACTAATTTTCTCTGAAAAAATTCCACAAAAGAGGCCAAAGCTCTCAAAACTTAGGCTATCTGACCACAAACAGTTGTACTAATACTCTCCCTAAATTACATTTTCTAAAATTGAAAGTTATGATTTGCATCACGGACTTTCTGATAAAAGAACAAGTTAAAAAAAAAAGTAGAAATCTGGGCAACAGCACTCAACTGTTTTTGATACTTGGTACAAACAAATTTTGATGACCTACAGAGGTTTGATTTTTGACTTCAGAGTCCGCAGATCTGACCTTGAACCAGGCAGTGTAGTGTCTTATTTGTCTGAACATGTGTGAGCTGCTGGAGGGTTTCGATAAAATGAAACCTGGCAATGAAAAGAACTGCAATCAAATTTGGCTCCGCTCTAATACACATGTCCTGGCTTCCTACCTGTATTAAAGGAGCCATCTGGGATGAAGAAAGCTCCCACGGTTATGCCAACCAGCACCAGGAACTTGAAGAACCAGAAACTGAGAAGAAAAAAAGTAAAGTTATTCTAAGTATGAATGAAAGTAACAATAATTTTTTTTACTCAGTGTGAACCAGGGGTCTCCAACACATTTTAGAGTGGCTCACCCAAAGGTTCAGAGACTACAGTATGTACAAACCATGGATGCATAGTGCAATCATTAAGCAGCACAACTTCACTCAGTAAATCTGCTCCAAATGCAGCCAAATAAATAGATGTCATACCCCCTCTCCAACATAGAATCATTATTTGTTGAACAGTTATCTGTCAAATGAGCTGCACTGCTGGCAGGTTTGTTTACGTCAGGTAAGCCATAGGCGACGTGCAGTTTTAGCAGCTCTCTTGGTTAATGTTACACTGAAGTTAAAAGTCTTCACTTATATGAACAGATATAAACTAAACTTTTCCAAGAAACAGGAAATATGTTGCCATGGATTAAGTGAGTTATGCTGTGGTCTACAACATGAGCCCCGTTTTTTTGTTTTTTTTTTGGCTATGTTTGTTTACACTTTGGAAAATTAAGTATCCCGAATGAGCTATTATAAGTTCCTCTTTGCTATGTACCATTGGATGTACTGACAGCTGTCACTGGATTACTTGGAGCTTCTTTTTTCTTTCTTTATAGACGCTTATTTGCAATGGACATCGGACATAACTGCATTCTTGGAAAGTGTGAGTCACACTGAACCTAAATATATGTGCATCGTGTCTGTGTGTTCAGGTCTGACTGAATTATGTCAATTTCTGACACAAAAAGTGACACTGATGTGATGTGCTCCTGATGTGCGTTTCAGATGATGTTGGTACAAAATGTTAATCTTGGATGTTGATGTGTGACAACTTCAGTGTTTTGTTACGATATGTCAATAAATGCAACTAATGCAAGTAGCTCTCAGCCACTTTCATTTCTTCAAAGTAGCTCTCAGAGTTAAAAAGGGTTGGAGACCCATGTTGTAAACATAATCTGAAGAAGTGCAGTGCCCATGTTTGGCCACCAGAGTGCAGCGTTCTCCCATCATACAGAGCTGTACTGAGGGCGTACTGAAGGTGTAGTACGAACCCATTTTGGATGGCAGCTCGGGGGTCATGATGCTGCGCACTCGGATCATGATGATGAAAAAGAGGAAGAAGAAGCAGGCCATGGCAAAGCACATGCGGTACACTGACTTGTAGCCCACGATGATGTCACAGTTTACCTTGTTCTCTATGCCAGGTATGGCTGTGCCACCCATGCAGAAACCTGGGATCTGTCAACATGAAAGCATACAAGGGAAAGAATGGGTTGAAGACAGACCAGGATTACATTGGGTCAAGTGAAATGACTCCTGTTGGATTTCTGGAAGAAAATTAACAAACACATAATCCAATCATCCTGTCCAGCTGCTCTACAATATCACTGTTGCTGGGTTAAGGCCTTATGAAAGCAATCTCAATTATTTTCCTATTTTGACTCGCATTGGAAATGACATGGGTTCAGAAAGATTTAATGACCTTTGGGCCTTATGAGATGATTAACAGTACCTGATGCAACAGCACCACATCCCCATGTGGATAATTAAATTTGATCTAATATGGTCTTATCATATATACCTTTTTAAGATGTTCCTCCATGCCTGGGAGAATCATAACAACAGACACCAGAGTCCCAAGCAGCAGCAGGAAGGAGAAGGCCAGCCGGCTCATGGTGGAGTTGTACGTTGAAGGGCAGCATGATGACAGGAGGCAGGGGGCTGAGCCGCACAAACAGGACGCCTGCAGAGGAGGCGAGGGAAGCAATTGGCATGTCATTCACGCAGATTGATATTTTATGAAATGCAGGGACCGGGCTCTGGGTTGTGGGATAATCAGGGTAATGCATGCATGGCTAGCAATGACTGGGGGGGGGGCAAACAGATAACACTGTGTCTGCTGTCAGCACAACAATCTTCCTCCTTCTGCATGCTTCAAGAAAAGCAGAGATAAATGATGATTCACAGTGGCAGTAGTCAGGCCTGCGATTAGAGCTGCCATCACAACAAATCTCTCCCTCTCTCCGTCTCTCATCCAGCACTGCGAACAGGATCACAGAGGATTCCTGCACGACTCAGATGCAGACCGCTGAGAGGTGTGTGTGAGGCGCTGAGGCAGAGACTGTAGCTCAAATCGACCATCCTTCACTAAACCGGAGTATTACAACACACACAGCTTGGGTGTAAACACTGCAGCCGTAACGAGAAGAATCTAGTTTCCATGGTAAAGACTGGCCCATGCCATACAGCCTTGGCAACGAAAAAACAAAAAAAAAAAACCTCTAATCCTAACCTCTAACAGTCAATTTTAAACAGTCAAGGCGAAAACCGCACAAAGAAATACTCTGTTTACTTGAGAATATCACAAGGAACTCACAGTGATAACATGGGATATTACCAATGACGGTGCCCACATAAAGAGCCTTTTACAAGTTTTATTTTAAAACACCGAAAAAGGCTGAGTATCAAACCTCAATGCTTTTCAGGTACAAACCGAACTGAGGGCTGGGATCTAATACTTTCTGATTTAGGTCAAAATTCTGCCGGTTTGTATAATAACTTTAGGTGGGGTTCCTTGTGTTAAAACACCATTTCACATTTGAGAAACTGAGCTTCATTTGTTAAATAATGACGATAAATAAGGAGTAATAAAAAGTGTGACGCACTATTCAAGGGCGACGGCGTACGATCCTGGGTGAAACCCGGAAATAGCGCCTTCTTGGAAAACCAGTTGCAGATCTAACAGGTCTGACGGACAAAAGCGAAAAAAGTTTGTTCCCGTTACCTGTTGACTGTAGAAATTGTCAAACTTAGTTTAATATATAAAGTGAAAGACCAGCACAGAGTTGTCCCTACTGTCACACCAAGCCATATTTCGAAATCTGACAATTCACTGCCGCCTTACATGTTACTGCCTCACGTAATTTCGCCAAAGGCTTTTCACGCAATAGCTCGGCGTTTGTTTTTTTTGATGGGTATACACGTAAAGCGCTTTAAGCGTTGATGGGATGCTTCATATCACAACTCTGAAACGACGGGAGGACGGCTGACATTCTGTACAGCTCCACAACAGCCCCACGCAGTGTGTTGCCTGGTTTACTTAACGGCAGGTAGTATTCAGCTGTCCAGACCGAATCTGGTGCCACTCGGGACGTGTGCCTACACCCGCCGGGAGGCAGCCGTAAACCACGTCCCTATGGCTAGTTTCAACTGACGTCATGTCGCCGATATCAAAACATGCAACTGAAGCAGGCTACGCTAACGTCTCGGCCAGAGCAACGCATGAAGCCTCGAAACTGTGAGAAATCACAAGTCTACGTGTTGCGTAAAGTAACAACGAGACCGGTAGGCGTATGTACTCACACAACTAGCGAGGGAACTCACTGCCAAACAAGCACCCATACTGACTTAATTCACACGTCCAATGGAAATAAACGGAAACGTTAGAAAAGTTCAGGAAGACACCGAAGTTATAGTGGCGACGTCAAGTCAGTTAAAAAGAACAGACGGAAATCCGTCTCCTTCCTTCAAAATAAAAGATTTAACCCATGTCTGCATTTACACTACTACTTTGACACCTCAAATTCTCTCAGTTTGTTCATTTATGTATTTTGGGGTCATTATCCCTATGGGGTACAAAGAGTCAACGGAGTGTTGATGATAAAGGTTGTTGTTGTTGTTGTTGTTGTTGTAGACAACGTCTGGGTTGACGATGTTTTTTGTTGTTGTTGTTGTTTTTTACGGCAAATTCACTCAATTTCCAGTATTGTTTGGGTAAATTCCGACAAAATTACATCTGCGAGTTCACTTTGCATAGGGCGTTGCTGTTAACCATCAGGAGCCTTTATTTTCGCCTGCTGTGATCCAACACCCAGACTGTGATTGGGTCAGTGAGTCTTCGCTCCAACGGTTTGACCAATCGCGTGTTAATGCGCAAAAGCGAAGTCCAATCATTTACCACCACATACACTTTTTAAGGCGAAGTTTATTATCTTCATCGACATCGTTTATTGAACTCGCAATGTCACCTACAGAAAGAAAGCAAAAGCAATTAATTCTAAACAATCAACAAAATGAAAAAAAAAACGAAAAACACATGAAGCCTATTATGTTGTATGGCAAAGATTACTGCAATTCGACTTTATTGTATTTATTACTCATGTTATTGTTAAAATGTTATTTCCACTTTTATTTCCATCAGTAATAAACATTCTCACTCTGATTCGTACATACTGCTTGTCCTCTAAAAGAGGACTCGGTCACGGGGGCGGGGGGCGGGGGGTCTTCTCTTTGGTTACGTATGGGAAACACAGGCAACGAGCAAGCCAAAGACTATAGAAAACTACAGGCACAGAACCATGGTGGAAGTAGTGCGCCTGGGTAAAAGGACTGTTGCACAAAATTCAAACCATTCTGTATAACTTGTTGTTAAACTAATGAATACAGCAGTGTAAGACTGAGGGTACTGGTTTTTCCATGTAAACCTGACTCTGTTCAGTGCGGTTGGACTGACGTGCTGATGCCGTAACTTTGGGGGGTCATGAAATGAAAAATGGAGTCGGAAAGAAGGAAAAATAAAGTTCGGCTACACAATTGTACCATTTTCATTTTTTTGGACTTTTCTCTTACCTTTGCTTGTTGTGAAGTGCTGGATAATTTGAGCTCTCTGGCCTCAAACAGTTGCTTGAATAAAACCACCTGTTGGGAAATCACTCTTTGGTGTAACTTCTAACAACTCGTAGACATCTGAAACATCTAGACACTGCTGCTTCGTACAAGCCGATCATGGGGTGGACATCTTCTCTGGGAACCACTGCTTTCAGCTTTAACAGTGCACTGAATTTCATACCATATGCTGTTTTAATGAAACATCTTAATCTGAAAAGTATCTTGTATCTGTACAGTAGCTGTCTGAAAAATAAAGTGGAGAACAAAGTACAACATTTCCCTCTCAAATTAAGTGGGGTAGAAGTGTAAAGTAGCATAAAATGGAAACACTAAAGCAAAAAACAAGTGCCTTAACATTGTAGTTAAGCGCAGTACTGAGTAACTGTACTTTCCACCACTGCCCTTACCCATAATGCTCCACCAGATTGTCAGTTGGGGCACCCCCGCCGTAGCGGTCTCGCCTGCTGTTTAGTTGTCCTGTCTACCAAGCTTCTTTTACCCTCGCCTCAGTTTTGGACCCTTGGCTGCCAACAAACTGTATGCTCTGCTTTGGTTGCCCGTTCTGACTGCCTGTCTCTTGCTGAACCCTGTTCTGTTAAAAGACCCAGCACACTTTGCACGGGAGTTGTGCACAGGCCAATATGGACTGTATCACTGTTGCAGTAGAAAGGTCTGTTTTCTGCTTTAAAACGAGGCTGCATAGCTTTTTCAAGAATAACTAGTTCAGTTCAATAAACTATGTGAGGTATTTGTTGCTGCAGCTTTGCTTGGTCTGATGGGACCGGTAGCTCGTGGCAGACAGATACTCGGTATCTGACATTCAACTCAGTTAACTAACTTCAGGATTCTTCTCGACACTCTTCTCAGAATGCAAATGAACGCAGCAAACTTTAAGTATCACCACAATTAGTTTCACCAAATGTCCAACGTACAACTGTGTGAAGATGTGTTATGTTTAGAGGAACAGCGTACACCTCACAGCAGAACAGTATCAGCTTAGACGTTGTACTCCTTGGAACGCAAATCCTGGCAGATGGAGTCACACCTGTCGTTACCCGTGGTGACGGAAAGTTTGGTACGATCCCAGAATTCTGGGGCAGCGAACAGCTTCTGTGTGTCAGAAATACGACAGAGGGGCGGCTGGTGTATCCGTTTCCAGCGCAGCGGCCAAACAAAAACTCATTGTTTTCATAAAGTAGTCAGTCAGTAACCGGTGCCATCATGACAAATACACTGCATTTCCCGCTTGACTCCTTCGTTATGAGCGGCACCCCATGTTTCGCCAGCTGAATGCCTTAAATGTGAACCAGCAAAACCCTCGGTTGCGTTAACAGTAACTTAATACAGCTCTGACGCGACTGAGAGGACGGTGAAGAGTAAACATGGATATGAATGAGACAGAGTTACCACACAGTAATGCTGGATTACAGGCACACGTTGTCTCCTGTGAATCCTTTGTGCGTAGGCCGGCAAGTTGAACCCAGCCAGCCAATGGCGGACTCCGCCACCAACAATGGAGTTTTAGGGAAAAGCACCGCTGGCCCACATCCACAATAAGACCACTGCAAAGTCACTGTGTGTCCAAATGTTATGGCCATGTTGGAGCAAAATAGGAGTAAGAGGCAGAGGAAGCACTCGGTGTGTAAGCATGAGTGACAAGGAAGGTCAGACAGTGAGTTTGAAGCGATAGGGGGCAAACTGCCATCTGTCTGCATCTAACCTTCAGAAACAGAGGGAAGGTCTGCATCTGTGAGTAACCGGGCTCGGTGCAAAGACAAAGCCTCGGCTCCTGCGCACCTTCATTTCCCCACAGCCCAAAGAGCGACAGTTACAGAATCAGGGCTCCAATAGACGCATGGGTTTAAGGAGCATTATCACGCTGCTCTTTTGGCGTTAATCAGGTAACAGCCTCATCATGTTATGCCAGGGTCCAAATAGTCCTCTGGTCCCATGATATCGGTTAAAGTCACCGTCCTGCCGCTCTCTATCGTTGACATTTCCTTTCTGTTTACGTGCTATATTCAGTGGTGAGTAGAATTACAAGTACAGTATGTTCCCCATCACTGGGCCTGTTGGTAGCAGTGAGTTCACGGTGACGCACGTTACGCGCCGATCAGCGCCCTAATGGCCCGTCGCTTCGTCACCGGCTTTTATCGTCCGAGCAGGACACAACAATGAGAACGTACGGGGGAGCCTGTTGATCGAGGCAGCCCCCGCCTTCTTTTAATCCCAGTCGGCTTTGCTATTACTCCAGCTCCGTGTCTCGGTTTTCTAATTGAAGGTGCTAGTATCTACAACCAACGTGCCTCAGCGTTTATTACCCCTCTACTGATACCGAGGCCAGGTTTGATCGAATGCACTGTCCGTACAATTTAGGGCTGGGGACAAATTACCGGGCGGCTGGATTCGGTCAAGTGACAGGTGAAAAGGCGATTCCATTTCCGAGAGGGCTGAGTAGAGGAGGTGCACACCCCTTAGCAGAAAGACAATGGTACGAACCTTCGAGCAGCAGGGGCAAGGCAAGACGGTCGGGCCTCCACGTGAATTACACGGGAAACTGCGCTAGTCCGACTTCAGAATAAAAGGAAATGCGCGAAAGGAAAAAAATACTTCACCAGCACCAATGCTAGTAATAACGACAATAATCATTGTAACATTTAGACTAAAAAGTAGACTAAAAAAAGAGCTACAGGGTATTCCTAATCACTGAATTAGTGAATATTCGAAACAGGTCAAATAGCACCCAGAAAACACTAAATTGTACTATGCAAGTGGTATTTCCAGCTGAAAAAGTAGAAAAACCTGATGTTCTGTGTGTAGATGTGATTGTGTTACTAATGGTACATAGAGAGCTTCAAGTCAGACAGAAAATCCATCAATGAAATGATCTTATCTCTCATGCATACAGAGCATGATACAACGCAAGGTATTATATTGAACTTTGTAAAGGTAATTTATTCTGAAATACCCTATATTATGTATAGGTCTGAGAAAAATATTTTCATTATTCACAGATATATTTGATTCTTTTTGATGTAATTGTTATTTGTGGTATAAAAGATTAATAGAATCTGTTCTATATTCATACGATTTATGATTATATAGTAATGTAAATTTGCTTATAATAGTTGTTGTGGTTGTTTTCTCTGCAAATCCTGGTACAAACACACACACACACACACACACACACACACACACATATATATATATATATATATATATATATATATATATATATATATATATATATATATATATATATATGTATATTGTTGATGTAATGTTCCATTTTTCCTTATTAAAGCGGAAGTTAAATGCTTTTACTTTGAAGGCCAAATCCCCTCTCTTCCCGTATACTCCGGACTAACTGCGTGCACCTTGACGCTCCTCCCTGTTGCGGCTGGGGACGAGCGCACAGTGAAGCGCTCGGCTCTTCGTGCGGTGTCGGCGCCGTCCAGTCCACTATGCCGCGGGTCCGGCGCTTCAGCCGTAATGAAGCCGTGTGATGCGTCGCACCGGACGGGCTCCCTGACACTCCGCACTTTCTCGTCTTCGCACGCGCAGAAGATGGTGTCTGGCGGCTAGTCCCAGCTTCGGACTCCTTGGTTTTTCCCCCTCGGCGAAGCGCACTGAAGTCAGTTGGTGAGTGTCCGTCGTTGCGCACATACGCCGTCACCTGCTCTGCTCCACAGGTAGGACACAAGACTGGCTCCTGCTGCTGCGCGCTAACACGGCGACCGGCCCGCCGAACGCAGGCAGAGGAATGAGCGGTGGAGAAGAAGCTGCTGCTTACAATGGAGCAAGGCAATGGGCTTGCAGGGAAGAATCAACACATAAGCTGAAAAAAAAAAAAAAAAAAATCTAAACAACAACAACAACCGGAGCAGAAAAACAAATCCCCGTCATCAACTTATAAGCCAATAACAAACATATGTGGCATCATCAGCTGAAGGCTTGTTAATATTTAACGGTATTCTACGGCAGTAGGCTAGAGTCAACCTGCCTGTCACCTCCTTACGGGCTCACAGCGTTGGATTATCTGCCTTGGTTTATTAAGGTGCATAAACCGTGACCTTCAGATGGCTGCTCCTGATATGGTGAACTGTGAAATGGAAACCACGGTCAAAATTAACCAGTCTAAAACCAGCATTGAAAAAAGGAATAGCTGAAGCCACCCAGAAGAGTCTGTGGTAACACACGGAACGCATAGGGAAAAAATACGATACGACTTGTCAGATTTACAGTAGGAATGCAGTTAAAAAGTAGTTTAGCTGGTTCAGTCAGTGCCAGCCTCTGAGGGCAAAAGCTAAGGGCCATTTTGTGCCGGTGTGCAGTGTATTAAATGGGACCACTCTGCATTCCTAGAAATAGACATAATTTTCTGCTTAGGCCAAAATTAGACACTGAAAAACTAAAACCTCCGATGAAACTAATGACCCCAACTATAACGTTGTTTTGCAAACCCTTAAATCTGCTAAACTCGCTGAAAATTAAATAAAATGAAATAAAATAAAATAAAATATATATATATATATATATATATATATATATATATGTGTGTGTGTGTGTGTGTGTGTGTGTGTGTGTGTGTGCGTGTGTGGGTATACACGTCTAATATGTGCGTGCGTGTGTGTGTGCATGAGCGTGTGTGTTTTATCCCCTGTATGTCCTTATCCTTAGGAGAGCATCTATTCATATTCAGACAGGCGCCAGTTCCACATGTGTGCAGTCTCTATGCTTTGGTGAATTTGAAGCCGAAAATGTTCCCAAAAAAGCAGAGAATTGAAAAACGCCGCTGGGGTGTCTGTCTTCATGTAGTCTTGCTTTCTTGAATGTGCTCTGTAGTGATTCATCACTGTGATACACAATGTCAAGTAAGGAAAATGAAGCCTGGGTCTTCTGGGGTACCAGCAGCTCCTCCCTATTTTTAATATTCGGTTTAGCTCCAAGGCCCTTCCTTTAATTTTATGATTTCACCCTATGGTGAAGATCTGCATGAGGTCGAATTTGAAAATCAGTCTCATTTCTTGGTCTTGGCTCAGTGGCCGGCTGCTGTGTTGTTTCTGTGATGCGGTAATCACCTGTCAATCGGACAGTGTGGGCAATACTGGGACTTAAATTTTCTTTCAATTTTTCATCTTGCTGACATTTGTGTGTCTAGGTTTTGTGGCCTTTCTGTTCAACCATGCTGGTTCTCACTGCTGATGCTAACTTCCAAGTTCTTCTTTTGTTGAAGCGAAACAAAAAAAAACAAACAACGCATCACTTCCTGCGATTTTCCAAGGAAAAACCTACTAGAAAAACTGTTAAGAACATAAATGTTAAAGATTTCATAAACTGGTTATAGGTTCAACCATTAATGTTTGACATCAGATAAATGTACTATAGATACAATTTAATGTCATAAAAATAGATTGGGTATTATTTTAAAGCTGCAGTAAAAGATTTTTTTTAGTTGTGACTGCAGCGGAACAAGCTGTAAACAAAACACAGCAGCATTAACAGTCATCTGAAGTCGTATTTCTGGCCACCTGAGAAATATTAGTCCTAAATTCAATTTTCTTTTGGTCCTGGTCTTGGTGTCAATCAACCCCTGAGAAACATATCTGGCTCTTTAGCTGCTAAATGCTCCTCTGTCTTTACCAGCTAGTCTCTGATCTTGTCTGTCTGCCATTTGGGTGCTGGGTGGGTAGTGTAAAGTGGGTTTATTAGACCTTTTCTTCCGGAAAACAGCAGCCTGCTGTTGCTAGAAAAGAGGCTAATGAGAGCAATGACTGTGAAACTAATGTTAAGTTTGTGGGTAGGAAAACCAAAACAATAACCATAAGTTTTCGTAGAGCTGAAGGGAAGTGGGTGATAACCTTCTGTGGGTTTGTCACTATGAGTGTCAGTTTTCACATTACACATAATGACTTAATAAAAAATATAGTTAGTGCAGCTTTAAGTTGACCCACAACATAATATAAATGTATCAAAGAAGCGTTTTAGATAAGGACGGACCCAAATAGCGCTGAGATTAGCAATAAAGAAATAAGATCAAGATACTAAATCTTTCAAATGTGCCCATGAAACTATTTTTATGGTGCAGTGGGGGAGCAGCAGCATTATAGTCATGCCAATACAATCAGTTCCAGTCATATTTAAACTCCCTTAGTTAATATTTAGTCATGGGAAGTGAAGGTACCTTGCTAACACCGTTGTTGCAGGCAGGCTGCTCTATTCTCTCACCACTGGGTGAATCATCCGGCTTCCTATCATCTGTTCTCCTTCCGCATCCCGCTCTCTCTTGGAAATCAGGCTTCATGTCACTGTGTGTTAACACAGACGATGGCAGACAGATGATGACATCGCACCGCGTGCCCTCCACCCACCCATTCTGATTCTGGAGTCCCAGAGGTGCCAGACGTAACTGGCTGCTCAGTCCTTTATCACTAACCTCCTGAACAGCCTAAATCAGCCTTATCTTTAGATTTTACAGGGAACAAAGTCTGCCACTATAATCAGTAAACGGGTAACTGCTTTACCCATAAAATCTGTTTAATCTTGAGTGGCCTCGACACTACTGAGCAGCTTATCTTCCCTCCCTATCCAACAGTTTCCCTCATTAAAGAGCCATGTTGGTCAGATGAACAGGGTGTATTCAAGTAGAGCTTGAGTAGTGTGTACAGTATGCATGTATGATATTTTTGTAAAGGCCGATGTTGTTTGTGTTGATATTTCAGTACAACACCCATTTGCGTATCCTGCTTCAGTATCAAATAACGAAGCTCCTAACAAGTTTAGTGCTAAAATATAGTTGAATAATTTATTAGTTGATCATTGGAAAATTAATCAACAAAAATGTTGATAACTAATTTATCATGTGAGTCACTTATCGAGCAAAAATCCTAAACATCCTAAACTCAAGCTGTTCCTAACTTCTCAAATGTGAGATAGGGCTTCATGTCACTGTTGTCATTATAACATGAATATCTTTGGGTTTTGGAACAAACAAATTTTGCTATGCGTGATTAGCATGAATTTGATCGCAGAACTGTTGGTTCAGTCTTTGTTTATTCCCCCCAGATATCCAGTGTGCTGATTCTTACAGAGGTTAGCTAGAGCTAGCTAGAAATTCACGCACCAACTGTGCGTGTGGAGTTTGCCTGCCAGTTTCAATACTTTCAACTCACACAGAGGCATCTTTGCCGCAATTTGTGCTCCACAGTGTAATTTGGCATCAATTTGAGTCTACCATGTCTTTGTGTTGGTTTTCATCTGTCAAATTTGCTCCACATTCGGTTTAGATAGATAGGCAAAGAAGCAATTTGAAGACATCACAGCAAGTTTAAGTGGGTAATTGTGTTGGACACAATTTTTCTGACATTTTTTGGACTAAAATAAAAAAGAAATATTCAAAATTCTGCGAAACAGACTTCGGTTAATTGGAAGGTTTTGCCAAATTACTACCAACCAACAACACTTCTTTCTCAAATCTAAGTCTCGTTATTGAACCTCAGTAGTTTTACTGACTGACATTTGTCCGTGGCACCAAGTATCAAATATTGTCAAGTACCGAAAGCAAATGTGATGGTTCTTGATTTAAATTTAAATTTTGCTAGCATGATTTCGGACTTTTGAGTAGCTGCCTTCATGCCCAATTTGTTCAGCTATTCAAATCGGTCTGGTGTTGTGCTAACTGACAACTGAATAGAGTTTAGAGCACGCATATCCCTTTTACAACCACTGGATCAAAAAACAAACTGAAGGCAAAAGTCAGACACCAGAGCAACATTTCAATATAACAGAGACAACTAACTACCCTTCCAGACAAAAAATGGCTGACATGAAAAATCAACAGTAAAGTGAAACAAAATGGCAATTGACACAGATTACCAGGCCATTATTGTGCATCTTTAAGACTGTTTTTTATTTCACTGAAGTTCTTGTGTTCTGACGAAGTTTAGCATTTGAGAAATTTGGCTTTTGTTAAATTTAAAATATGGGTTTTGTGGAAATCTATGTTTATATCCCTGAAAGTAAGTGAGTGCCATGTGTTTGAGATGAAAAGTGGGGGAACACATGTTGTTTTGGGCCTTTTGTACATCTATGGTCTTCTGTAAAATTGCTAATGAAAGAAAGAAGAGGCATTCTTCACTTTTGAAATGTGTCTCTCTGCAACAAGATAAATGACAGCCAAGTGTTGCCTGTCACAGTTTTACCACCCGGCATCCAATTCAATTCCCATTGATTTGGGGCATTGCCACTTTGAGGATGGAAACAATAATTTGCCAGGCTAAATGCGAGTCATTCATTATTCCTCTGTATTGACCAGTGAACTATAAGAGTTCAGCCTGAGCTGGTGCTTTTGTAAAGCTCGTTGCCCTTTACTTTCACCTATATCTAGCTGCCATTTGGCTATGGCTACTTTTATCTTTGCCATTAAAACATGTTAGTCAGTTCTTTCCCACACCTGGGTGTGGGGAACATATGAGACACTGGAGATGTTTTGCAGAGATGTAGAGGACGGAGGATGATAATAGGAACAGAGAGGGCCTGTTTCCTCTAAGAAGCTGTGTTAGACTGTCTGACCTCAACCTCTCTGTGCCCATTTTCCCAAAAAGCTCAGCCTGTCGAGAGCCAAGGGGGTGGCAGCGTAACTCAATAGACTTCCCCCAGCATTCCTCTGCCCGGTTCTATGGGAAAGGACTGTGGTTCGTCAATGTCGTCTCTCTTCCTGCCAGCCTCTCCGTACTGATTGGATAGGAAGGGAACAGTAGGTGAGATGGGAGGGTTCCTCTGTGGAGACAAAAGGTTTATTGTAATTCCTAAGGCATCCATTCAGTCCACAGATGAGTGACCTCTTCAGTGTATCAGACCACACAATAGAATCAGCGGCTTCCTTTTCCCCCATAATTACCGCGTGGAATTCCGTCTGTCCCAGAAACAGGCAGAGCATCTCAAAATGGTTTGTCAGACATCAACCATCTGAAGAGCTCATTCTGCTGATTGGCAAATGGAGTGGCTGTGAGAGGGTGAGAGGTGCAAATGCTGTTTGAATTGCATTTCAGTGGGCACCAACCAGCAGGGTTTCCACTGAAGATGCCTTTCTATAGTAGCACCTGCCAATGTTACACATCCTTAAATTGTTACGGTTTTATTGGACTTACATTCATCAGTTTGACAAAAACACAACTCTAAATGAATGGTAATGTTGCTCTGTGTCTACTGTAAATAGAGCGCTGTTTGCTAACACATTTGCCATGACAACTTTATGAGCTGACAATAGTTGAAATGCTGTGTTTTTGAGCTTGTTCTACTGCCCCCAAATGTCCAAAAAATGAGTAATTGCAGCTGTAAAGGTGTACTTTTATGCACCTTTGTATTATGGTTATACAATTATGGTTTTAATAATTTATTATCAGTTTTGAACTCTGGTGTTAGGACCACTATTTTCTTACATCATTTGGACCAAATTATTCTTCAGTTGATTGATAAATCAAGAATGTAATTGGTAGATTAATCCACAATGAAAGTAATTGATAGTTGCAGCCCCACAGGCAGATCTGATGTTGGTGAGTTTAGTTGTCTCTGTATGTGGTATTTGTTCTCGAAGAAGGTTTGAAGAAGGTTCGCTTCAGTTTTGAGTCACCTCTTCTTGCGGATGGAGAAGAGACCAAACATGACACTGGAATATTTTTGGGCAACATCACAGGTTTCCTTCTTCCTAGTCCTTTTGCCTCCAATGGAGCCAGTTCAGGTGGATATGGCATCTGATCAGGGTCCTGGACACCTCCCTGCGGAGGTATTCCTGTCACGTCCAACTGTGGAACAGAACACCTTGGGAATTCCCAGGAGGAGATGAAGGAAATGTTAAGGAAAAGGATGTCACTCCTTTTCTGTCAAGTTTGGACTTGGAAAATAACAGGATGGATACATAAGTGGAATTCCCAGGGTTTCTGCGGTTAGAGATGAAATCCTCTTCTGTTGCAGCTCCTCTTTTATCGCCATTGCTGAGTGCGGCTTTAATCACAAACACAACACAAGAGCTTGACACTTCTGCTGATGCAGGGTGGCAGTGTGTGTGTTGGCAAATTTTTTGATGTTTGTGTATTTCAGCCGATGCCCCATTTGCCAGGCTTGTTCTCAGAGAGGGCCAGAGGCCCATGAGTGGTAGCCAGCGTGCATGAGCAGCACGTGCAGCTGCAGCCACCCCGGCCGCATCGCTGTTGACATGATGGTCTAGTTCGGAGAGTGCCCGGGGTGGAGGACAGCCTCGGTTACACTCTTCAAAACAACGGGCTTTCTGCTGAAATATTGATGTGATGGCAGCACACACTGTCCTAGTGTCACACATGTATTGGACATGTGTGACGCATAAAATAGATTTATTCTCTTGGCCTTACTGCTGGTACTAGGGTGCAACTGATATATGGCTTTTGAAGGCTGACACTACTAGTTATGATTTACAAACCTGCTGAAACAATTAGTCAAATGACCAAAAAAATGTTTTTCAGAATGTTTATTTCTGAATTTCTGAAGTCACTTATAAAGAAAAATGCCAAGCATTCTATGGTTGCGTCTTCTCTAATGTGAAGATTTCTGCCTTTCCCAGTTTTATATCAAAATTCAATCTCTGTGTTTTGGGGTGTTGGACAAAATTAGCACTTTGAAGAAGACACGTTGGGCTCTGGGGAAGTCTAATGGCTTTTCCATTATTTTTTGATGAAATGATTGTTAGATGAATTGGTAATGGACTTAACTGTTACTCGAAGTCCAAGGGACGAATATTAAAGCTCACTTTTTGGATGCTTACTGAAATGTGTCTGTTGCACCAAGTATTGCATACTGTGAAGTACCAAAAATCTGACATTGAATGTCTGGTCACTTTGGTCGTTTTATTCTTTGATAACATGATTCCTGATATGAATGACTTAAATTTTTGACAGCTTTACACAATTTTTACGTTTTGTTGTTGTAGAGCTGCATGGGGGTAGACCTTTTCTTAAACAAAAAAGTTAAAAAAAAAAAAAAAAAAAAAAACTTCTATGTTTCAAAGTAATGCAGGGGTTTTCAAAGTCAGACACTGTGCACCAAAGGCACTATTAAAAGTATGTTGAATTAGCTATTAGCTGTTCTTCTTTGTAATGCACCCACAAATGTACAGACATCTATCAGTGGATTACTTTGAAACAAATTGGGTGTGTTCATATTGGACTGAGTTATGACTTTGAGAAAGAGTACGATTTTTGACTCTAATTCATCTCAGGCAGTATTTTTGCACTCCCACTTTAAGTCTCACACACCTGCCTGGGGAAGCGAGCCTCACAGTTTGAAAACATCTGAAATAATCTATCTAAAAAATATATTATTTTTGTGTCAGTACCTAAACTTAGATATCATATTTGCACCAGTTTCAAAAAATCTCACACAATACCCAACAATATTAAGCCTTAGACTGAAATTTTTGTGAACTGATCTTCAGTATTTTCAAGGTTTTAATATGCAAAAGATTACAATGAATGTTTTGAATGTCTCCCCTGGAAATACATTTTCGTCAGATTAGAAAACCTTATCATAGGATACTAAAACTCTGGTGCTGCTAGTATGACGATTCTTAGTAATGATAGTGATATGCTTTTCCAGCATGCCTGTGTGAATTGTGGCGAAAAGTGTGATTGAAATTGAAGATTAATTAATTTACTAAATACAGCATGCAATGTCACAAAAACACTCACAATACATACTTACTTGCAGTTACAACTTCCCTTTTTACAGGAGCTTTATAGTTATGCCCATCTCAATAATTCATTATCCTTTGCGGTATTAAAGTTGCAGTCTAAATGATTGATAATTGGCATCACTCTGGTATTGAGAGTGCTCCAGAGATTTAGTATTGCATTTCCATAAAGTTGGAGAATTCACAAGAGACAGATTTAAGAGTTGTCAAACTTGATACAGCAAAGGCAGAGAGATCCAGACTTTTAGTTCAGACTTTAAGTTCCGGGTATGGATGAAGCTCCAGTGAGGCAGGATCCTACACTTCCCATTATGCAACTCAAGAGTGTAATTTTGTTACACCCCCTCTGCCTGGTAAGCCATGCTTAACAAACTCCACACCCCAGTTTGTAAGGCAGGTTTTTCCGTTATAAATATATATTCTGCAAGCCAAAGCCAAGACAACCCTGATGACATCACCAGGGTTATTTTCTCTGACTTAACAAAGCTCATGCAGAGCTCAAGGAAGACATTATACAGCTGTTTTCACAAGCTTAGTAGTTCTTCTATTGACAGGTAATCTGGCATTGATGCGCAAAATCTCTGCAGTTGCTGTATAAAGTACTGCTTACTTTGACTCAGTCTAATTAGACTTTACATCAATGGCAACATTGGTGTCGCATGTGCAGCCTCCACCGGGCAAAAGTAGAACATTCTTGAAGGGTTACGACAGTATGATTTTCTCATGTTTGACTTTTCTAATGGAGCAAATTGGAGGGGCCAATTGTGTATGGTCGGGATTAGTTATAATCAGCGCTGAATCCGAACATGAAGTATAAAAGTTGTACATGCTCCAAAACAGTCTGTTCTTAGTTGACATGTTCTGTGCTTCAGCTCATCCCTGAGGCCTCTGCCAACGCTGCCTGCCAGCAGTTCCTTACGGCTCCTTGTCAAGTGTGCTAATTATTGTAAATAGCTGGGTGCTCTGTTGTTGTGATTGACCCTTATGAAAAGCCGCTCAATCTGTCTGCTATTTAGCGACGTGGAGGCCACTTTGTCGGCTTAATTTTGTATAATGGCTTGTTGTTATTGCACATTAAATGCAGTCAATTACAGAGAGGGCGGTTTGCTTTTAGATGCTATTTGAAAGACTGCAATAGCAGGTGCTCTTTGGATCGATGTACCAGTAAACAGTTTAGCTGAATGCTATCAGTGAGTGCTTGTAACCTCCTTTTAGTGTTGTGGGTAGTTTTTGAAACTAGTTTTGAAGTTCAGTAACTATGTATTCAGTGGATTGAGACTTTCTCTTTTTCACTGTTTTTTAGATTATAAAAAAATAAGAGAGAAGAACCGACCTTTCGCTAGGCCTGTTAACCTTTCCAGTCTAGCATGTCACATATTCAGATTACAGTAATAACGTGGCAGATTTAATAACCAAAATTTTCAAAATTTCACACAGAATAAAGAAAACCAGGGCTCACATTTCTAGCTGACAAACATCGATTTTGCTGTATCAGCTGTAGCTAGCTAACTAATGCTAACTTCATGAGTTGGCTGAAAACTCCTGTCTCCAGCTGATATCTTAATGTTTAGAGCTGATTCCCTTTAAAGCAAAAACCCTTTAAAATTGTTTATTAATTAATAATAAAAATTAAATTAAAATTTTACTTGTTCTAACATAATCCTGTTTGGATCCTTACTATAGTGAAACATACTTTGGCAAAAAAAAAAAAAAAAAAAAACCCACCACATTTATGCTTCATTGTGTGTATTTACAAACAGTATTTCACTTTTACCAGAGACAAGGACTTGAGAATGAACAGTAACCAATGGGTTTGGCAAATATAATGATATGTCGAGTAACAAGTTTGGCTGGAGTTGGTGCAGTGTAAACTTTGTCAAACCAAATAAAGAGCAGGACAAAGCGGCTAACGGTATCTTAAATCTGACAAGGCAGCGTTGGTTCCCACTTGGTGCAGGTTCTGGTGTTGAACAGGGCTTTTTCTAACATAAGCCAACACCACCAAACGTATCTGCTCTACCTGCAGTATGTTAGCACTATAATAACTATGTTAACATATGATGCGTTCCCTGGCTATGGAAGTAAGACTGGGTTACTAGTAAGATAGTTTGCCAGCCATGCTAACGCTTGCAGCTTAAGTTAGAGCAAACACGCTGTTTTCTTCCATTCTTTGCACTTTAGCTCTTGTATTTTTGTAACAGCGAGTATCTCTCTCACTAGAGTAATCATTCACAGCTCTTTGGCATGACAGGAAATCCAAAGCTTGGAAGACCTGCCATGCCTCGCTTACAGTTGCTATGCCACGATTGGAAAATTGCTACTTGGAGAAGGAGTTTTAGCAAACAATCAATTGAATGATTCCCACAGAATTAAATGATTATTTGGATGGAAATCCTCTCAAAGATTAAAGATTTGTACATGGCCAGACCTGTCTCACAAGACCTTGGCTATTTCTCTCTAACCCCCACCCACCACCCTCCGCCCACCCAGCCAATTATCAACAGAGTAAAAGCCTACGCTGGTGCATTTTTGTCTGCGACTACCGGCTTCTGAAACATGAAAGCAGGCATCCATAGTGAGGAAGAAGATCTGCGCCGAGAAGACGGGAGGGTCTGACTGGGATGTTTTTGAGATCTGAGGGGAGGCTGTGATCACGCTGTCTCATTAGATCAGTCTCACCTCTCTGCTTCTCTCTCTCCCTACTGCTGCTGCTCACAAAGAAAAACACATTTTTTCTGAAAATCAACTGCTGATATCAGAGCCCTGCCTAACCTTCCAGCATTTGCACATATGTTTGACCTTCTGTGCACCTGTTAATGTGAATATGATGAATGAAGCCCATTTCCTTTCTTCATATTCTTTCTTTCATATTCTCAGTGGTTACATTTTGCATATACGTAACTTGATAGTTTTGCACTTCATCCATCTCATTTCATGCTTTTTTTTTCATATTTTTCTATTTAATCGATTTTAATAGTGATTTATAATTTTTTTAATGAGACATTCCTACATTCCACATTCCTAACAGTTTTTTTTAATTGTATTTCTGTATTATTTTCATTGCTTTGCTGCAGCAACAATCCAACAACTTAATCTTAACATCAAATTGGATTTTACCATAAAGAGACATCTACATGAGCAGAAAAAAAACCAATACCAAAGCAGCATGAAGATAGTCTGCGTCTTCTTTGGCTCCCCTCCTCCACTATATAGCTGCCTTGATGACAATGGTGCAGTTTCCATGGCAGCTAGAGCATGTTAAGCTTTAGGTAACAGTGAAAAAATTGGGGAGAAGGACAGGGAATAATCACAGGGTATGCGGGACTAAAAATAGCAAGGGACTTAATCCCAGGCATTATTTATTCATCTAAAACTTCTCGTGTCTGCGCCAGCTGTGTAAACATAATTTCTTCTGCGGTTCGTTGTCAGGCGGGTAGGCAGTTTTTCGGACCTAAACCCCCACAGTTTTGGTAATACCATGACTATAGGAGAGAGGGGGATACAGTGGCAGCACAAAGGCAACACATCCTGGGTGGACATATAGGTTTTGGATTTGCTGTGGTGAGACTGTCTGGTGAGGAAAAGCAATTATTCTTCCTACTTCCTTATTATTAGAAAAAAGCACGAGGGTAACAAATGCGACAGCACAACAGAGAATGAGATGTGCACATGCAACATCCACAAGGACAAATGCCAATTTGTAATTAAACAAAACAATGTCACAAATCACTAGAAAGTGTGATAATGTTTAATTTAATCACTGACGCTCCGTGTGTTATATGCACTGATTTGTAATGTATAGACTATAGTGAAGCTGTAGTCTGTGCAACGACTGTGGCTTCTCCTCTCTGGCGGTCACACTGCTAGTGTTGAGACTGATGAGCAAAGAATAGAGGTCAGCCTCAGGCAGTAGGCAAGGCCAGGCTGCTTGGTTCCGAGAACTGATATCTATCATTGTCTCCTGTTTACAGAGAATTAAGATTTGATGGATAGGGCTTTTTAAAGGCCAGCACCAGTGCTGATATTTTTGTACTGAAACTGCCAGTAGCTTATATTTTGTGCTAGTATTTTAAATGTGTAAAGATTTTATAACCATTTTAATACCTAAAACCAAGAAGCCCCTGAACATGTTTTTAATGATTATGACACTAAAACTTAAAATTTGTACTTTCAGATGTTTTTCCAAGAAATTTTCTGGAAAGAACTACATTTCAAGCAAATCATTGGGCTAATAGAGACATTGTTCATTCTGTAGACTCCCAAGACAGTCAATATAATATTGTGTGTGTGTGTGTGTGTGTGTGTGTGTGTGTGTGTGTGTGTGTGTGTGTGTATATATGTATGTATGTATATGTATATGTATACACATATATATGTATGTATATAAAGGTGTGTATATATATATATATGTATGTATGAATATATATATATATATAAGGGATATGTATCAAGATATAAGTTTTAGCTATACAAGTTTTTTAAACACCCAAATATCAATAGCTGCGCAGATATTGATAAAAATCCAGTATTGTTCAGGTTATAGTGCAACACAGATCAGCTGAACGTGCAAGACTGTGAAATTTGTCTAAATGCAACCCAACATATACTAAATGACTAATGAATAAATATATACTTGGGTTTCAGTCAAGCTTTTCTTTCAAACACATTTGCGTTTTCCCTCTAATTAGTACCACATTTATGAGATCTCTTCCAGGAAGCTTCCTAAGAAATTATGCAGAAATTTTAAGAAAATTATGGACCTGTAAAATAGAGCATACCAATTTGAAAATAAAATTAGTATGAATCATTTTGTTATCATTTATTTTTTGGGGTTATTAGGAAATGTAAGGAAAATGATTATGCCGTTATTCGTTTGAATAGATGTATCTTCTATGACCTACATGATATTACAGTGTTGAAGTTTTTTGGAAAATAAATACAAGTCAAAACTATAAAAGGAGTTTAACCTGGAGTGAGCTGAAACCTCTCTCCTTTGTACACGTGATCTGAGAATGTCGAAAATATACACGTGCACAACAAGAGGATATGTATCCGTAGGATTTTAAGGAGGATGTTTGAGATTGGGTTGCCCTACGAAGGATAAGAGAAGAACAATGAAGTCTGAAGTCAAGAAAAATTGATTACCAAGTAAGGCAAGGTCATCATGACATATTGTGACTGAAAGCATGGGCATCCTGTGTTAGTCATAGTTGGTGTGTGTTATATCCAAATACCATAATAACTGAGGTGTTTTAACATGGAAGGATGCATGCAACACACTCCAGTGTAAAAGTTAATGCATGATTTTTGTGGGTTGGTCAATATTATATATTTTTTGGGCAATTAGCCAACTATGTTAGGTTTCTCTGTCTTCAAGAAAATTATAAATTGTGCCTGGTCCCTTTGTTCGATGAGAGATTCTCCCTTTGGGCCCAAGGTTGTAAGTTACTTTTATACTATACTTACTCTTCATCAGCCAGCGGTGGTTGTGTGTTTATTCTGTCTAGTGCTTTTCTCTAAACACGGCATCCTTTCCATAACACCAAACCTCGTGCAAATACATATTTATTTTAGCATAAAATATTCTACATGCAAGGTTTACTTAATAGCTTTTTAAAAAATTTTCCGGGGCTTTTGAGCGTATTGCTTGGCCTTCTTCGGCAAATGGAACTTGCTCAGGTGTCCTTAAGTGACCTAAGTATGGAATTTGGGTCTGTAGGTGGGAGTTCATATAGTTTCATTTGCTGAAGAGAGACAGCCCAAAGCTTTAGGAAAAAGTTGAGCAGATAACCAAACTTATTTAAGATTTTTGGTTTGATTCAATATGTTTCGCTTGTGTCATGATCTCATACATTTTCAATCCAGCAAAAAGAAGGCGTGCCTTATATTGTGCATTTCACTTCTGTTTTCAAGTCACTGCAGTGTTTGGCTTTCTGAAAATGTAATTTCTGAGACTTGAGAGGCAGACATCAGAGTTTTCCTGACCCATTTAGGGAGCGGTTTTCCCAGCGCTTTGTCCTGATTTATTGCTGAACACAACCCTGTTTCCAAGTGTTTGCAATCAGTCAAGGAGATGTGAATGCAGAAAACATGTCACATTTATTCTGACATAACCCATTATTGTAATGGACATGACATTTTCAGCCTCCTTTGTTTATGCATTTATTTTGTACAGCAGCTGAATCCTTAAAAGATTCTTTCATGCAACTGAACCATCTCAAATTGTCCACTAAACTGGTCATAGTTTTGATATTGTTCCCGATTACAAGCCTGAAACCAGTAAGCTGATCAGAATGATCTGTCAAAATACTAGCAATTTTGTATTTTGTTCAAATCAGTTTCATAACTTAGTAAAACTAAATGTTAAACCTGCTCCAATCAATATTTTATTTTCATAATATATCAAATGACTACATGTATTGTGAAAGTATTATTAAAGTTATTCATAATGACAAATCCAATGACAACTATCACTGACTGCAGTTTTCGTCAGCTTTACAGAGCATTTTAGCAACTTTGAACTCATTGTTTTGGTATTCTGTGCTTCTGTGGTTCCTGTGCTTCGTTTTACTTTCACCACTTCCATCAGTGGCGTTTTCAGGAGCAGCAGGCAGCTGTTTCTAGAGAAAAAGCTCAGATAAGCCATGTGCTCTACCTGCCCAGACATAGCAGCTAGCTGGTGAATGTAGTGGAGCATTTAGCAGCTAAAGAGCTAGATATATTTGTCAAGAGTTGGTGTAGACCAAAACAGAGAGTGAATATTGGACTCAGTTTCATCAGGTGGACACAAACATGACTCCAAATGAATGCTTATGTTTCCACATGTATGCTGGAGATCTAAATGAGAAACTGTGAACAGCTTAGCCATAACCTGATAATGTGTCAGTCTTGTGTTTATAGCTTGTTGCGCTGCATCCAAATGGCCAAAATATGAATGAATCCAGGTTTAACAACCAATTGATTATGAATCAAAAGTATTATAATATGATATGTTACCGAGAATTGTTATAAGGGCAAGGTATTGAACCGATACATTTTTGGTACAGTCAAATTCGTACTCTTCTTTACTTTAAAGTTTCTGATTTTATTCATTCTTTTGCTAAATTTAGAATATATTTGGGCAAGGTTACAGTACGACTGCTTGTGTTTTAAGAACAGTCAACACTTGCAAACTGTGGCTACTTTTCTTTTAAAAAAAAACTTTTGTGGGGAAAAAAAGTTTAGGTTACTCATGGTAAAGTATTGAAAAATATCATTTTTATACGGGTACTTCAAATGATACCCCAGTCAAAATTACTTCATGTTCTTAGACTTGTTACAAATTCTACACACTTTGACCTTTTTACAATTGATGGAGAACTACTGTTAAATTGCCGTCCATTGCTGCCAAACCAGTTCTAAGAGTTGAAACTTTACTAATATAAGATCATCTTGGTGCATTAGTTTCAGACAATCAGCTGAAGGGGGAATCCTAACTATGAAAGGTCTCCAGTCATGTTCTACAAGGTGTGTAGCATTTGTTAATTCCAAGGGGAATATTTACATGCCACGGCCTTGAATAGATTCTGGGTTTGACATTTGCTAAACACAACAGAAGCAACAACATGTCTGTGTCGGTTGCCTGGATGCACAAAGTCCAAGTTCTGGAGCTCTCAGCAGCTCATTTCATCTCTGTCCATGGTGCTGAAAGCCTCCGTTCACTGTCCCTGAAAATGTCTGTTGAGACAAGCTTTCTGGCTCAGGGTTCTTGGACTTGTGCTTTCATTCAGAGTAGCTGGCGCTCTCTCAAGATGCCAGCAAGGCTCCTTCTGAATAGAGACGCTCTCACTAGTGTCTAGAGAACTGTGAGGGTTGATCAGATACAATACTTTGCACTGTTGTGGTCAAAATTCCCCCTCAACATTGAATGTGATGGACTGTTTAAGTTCAGCGATACAACGTACCTACTCTGCTAAACACAAAGCCCTTTCACGGCATTGGTGAAAGGGCTTTTTTCACCTGCACACGTCCAATTTGATACTAAATTATAGAGGTCAATGCGTAGAAATAGCCAAGGTAGAAATTTGCAGCAGTTATAAGATCTTATTAAATTGCAGAGCTGTCATGTTTGCAGTTTGATAGAAGACAGAAAGATGGCCTGTTCATCCTCTTTTTTTGTCAGCATCTGCGCACCCAGTATTCAAATAACCCTTGACCTCTGACAGTTCTTCCATCAAAAGGCTTTAATAGCTCGACCTTGTTGTGTAACATACCTGAGGCTTATTCCTGTGTCTGACTAAGCCAGTGTGGACATCATTGTATCTAGGTCAATTTTCTTGACAAGATAATCCCATCTAAAGTGTTGTTGGATTAACAGCTAAAATAAATCTATTCAGATGATGGATCACTGCCTGTTCAATGTTTAATCCGACGGCTTAGTGAAAGTTACCCATCGGATGTCCTAATTAGGACCAGACTTTTGGTGGTTTTCCAAGGCTGTAATTGACACTCTAAGCTGATGTATTGCAATGATGTTCAGCTGTTAATATTTACCTAAAAAATTACAAACAGTGAAAACCTCTAAGCTACATTTAAATCACCAGTGGATAATAAAACAAAGCCTACAGAATTTTTAGGTGCGGAAGCAGCTTCTTAAGGTGGACTGAGGAAGCATCCACTGCAGGTTTTACAGACGAAAACCCTGAAGCTGTTGAGGAAAATCCTCCCACATCCTACCGGAAGCTGTCATATCAGCAACGGGGGATTTTTGGCCTGTATCTGGTATTAAATAAAAGGTCAATATAGACCTGACATTACAGCCAGTGAATATATCACCCAAAGTGTAGTTTTAATTATCCAGATTAACGGTCAAATCCTAGCTTTCCGTTGATAATCAGCTGTTCAGACAACAGAAGCAGGAAGAAGAGACAAGCTGTGCCAAGTGTTCTTTCTGTTACTTGCTCAAATCCAGGACAAAGGGCAGCTTTGACATGTGGGCCCCGAAAAGGAAAACAATGTTCTAGATTCCCTGGACGCCTACAGTACAATCCTACTAATTTAAGATTGCAACTACGAACCAATTCACTACAGAGCAGTTCAATTCAAAGACTTGAAATTGGACTGGTTGTTGCTAAGACAAGGTGGCCTTGTCCTTTTGGGGTATGAAGCAGCTCAGGGGGAGTTTACATTCTACAATTGAGAGTGTACTCATGATAGATTAGGGCTGTCTGTTTATTCAAAACCACCTTTCCAGAATGAAAACGAAATCGATCTATACTCATCTGTTCAAATTCAAAATACAGGCTTGTATAGACAGTCTTGTACTCCAGTGGGGAGTGTTCCCAGACTGTACAGAACTGTTTGTTACACTCATAGACCCACCGTTGCTAAGAAAATGGATGTGGATAAAGGCAATGCTGTTTTCCAACCCTGTAAAATGCAATTGTCCTACAGTAATGGTAGCTTGTCACTGAAGTGAGGCAGCGGAAGTACGGCTATTGAACGGAACCGTCAGTTCTACGACATAGATTAGGAATAGGCAGTATGGGTTGTGACAGTGCTATGGAGGATATTCTATAAGATGATCACAGTTTTTTTTTTTGACTCAGTACATTTAAATATAACTTTAATACAAAGAAATATAGGCTAAGAAATAATGAAAAGGTTTCAGAATTTAAAACCCAAGATTTTTATTCCTGGCAATGTGTAGTCTTTGAAAAAGGACTTGTACATTTATTTTAGGAAATAAAAAATAAAGACAGTGTAATTGAACGGTGAATCAGTTAAATAATATATGAAAAAATTGAAATAATAAAAAAACAACCGTCAAACTTACAAATATAGTGGGGTACGGTGATAAAGATGGGCACAACTATAAAGGTGCCACAACATTTTGTCATCAATAAATCATTACTGCATTAATTATTAGTATCTTACTGTATGTTTATCCTTTTCAGTAAAGCTAGGGGTTGCTGTGTGTGTGTTCTGTTAAAGAAATGCTATCAGTCATTGATTGTTATCATAGCTGGCACAGTTAATTTGAAAATTATATGTTGAGGTTCAAGAATGCTATGTCTGTTACCTTCAATCAAACAAAACCATGTCATTTTGTTTACATTGTCCTGCCCGTAGCAGTCACTCCTCCCTCTGTGTGCACAGTCATGGGTTTAGTGGTCAACATGCAATGATGTCCAAGTGCTGGAGGAAATATGGTTATGCTTCTGGAGATATTCAAAGATATAGGCCACAATGATCTGCTGTGGCTTATATGAGCTCATTGTCTGAGGTATAATAGCACTTGAAGCTAACAGATAGCCAACCTCTGGCCCTTTTTCTTGGGAGCTAGATTGTGTGCGTGTTCAAGTGTGTATGTGTGTGAGTTTACAGCTGCAAGTACACATTAGTTCACATGCCATTCCTTTGTTGAAAGAGAGCAATGGGAAATGGGATTTAGCTCGACAGAATGGTATGGCTGTTTAAAGCAAAGCAACACAACAAAAGAGGGAGACTGGGACGAGGACGTGTGATAGTGAGAGAATGGATTCGAGTGATATGTTTACCTGCCAGTGGTGCGTTCCGTGTTGTTGCCATAGCAACAGCGGCTCGCTGTATTTTGTCTGTGTGTGTGTGTGTGTGTGTGTGTGTGTGTGTGTGTGTGTGTGTGTGTGTGTGTGTGTGTGTGTGTGTGTGAAAAGCGATGTAATTTCGCTCGCCACCAGTGTAGCCTACAGTCGACTCCCCAGCTGCTGGTTGCCATGAGCCCAGACAGACACATCCTCCGCTTCAATAATAAATCTTTTCTCTTGACGTTCAAATCACTACAGACATTAGGCATATTTTGTTTTCTGACGTACATCATGTCAAGATAAATGGACACTGCTGGGTTCTGTATTACCCAAAATGTTCATGTTTTGAAATCAATCATTTAAAAATGATGTCAGCAAAATGACCGGGGTAAACATTAGCTAAGAGAAAAATATAGGCTAACCAGATCATTCAAAATGTACTTGGAGAAGAACTTAGTTACTGTGCCACACAGGGGTTTTCCCCACATTACATGCAAACGGGACAAAAGTACGCATACTAATTTGATGGTTATAGAAATAAGAACCTGAATCCTGTGTAATTTATGTCAATCTGTTACACATCGGGCTAAAATGCACTTGCTTGCTAAAAGGGCAAAAGAACAAGAATGTTAATAGTTATGAAGATTAGACAGTGAACCATAATTTATTTCATTGTAAAATATATCAAATGCATATCCTTAAAGCGTCAATCTTAAAGATTTTCGTTTAAATAAATGTCTGTTAAGTCACTATCTATCGCTGAATGATGTAACACACTGGTGATCGAGCCGAGGGCCCACTGATGAATTATTGCAATATTTATATATTAGCAGTATTACGAACTGGGTGTCTGTCGCGACATTCCCAGAAAAAATGCTGTATCACGTTACTGCTAATGGAAACCGAACGCGTGCTACTGCTGCAGCTTCACGTTAAAAGCCTTGAAGTATGCAATGTGTTCTTAAGTGAGCTTAGCGCTTACCGCTATCGTTCATCAAAAACGTGTCTACAAAATAAGACAACGGTCACTTTGGGCATTTCTGGACAGTGGATCAGTTGGATTTATAGCAAGAAGTAATGGAACGAGAAGGAGCAGCCACAGCGAGCTGTTAGATGAAGAGCTGCAGGCGACAGGCTGCACACCTCCAAGTTCTCAGCCAGGTAACTGACTCCTTTCACTGTGCCGTGCTGTTTGCAGACTCGTGCCGTGTGCAGCAGAAATTCAGATCACAGTTGCTCACAGAATTACGGAAAAAGGCCAATTATCGCCTGACTTTGTTCATTAAGACAATGACAATTTGTGTTGCTTCCACCAGAATTCTGTGACCTGTAGTATTAAACCCCATTTGCTGTTACCACCAGTAACTACAGGTGTCGCCAAATCAAACAGGACAATCTGAAATAGTCCAGATTGCCACATACACACCAGGCGGGTCTTTGAGTCATTATTCTTAAAGAACCACTAAACTAACCACAAAGTACTATTTCTTTATTGTTGGAGGGCACTATTGTCAAGGGCAGGCAAATTTTGACACTGTACCCTTTCCCTCTTTTTACCGTAGAGGGGTCCTGAGATGACGGAAGTAGAGCCAGTGTTGGACTTTGCCTCCTCGGGACGCTCGGGGAGGCGAAATGCCCTGCCTGACATCCTGGGCTCTCCAGCAGGCGTAAACCCTGGAGACTTGCCTCTTAAACTCGCTGAGCTGTCCCTTAAAGGTAAAGTACACTAGTTGTCTTTTTTATTATTACAATATTTAGCACAAGTCAAATTGAACCTGTAATCATCTTGTAAATTGAATTTGTAGTGCAAATCCTGATATCATACACACTTCGAAATCAGTCAAATCAGTCAGTTTTCGATTGTTTCCTCCAGTTGTTTGTTTCTGACTACGTGAGTATGCGAAAGGTTACCTGCCAAGAATTTTGGTCTAACTTGTTGGGATACATTCTATTCATAGTTAGTGTTTCAGACAGGAAATAGCCAAATCTAACATGAGGACACTTCATTTTCCAATTCAAACCCAACTCAGGCTTGACACTGCTAGTTAACCAGCTAACTGAGTGTGGCCCAGCTCAGCTCCATATGTGGCTGCCAGATATGGCAAAGATTTAGGGGAGGAGGACTTAGAGTTGTTTTGGTCTGAGAGTCAGCTTCAGTTAGAAGCATTTGGGCCATTTTCGAGCTAGGATTGCCACTTGGGAATGGGCTAACTGGCCAATCCAATTCATCGCGACTGGCATATTATTCTGGCTTCATCACTCTTGTTCTAATCTTTCAAGCCCATGTCTGTGTAAGTTGAAATTTTTACTTCCAGAGTGTTTACCAATTCCGTTTTGTGCCTGCGCAATAGCTTTTCTGTCAATTAACTAACTACTTTATACGCTGTGTCTCGTATACTAGCTAAATTGAGTATGCATCCACTTGTTTGCCAGTGATCTTGAGTTCTGGACACCTGCATTTTCTCCCTATTGCCCCAAATTAGTCTGAGATGTTTGAGAAACGCACTTGATTTTTAAAGCAATTGGTGCTATCCTACTTTTGGTGGATCTGAAAGTGGCTTTGCTCCCACAATAGCAGCTGTAAAATGATTCAAAAGCAAGACAGGTCAGCACCTAGTGCTGTAGTAATCAATAAGTTATTGGTATTGATTAACAAAGGCTTTAGATAGCCTAGTTATTTCATTTTGCCCTTGAAAATAACAAAAACATATTTCTTATTGTGTCTTTTTGGGTTTGAGCGCAGATGGTCCGGGAGGGGCCCAGTCACCCACAGTGGAGGAGCCTCCAGCATCGCCGGAGAGCTCAGAGGGGAAAGAGGGATCGTAGGGACTTGTTTATTTGCCTCCCCGGAGACCTGCAGAGACAACCTGAGAGACGGAATGAGGAGCGAGATCGAGGGCGACCTATGGGAGAAAGTGTGATGATCTGTGGAGAGTCAGTCGGTTTTTGGAGCAGCTGAGCCACGGAGGGAGAGTGACGGACGACTCCCCAAGGACTGAAGCCGGGAGCTTAGGACCTTCTGGGACTCAGAGTCAGACGTCACTTAGTTATGAACCACTGAGTGTGTGTGAGTTATACACTCACTGTGGACACTACACTAAGAATCAAAGGGACCATGACAGATTGTATATTGTACACTACTATTTTTGTATGATTTATTTAAAACTAAAGAAAAACCGGAGTTCATAAGTCAAACTGTAATATGTACCATATCCTTCCATTTCCTGCAGATTTTTGTTTTATAGTGATGTGTGTCATTTTACATTGACATTAGCAAGATGGGGTTTTGATAGCAGCTTGCTGTGGCTCAAAGCTCTTTAGGAAGCAAAATGGTACATTTGACATAAGAAAACAGTAGATTTAAGAAAACTGGGAACTCTTTGCTTTGCTCACTTATGCTTTTACACTTAATGTGTATTATCTACTATATGTTTTCCAATTTGCAGTCGTTGTACAGTATATCTACGTTGTAAATGTACAGTTTTTACCCCTCTTCCCCAGACTGTTGTGATCCTAGCAACAACAACCAGGGATTCGATCCATTTTTTTGTAGGAGTCCATGTGGTGCAAGATGATAATGTGGAAGAGCCGTCCATATCTTGAGACATTCCTGTAGAGAATAGTGTCCCACTGCCAACAACACTGCTTCGTTGTAATACTGGAAAAAAAATCTGTGATGTCCTTTTGTTTTCTGCTCAAGGCTGCTTTTAGAAGTCTCATTTTCCAAACCTCTGAAAAAGTGTCTAGTGGCAGTTCAACAACCAAAAAAGTGTGTCGTGTTCTTTCTCTGTGAAGTACTGTTATTCACTCTTTTGGGCTACTGATATTTCCTCAGTTTTAATAGGAGGTATCATAACACATCTTTACTGCTTGAACTGTAAATGAAAAAAGAAAAAACACTTTCCTAACATTCTGCAAACCTGCTTTTGCAGATCCTACAATTCATCAGGAGGGGCGCTGAGTTTTGCTTAAACTTCAGCAGGGCTTTTCTTTGCACCTCACAAGCGCTTCTTATAGTGTCAATGGCATATGCTCGCCGCCTGGCTACGGGAGCAAAGCATCAAGCAACACCACCGCCACAATGTGTTTCAAGTGCCGAAAATGGCAGCACATTCGCCTTCTGCCTCTCCAGAGTCTGTTCACACTCATCAACACATAAGTAGAGCTGCGACCAGGACCCAAGTCCAAGAGCAAGAAACACAGCGACAGTCCATTTTGTCAGCTATCAACTCACTGCTACTGTATATATACTGTGTTGTAGTATAATCCATGTGTCATACATGCTATCTGTATGATTACCACAAAGAAATAATGTTCTGTAATTGTTGCTATTTGAAGATCTGTTGCCGGTGGCTGTGTCTTTATGTGGATGTGTTTCACAAATGCAACAAGAAGGCCTGGTGTGCTGCTGCCCGGCCTCTGTTTTGGATGCTGTACACGAGTAGAAATGATGGTCATGGTCTATCTGAAGTATGATCAACGTTTTTTTGGGGTTGATGAAACAGAGGTGTATTTTGTAGTGTCCTGATCTCTAAGTGGTGCATATACTGTATTTTACTTGGCTGGATTGAATCCCTAATGTTGATTCTATCTGGTGGTGAAAATTGCCATATTAAACCCACAAGCTTTACAAATACAACTGAGTGCTGCATAGCGTCATTTCTATGTAAGGCTTTTATATTTGGGAATACATATGTTTAAATATCAGCATGTTAGCATTGTCACAGTGAGCATGTTATCATACTGACATTAGCATTTAGCCTGCTGTGCTCAAGTGCAGCCTCACAGAGCCGCTACGCGTGGCTGTAGATATTTTTTTTGTCTACGTGGACCAGTAGTTGATAAATCCCCTAATTCATTATAGCCGCTGTCACCATGGTAAACTCATTTTGTTGACGAGGGAATGGGTCCTGCATCCCGAGTAGTTAAAGTGGCACGTAGAGAAGGAGTAATCAGCAAAAGCCAAACTTAAAGGGGAGCTCCACCAATTTTACATATCAAAGTCTGATGCACAGGTCTTGAGGCGTACGAGCGCACATGTGAAAAACAGTTGCATGAAGACTTTTGGGGCTGCATAGGGACAGACGTCCTCAAGTGACGTGACGTGAGTCCGCGTGGGTTGGACTGAAGACTGCAAGTTTGACAAAATCTGGGGGTGTGGAGTTAGGAAGAAGTGAACTTACCAGACCTCTGTAGGCCGCTACATATGTCTGAGAGAGCAAGGAAGAACGTGTAGAATAAAAAAGCCAGTATTTCTAGTTGTGCTGCAATCATTTTTAAAATGTAGTTTCATTTTCGCTTTTAGTAGAAGTGACGAAAATGATGGCGGCGTGTTCAGTGAGGATAATGATGGTTTTGATGATTTTTTTAAATAAATGTATTGTATTGGCATTTAAAGTCATGTGTTTTAAGGCCTACAAGCAAAGGGACCTGGTGTTGATGGACTAGTCTGTCCAACATGCACACGGGTTAAGCAAGATATCTTTACAGTTCCTGGCCAGATCGACATGACATTTGATATTGACATTAACGGAGGATTGCTAATACTTGATGACATTTCCTCTCATTCAGTCATCAGGTCAAAGTCCTACAATCAGGCCAAATGTTTCACTTCTACACAAGTGAAAGAACAACAAAGAATCTTGCACACTGTTGATCTCTCTCACTGTTAACCGCATTTCCTCAGGTAAAATTCCTCAGGTAAAATTCACGAATCCGCAATTTTGTGGGAAAAATCAGGCGTCACCCTCAAATTTTTGCCATGGTTTCACGGTAAAATCCATGAATTTTACCTGATGAAGGTCTAAGCACCAAAATGTAAATGTAAATAAAGTGAGTACAAGTGATCAACACTGAAGGTTGTTTCTTTGGTTTTGTCACAGTCAGAGCTCATGATCCAATGCACTTGTCAAAGACCTTCTGGAGTGCAGAGCTTTTTAGTAAGTGTCACTTCTACAAAAGAGGTTTCAAAACCTAATGGACAAATTGCCGTAACAGTGTTCATAATCACCAGAGGACCAATCCTTCCCATTTCAGACGGTCCGTGAGCTTTTCTGTAGCATCATTCTCAGTCATGGACATCAACTTTGAACCCCCGATATCTCAGTTAAGAAAGGCTGCCATGTATTTTGATGAGCATATTCCTGCTTTTCAGAGAATGAACCCTTTTCGAATGTGTTGGCCCCCGTCGCTTTTCACAGTTGTCATTATGTAGTTCATTACATCCAGCAGTTTTATATTGGGTATAATGATCATTGCAGCCAGTGGATGCTAGCAGGACTATGGAATTTCTTTTTTTCTTCTTTCACGTTAACTACAGCAGATGATGCAAAATTAACTTGTTATACCTTAATCTGCTGATCAGACCCAGCCTTTTTTTTCTCTGTAATGATGCAGAGATAATGCACATTTCCTGTTATACATCAACAACGCCATGCGGAAGGTGGTGGTTGCTGGGTCACTGGAGGTGATGTATTAAGCTTGTGGCAAATTAAATAACAAAAATAAATTATACACTTTTCTACCTTTTCAACTTCTGCTAATCACTACATAGCTCTGCACTGTTTGATTACAGCCACTGTCTCTGAAAAAAGGCACTTGAAATGGTACCAGTCTTTTTTTTTTTTTTTGTACATCTTTAAAAGTGTAATAAAGTAAGAGAGTCTAATGAACACGTGAAGGCAGCACAAGGCAAGACATGCACTCTCCTCATTCCTTCCAGAACAGCCATGTTAGTACACCTGTTACATAATGCAGCAGTTCCTCTGGGTGCGCAGCAGATGGAGACATTCACTAAATCATCATGCAACCCACATCTAGCTTCCACACCAACAGGAGAATGTCTTTGTTGCGTTTTTTGGGTAAGAAAATAGCTGCAATGCAATAATTTTTACCGCAATATTAATATGAACACCTTAAGTTACATAGCTATGGTGACTGAAACTGCGACTTCAGGGTTTTGGTTTTACATTCCTGCACATGTCTTTCAATGTCAAACCCAGTGAGCAGTTTGACTTGGACACACCCAGTCTCGTCTCGATGCTCGTACAGCAGTGAGAAGCAATTCAACAAAAAAAAAGACGATTTTTTTTTTCAGTTAGTTTTGGTTGAGTCACCTCAAATGAGATCCATCTCCTAACCTGTGGAGATGGAGGCGGATAATGACGGATGCGCGTTCGTGCAGAGTCTGTCTGGAAGCCATGAATGAACCTTTCTGATCGAGCAGGCTGCCTGTCCGGCTGCGTCCCAGCATCCCCACAGACAGGAGATGAGACAATACAGACATACACCCAAGGGCTCTTTGTCCCTCTGCAGACACAAGAGCAATGAAGCACATGTGTGTAATACATGATGTTTTCTGAGCTGATGCTGTGGTCCATCGATTGCATAACAGAAACATGAATTCTTAAAGACAAAGCTCTGGCTCTACTGCATATCTAAAATGTATGTATTAATCTCTGTGATTTATTCAAGCAAAACAGAAAAGTGTCACCGTTTTGAGGATTGTTTTTGCTGAAATATCCCTGTTAGTCTCCAGCTCCAATCTCAGGCATCCTCCTCCCCTCTGAGGTAGCTCCCTCGCCCAGACTGCTGCTACGTAACTTGTTGCTAGGGTAACCTCGCCTTGAGAGAAGCTTTGGCCTTATTGCACTGTATGCAATCAAGCATTTTTAGTGCATGACGGAGGGTAGAGAATTGATTTGAAGGCTTTGTCCTCAGTGAGTACAGGAGGCACATGCATGATGTCAGCTGGGTATTGCAAGGTGTGGGGTCCCGTTAGCCTCAAGTGAGTGCAAATTGGACCTTGTAGTTTTTAATTATTTATAATAAAAGACAGTCAAATAAACCAAAACATGGAAGCAATATCTAAAAATAGCTTTCAGTGTAGTGAATTACCAGCCCTAAATACCATGATCCACATTAATCTGTTCCACTGTTAACATGACAGAGTGTAAACACTTTCATAGATCTAAAATAACAAAACGGAGTGTTTCTAATTCTGCAGAACAAAAGAGCAGCGGAGAGGAAAGCTCTCTGTCTTCTTACATAATTGAAGAGCATGGTATAAGCGGTTTGCTACTGGCTTTCCTCAAGGAAATGGTTGAGTAACTGCCTCACAGAAATGTACTCTGGTTCCAAATGCTGTGTTATCAATCGAAGCTAAGTGAATGAGCGGCAGCAACAGCCCTTCAAGTGCTCCACTACTCGCTCCTTTTGAATCTCTATCTCTCTCACCGCCGGTGACCAGGCCGAAGAGAGAGCGATTCGGCCGCTGCGGAGGAGACAGCAAGCGTCGGGGAGACGTAAAGGGAGGGAGGGTGGGTAGTGAGGCTGGCACTAAAGCCGTGCCAACATGGGTCGCAGAGGATGCCAGACAAGCATGCAGGCGGCCCAACGAATAGAAAAGCCTTCACGTGGAAGTGAACGTGCCATTTCCGACACACAGGAGCCTCAGGAGGAAAGATGGGGAGAAGGAGAAAAGATGTAAGACATAAGAGAACGGGAGAGAGAGCGAGAGAGAATATACACAAACTGTGCAGTGGGAGGAAATATATTACTGAGCCAGGGTAATGTTGCTAAATTTGTCATCATTCACTACCAAAATATCCACACCTGCTCATCTCAACTTAAAGGAAAAGGATCTTATTTTTTCTACTTTTTTCTTACTGTCAACAAATCCTAGACTAACAATGCTGTTTCCTCATGCCATAAGATTTACCCATCTTGTCTGTGGCACTCAGTACATCAGTAAATTCCTAAAACGGCTGGGCACTCTACTTTTTAACAAATGTTACTAAAACAGGAGTAAAATAGAGCATCCGTGTGGACTATTTTCAGCTTTGGATTAATACACGTTTGGTGTGCTAGTGAGTATTTCCGGCAGCAGGACGGTGTATGTGGAATTTGTCCAAAATTACCTTCAGGTTCCAGGTTCATTGTAGCTCATTTTTGTGTTTTTATGTTTTTTTGGACAACAATGGAGCTCTATGTCACAGAGGACTAAGTGATAGGAAGCTTTGGATACACACGCAATACTTCTTAAAGCAGCAAGGTGCTTCTCTGTGCTGCACATAGGGGAACGTGCATCGGGGTTGTTCAGAGACGTTCACTCGGCTGTTTGTTTTATACTTTACGTTGTTTTTTTCTTCTCTGTTTTGAACCCTCCTTCTCACATTACCTCGTTTGACACAGGCCCACAAGACATGTTGCACCATGTTTCTTCTCAAAAGCATTATTCTCATTTTAGTAGAATCAATTCATTGTTGGTTTTGGTCTTTCAATGGAATTTCTTGACAATGAGAAAAATAAAGTTAGTGCCAGCCTTCTCCTTTATCCTTTCTGTGGAGCAAAATAAAGAAGATGTGTGCTTATTTTGTCAAGTGATTAGTCTTTAGACATCGGTCACCCACATACCATTTTAGACAAAAATCTTGTTGCTCCCTGGCCTGCTTTTTCAGCCATGCTAGCGGCATGGCTAACAGGATGGCATTATCAGTCTGTTTGTCCACATCTTTGGTCAAGATTGAAATATTTTCTACAACTACTGGATGGATTGCCATGAAATTCATGGTCCCCGCGGGGTGAATCCTAAAACCTTACCTGCAAAACTACTAACATTCCCATTAGCCTCAGCTGTACTTTGTGTGCTTATTAGCAAAGGTTAGCATGCTAACACGCTAAACTAAGATGAAGAACATGGTAAACCTCATAGCTGCTTAATATCAACGTGTTAGTATTGACATTAACAGTTACATGTAGCATGCCAATGTTAGCATTTAGCCCAAAGCATTGTTGTGTCAAAGTACAGCCTCACAGAGCTGCTATAGCGTGGATGAAGACTTTTAGTCTTGTTGCTCTATGTTTCCCCTTCAAATGTATTTCTTGAGTTGTGCCTGACGTTTTATCTCCATTATAATTACACCCTGTTTTGTCCAATTGACCCTCAACAAGGTAGAAGGAAAAAACCACAAACAAGAAAGGGATTCCCGTGGACGTAAATGTCATGAGTCATCATTATTAAGGAACGTGTGCTGTTTCTGTTGAAGCCCCATGGAATAGTTTCATAGATTAAGGAGCCTCAGGGCATCTCATATTGAAATCATAATACTGGTGAAATAATTGATTTTTCTTCATGTTAACAGGTCTCATGAAAATAATTTCAGTGAATGTATCCCAATAACAAGTAATGTGTGTGTATTCAAAACCTGATATATCTATTCCTCTTTGCCAGAGCTCCATTGTAAAAAAAAACTATTTAAAACACATCAGTATTCACATCATAATTGTGTTTTAATTAGCAGCTGTAAATAGTTCTTAACAATTGCATTATATCCTCCTGTTTGAGTTACATTTGCTAAAAACTACAGCGCCCAAATGCATTAGGAAATTCCTGAGCTCTTTTTTAAAAATGAAACTATATATTTGTGACCATTTTTTACAAATGTATCTCTTCAGCAGAAACATATTGTTGCTGCTGCTCTTTTCCTTGGATTTCATGAATATAAGAAAACTATACAATAATGCCAGACCTCTTTAATAATGTGGAAAAAAAGTCAACTCAAAGCATTTTGTGCCTCAAAGTTTAACAGACTGACAGTCAGTGATTAGACCGTTCTCGCTGTGTAATCCAGACACAGGCCATTGAGTGCCAAGCCAAACGTCAACCAAGTTGAGTAAGTGCAGCCAAAACATCCTTCTGATCCTCCATCCTCAATGTATGGAAGATACCAAGACTGTTAAGAAATGAGGGGGGATGAAACTGAGCAAACTAATGTGCTTAAAATGAGGTCAACTCGTTTATTTTTTGCCGTCAGATGTTTTTATGAATTTGCCTCCTCTCTCCCTTCCTTCCACTGCATCCAAGCTTGGCAGTGACTTCGTTCTTTGTCCAGAGATGATCACAAGGCTGCAAACGCACACATGCTCACACACACAGACATATGACATCACCCAAGCAGTGACTGGGCGGAGACACACACACAGTGGGATAGCACAACTCCACTCCCTCCGTAAACTCTCTGTCAGACAGCTCAGCCTGGCATCACTCTCTCCCAATAATCTGAAATGAGCATTAGCCTGACCCCATTCTCACGGAGACCAAGTCACATTGCACAAACATTATGTGCTGCTATCTCTGCGGTCGGTCATGTCTGGCCTTCTCCGTCTCCCTCCTTCTTCTCCAACATATTCTTGATAAAAAATAAATAAATACTCAGATGAAAGGGAAAGGCTTTCCCTGTCCCCAAATCTTGACCTCTCCTCTGAATTTCAGCTGAAGTATGTTCTTCATGGGTTATCTTCAACAACAGCCTCTGAGGGAGAACTGCCCCTGTCCCTGTCCCATGTCATCAATATTCTCTCTGCACAGTAATAGGTCAGTGGATTCACTCTATAGATTGCGGACTCCCTTTTATAGATTTTTAGTGGCTGGAGCCTATATGTATTGAACTACTAGCGCTGTTGTTATGTTTTCTACCTCAAAAACATGCTAACTACCTAGAAACTTGACTGCAGTTCCCTCTCAAAGGAACGACAACCCCCCCCCGGGTGTTTGTTGAGTACAGAATGTACTTGATGTTCTCGAAGAGCCTCACCTAATTATATTTCAGTTAATGAGGACCTACATTTCCCATAATGCTTTTCAGTACCCAGACAGTGTTCCTGATCCTGCCTGAGCATGTCAGATGGGAGTTTGTGGATGCAGAGAGGAGTGGCTGAAAGCTTTTTTTGGTTGCATGCAGCTACCTCTTCTGCCATGAATTTAACTATGCATGACTCTCGATGGAATAGAGTCAAGCTCCGCTGTAGCATCGCTGAAAATACGTGTTGGCTGCAGTTTGACTAGTTATCTATCAATATAAGAACGAAACTAAGGGTCGAGTTATACTCAAAAAGAAGTCAATCATATGATGTTTTGTCCGACCACATCGAAAGGCAATAGTTTATGCCTGATCCGAAAGGTCACACTAAAAGGCAGAGTGAAAAGACGGCCGTCATAGAGGGAGGTGGATGGCATTATCATTTAAAAATGGAGATAATGGCGCACACCTTCAGACAGTCTCTCCTGGAGGGCATTCAAGGCATTCAAATTTTGTATTTTCACATAATTTTGGACCATTATCAATTCACTATTTATAAAACCACAGCACAGGTTGTTGTTTTCCTCGCTACACTCAGACATTAGCAATAACAAAAGCGAAACACATATGCTCACTGATAAAGTGAGCGCTGTGTCCTGAAATAATCCTTCCCCTTTTTTTTCTAAATGATCGCACTGTGTGCCATACAAAATAACATTGGTAAACCAAGACTTATGGTGAATGGATTTGAAAGGCAATTTTCTCATCCTCCCATAGCCATCTAATAATGTAACGGCGTTGACTACTTAACAAAATCTCTGGGAGGGGGGTTTCTGTTTTTTTGAGCTCATCGTCTGGGAGAGCTGTGATTCTTGGCTGTTTGATAGATTTTCTCCGTGGTTCATTTCTGCAGTAATGACGTCGGGAGACACTAAGAACTCGTTTTCACACGTCATGAAATTTTTTTTCCTCTGTGGCAGCAGAACATGTTACAGCAGCCTTCAGAAACTGGACTAACAAAACACTTTTAAGGCTGATTAACTCTGAAAGACTCACCTAGATGGACTTGGAAACACTAATTAGCCTAGCAACATAAGGCTACAAATAACCCATAATGCAAAACTCTGTAAAAGACCGTATTTACACAGGTACACTGTCTGTTCAAAAAAAATATCTGATACAATGAATGAACGTGTAATTGTCTAGTCCTAAACTATAAGATGATCTCCAACTTTTCAAACCTAATTTGCAGAAAAAAAATATCATATATTCTGCCCAATACAGTATCTTTTCTCTCCAGAGGAACTGTGGGAGAACTCTGAGCATAGTTTTTTCCGTTTCATTTGGTTTAGGCGCTGCGCTTAAATCTTATAATGGTAGGGAAAACCCTAAAAAAGTACCAAATACATCCAATATTTCCATTTTCACCTGTCATGCCTTACAGTAATGTCAACTCTGGTTATTGAAATTGATACTAAATATCCTCATCTACTGTCGACGACACTTGTAGGAACATAAGTTGACTGCAGATGTTTGCAGTTAGAGGTACGCAGTCAAACATGTGTGTCAAGATTGAGATATTAGTTCCTCCTTCCACACCTGTATTTCATTTCCATTCGTCAGCTACAGTCAAACGGGACATATACTTTAGCCCACAGCTTGGCTAAAGAGATCAGTGTCATAACTGAGAGCCGAGAGCTAAGGGCCACTAAAACACTTGGACAGTCAGGATAAAACTCCGAAATGAACTGAGCTGAGTCTCACTTGCAGACATGTGGCTTGTATAAGTGGATGTTGGTAGGATAATATCAGTATAACAGTAATCGCCCAGTTTGGGATTATGATTATCGCTCACCAGCACATAAACAGACTTCCACAGAGTCCATACCTCAGAGCAATCTAACAGTAAACATGTCAATGTTCCCAATCAGTAACAAGTAATTACGTGTTGCAACACCAACTCTTTAAGCCAGTTCAACAGTAATCAATAACAAGAAATCATTCTAGTCATAAAAATAATTTCATCATGGGGAGAAAAATCTGATTTGTAGCTGACGAATACATCTCCGCTGACATCCAGTATTTGCCTGCAGCTTTCAGCAGCCATCTGTGGATCATCTCTGCAGGTCTTCTTTGTCAATCCCCCTGTGGTTTTCCCTCCCCGACTCCACCCCCCTCTCGTCCTTCTCATCCCTTTGTTTGCCTCCCCTCCTCTCTCTGTCCCGGGGCTGACATCACGGTCCCAGAGGAGCTATGTGATGGTAACAAGCTCTGATTCAGCACCAAGTAGTCCCATCTATGCCCCCTCCCTGCACCACTTTTCAGTTAGTGGTTGCTCCCCATTTATATTGCCTCCCTCTCTTCATCTTTCTTTTTATCCATCTAACCCATCCCTTCAACACTGTCCCCGTCCCCGCATCTCCCCCACCCCTCCGGCCTTAAGCAGGCTCTGGGGCTCAGACTGTTTTTACTGTGCTGAAAACAAGCTCTCCCGAGTGGGCAGGGCTCTTATTTCACCCTAGGCTGTGCCCAGGACAGCTACAAAACATTACTGGGAAACGTCAGTGCATCACCAGAATGAAATATTTATTTAAAGCATAAATATGAAAGGGGAACATCAAAGTATTACCTTCTACATTTCACCTTCTTTGCAGACTAGACTTCCTCCCATTTTAGTGTCAGAACATTCTTTTCACTTGCAGCAAAGAAATTTCAAACGAAGAGTAAAACTAGAAGTTAAGAGGTGTGAAAGGGCATCATCATGGCAGAAGCTGGAGCTATTTCTGTAATGGAGTGTGAGGCTAAACATGTATACAAAGGAAGACAAAGAAAAATCTGAGTAAACATTTCAAGCCAAGATATTGTCCGAATAGTATTATCATCTAAAATCACATCAGTTTAACGATGCATCCTTCAAAAAGAACGAAAGACTTAAAAAAAGGACTGTTTTGACTATGCTAAACACAAATAGCGTCACAATGTGCTGCAGTCACTTGGGTGACTTCACAACAGTTTAACATTCTGGGAAATACGTTTATTTGCTCTCTTTCGGATGTTACAGTAGATGAGAAGATCGATACCACTCTCAGCCTGAGTCTGGAGGTAATTAGCCTAGCTTAGCATAAAGACTGTAAAGCCAGTTTAAATTGTTGTTATAAAGGGGTAATGAGAGTCCTGCTGTAGATACGTATGGCATTAGCTCTGATTTATAATTGAGTGTCAGATTTGACAAATATTACCACAAAGCTCTCCAAAAAAATACACACCATGTATCTTCTCATAAAAAAATCACCAACTGTCATTTTATTTTTCCATTTGGGTACAGATTAAACCACCAGGACACAATGTTGTAATTGGACAGCTTTAGTGCAGGCATATTTTTAACTGTAGAGAGAGCTAGGCAAGCTGTTTCCACCTGCTTCCAGGATTTATGCTAAGCTACGCCAATCGCCTCCCAGCTCCAGCTCGGTAATTAATGCACAAACATGAGATTAATATAAAATTCAGCTAAATTAAGGCTGGGTTTACTATATTTAATATATTTTAATATTACATTGTATGTTATTATGGTTTCTCGATATACTGTCTGTTTTTGCTTTATTTGAGGTAGATGAACTATTAGAAACAACTCTCAATATAACTAAGTACAGTTCAACAGTTCAACATAAATTACATCCTCCAAAATGAGCATAAGTTTAATTAACACCTCTTCAAAACATTTTGAACAAAAACTGAACGTTATAGTCTGTGCGAAGGTATGATTTATCGCAGGACCGTTGTGTGAGACAGGGTTACTTTTAGCTAGGAGTGTAACTGGAGACTGAGTGTACATTTGAAAATTCACTGAACATTTAGATTAGATGTGATTACTCATAAATGGGAACAATCAAAGCTGTTTTAAGGCCAAGTTCTTATAGCGAGACTTGTAAAGTCTACTTTCAAAAATTGCCGTTGAGGCAAAGCCAACATAATGCCATTATCCTCTGTGCTGCTGGCATACATTATTAATCCAGTCATTTAAAGCTAATGTCAAGTCACTGCTCAGTGTTTTGTTCCTGGTCGATGTTCTCTCAGAGCTGACAAACTTCTGCACAGTGACACGCACTATTATTCGCTCTGGGCTCGGCTCTGTCCCTTCCTGCTATTTTAGTGGGTGTGAGTCCCATCTGTTGGGCCTCATTAGGGAGAGAACCCAAAACAGGACTATTGTGTGCCTGTTGTGGCGACAGGCCATTGGGAGGCCAAGGATTAGCTAATGGCACAGCAACTTAGGCGTGCAGCTGTGGATCTTGACGGGGTCAATTGCTTTGACCTCAAGGGTCAGTAGGCCACGTAATAATAAAAAAAAATATTATTATTATTATTCACTTGTATGTTTTTTCACCTATACTTTGCACATTGGTTTTAAAGGCCCTAAGATAGCCAAAGCATCAGTTGCCTCTATCTGGTCACTATGAAAATGTATATTATATTAAATGCCATTTAATGGGTCAAATCTACTCTCTTCCTATTTATTCATTATGAATAATACAGTCAATCAAAACTGTGACCCCATCTTTCTCTATCTCTATAGCCTATACAGTGCAGTCTTTGTATCAAGTATACAGTAAATAAATCTTTGTTTGGTCTCTATAACCACGCTGCCATCCAGCTACTCACTGCTAACAAGACCCATTATGTCATATTATTTTATATAATTGTGTTATTTTTCTCTAATATAAACTGATTCTGTGAGTAAAGTGCACAATCAAAAAATTAATGCATGCATGCATTCTGTGTCGCCTAATACCGACAGTGAGACAGAAGGCTTTAACCATTGCTTGCATTTTTTACAGTCTTGGGCTACATACTGGGCTTCACTCCAGGAAGAGTGTCTCTGGTGTTTTCCTTTTCTTATACCTTTGCACAATCTTTTTGTACTTGCTTTAGAAAAACAATAAGATTAAGAATAAGAGTTACCAATAGTTCAATAATATTTGATAGTTCACAAATGTTGCCCAGTATTATATTGTAAATGTTTTTTATTATCAACTTTTATAAAAAGATGACAACGTTCCCCTTGTTTCGAATTGACAACTCAACACATCTCTACAGTACATTCTGCACGTGAGGAGCCATCCCTCAGACATACACACACACTTATGCCCGGAGTACACACATGCGGAGCCAATGGCGGGTGGGGGCAGGGATGCTGAAACCACTTCTAGACAGCCTGCAGGCTCCCAGGGAAGAGAGCAGCTCGCCTGGTGATTATGTAACCCACAGTTACATAAAAGTTATCACTACACTTAAACATGGCCGCCCTATAGATTTCGAGTCATGGTAACAGAGGACATACTGTATCATCTTGCATGCAACATTTATAAAAAAAGGCTTTTGTGTTCATTGTGAATCAGACTTTGGTTACTCAGGGGGTTGAATTTGTACCTTATCAGCGTTCAACACAAGCAGCAAATGTCACTGTTTTTGTTGATCCTCTCTTCCAATACTGAAACCTCAAGGGGATATTTCTAATTGCTGTGTTCTAGCTACCTGCACAGGTAACAGCCTCCTCTCTGCATACCCCAGAGACAAACATTACACCAGCTAGGCTTCCCATCAGAACAGTTACAGCACAAACATGGAGGACTCCCTGTCCCCGAATTCCGTAATCTGCTAACTTTTGGATCTCACTGCCTCTGTGGGCGGGGGGGGGGCAGCAGGGAGGTGGCCCGCACTGTGTTTGTGTGGACTAAAAATGGGTCAGGCTTCCAGCTCCAGTGCCAGCACACACCAGCATGGATGAGTGCTTCTGAAAGGAGGGCCCCACTCCTCCGCCGTCTTAGGAGGAATGCTTCTTGTGGATCAGCTGCTGCTGCTGGTGTTCGTGGGACACAGTTGCAGCCCAGTAGGAGATGTATAGATTAATCATAACCCCCCGTGTTCCCCCATCATGCAACCACTTGTCCTTTCTTTTATCACAGAGCTTTGAAATCTCCATGCAGGTAACCCCATCCACTGCTTCGTCGGACAGCATTTTTCTTTACCTAGAAATATGTTTTCCAATATTTTCATAATGTAGGAAACTCTTTTCTGAGGACACAGCATGAATAAGGCAAAGCTAAACTTCTTGTAAACATATAAACTAGAACTTAATATCTGAAGAAACCTATGCAAGAGCAGATTTTACTTCTTGTTGATCAGATTGGACCACGAATCATTTCTGCCAAGCTGTTTTTGGAAAAGTGAGTAAAGGAAAATGTTTGGGTTCTGTTGATTCAAACTCATCAAAAAATGCAAATGAGCAAGCAAATTCCCCAAGTCAAAGCAATGACATGAATACCAAAACTGACTTTTTAAAATCTCAGCCACAAGGCTGAATCTATGAAAAGATAATCAGCAACACAACCAGACACATAAACAAAGTCCAAAACTTGCTCCCCCAGACAAGACCAAATCCTCTTCCACACACACAGACACACACATCTGCAAATTTTGGCCGGTGTTGCCACTAGACCGTGCTGACAGACAGCCCTCCTGCGCGCCCCCCTGCCCTCCTCATCTCTCTGTCTCTGCCTCTCATGTGCCCATCTTTGTCCCGTGAAGCAGCACGCAGATCAGGCAGGCCGTGAACACCATCTGGTCCTCTTCACTAAGACGGAGCAGCTCAGCCACAATAAACTGACTGGGACTGAACACGCAGGACACAACAGGCTCCGACTGATGGGTGAAAAATACTGTAATTTAAATAATTCTGCATAACAATGTAAGACATGGCTGAGCTGAGAAAGCTAATTTACAGTAAGAATGCTCCATCTGTAGTGGATAGACCGAAAACGAATCATTCCTGATTTAAGGAATAGTTTGATATTTTGAGGAAAAGGCCTCAAAAAATCAGCCTCCCAGCACCAGTAAAGCTCGCCAACTAACACGTCATATCTGGATGTTTAATGCATACAAAAACTGAGGTGGAAAAATGACACATTGTGGTTTTACCTCTTTGCTTCTCTGCTGTTTTCCCCCTGCCTCCAGTCTTTATGCTAAGCTAACAACTTCTGGCTGTGGCTTCATCAAAATCAGACAGGTATGAAATTGGTATCAATCTAGCTGTCAAACTATTTCCTAATAGGAACCCTTTTAATATCTGTTGCTTTTTTTGAAATATAGAAGTTTAACATAGTATTTTAAGTAATTAACACACTCAAAAACACCAAAAAACATATATTCTCATTTATCCAGTAACTAGCCTCACAGGTAGTTAAATGTGCATAGGCTTTCAGTATATGGCTATATACGGAGCCCCTAAAGGGATATACAGTACATCATTATTTATCTGGTGTGCACCGGAAACTTGAAAAACAAAGGTTTGCCTACGTACCCTTGTGGGCTTTGTAGACAGACCATATATGTCTATATAAAATATACAATATCATGGAAGTGAAAACCCAGAAAAGTGAAATCTGAAAAACTCTACAGCAGCATGTCTTTCTAGAAACGATGCCCTTGTCCACAGATCTCACTTTGAACAGTCTCATCACATTCACTACCAGACAAAATAGTCCCAATTAAAACTGTCAAAAGGCAATATTATCGGGGTTATCATTTATCAGCTTTTGGTGGAATCATATGGTGATGATATCATCCTAAAATTTACATTGTTGGAATTAATGATTCCGCACAGACTATAATCAAAAGGTAGCAATATTAGTTCTTTAAAGTTTTTTAGTTAACTTACTGTATGAAGAGCTCAAAGTTCAGAGAACAATAGAACAAACTTTATTGCTTTGAAAATAAGTTTCACTATTTTTTGCAATTTTGCATATATTTGTATATGATATATACCGATATTGTAAAATATTCTTATTAATATTGTGATTGTAGCCATATCACCCCAGCCCTTGTCACGACTATACACCAACAGGATTTTTTTCCTTGTGATTTAGGTGAACCGACCCTGAATATATGACTTCTGTATTCAGGTACTACAGAGTACTTGCACAGCAGAGAGGTCAGTCAGACAAGCTTTTACTTTTACTCTTGCTATTGCTTTTTCAGATATGCTCTATAACTCGTTGCACTGCACTCGCACTGCTGACCGCTGCGCAGGTCTACAGTAACAACTGCAGTAACAGCAGCGTCAGTTCCCAAAGGCACCTTGTGTGCTATTTTTTCAATTCTCACACCCAGACTCGGGGGGTTTTGTACCAGTGAACTTTGGTGAATGAAGAATCACGTCTGCGGGCTGATGCGAGTAATTATGTTTCACTTCAGACTGTGAAACCATGCAGCCCTGTTGGTGACTCTGCCGGCGTCGAGTATGGGACTGAGTCCGGCTGTCTGTACCCATCTGATCAGTCGGGCCGCAGCTTCACTCGGTGACCCACGGTCTCCACACGCATCCAGTGTGCAGTGCGGGCTGATTTGTCTCCCTCATCACACTGAAAGTGACTTCAACACGCTGAACACAAAACACAAGATGAAATGCTATCCACATGGCAACAGTAAAAATAGATCTTACTGTAGGCCTTGTGGCTCCAAATATTTTCAGCACAGCATCACTGTGATGGAACAAACACTGATCTGCTCCTCCTGTCGTCAGAATAATGTTAAGCTAAAAATAGTCAAATCAAATACTCCAGGTTTGGTCGATTGAAGCTAAATTCAATCCAAGCTTTGGCATTTACATAATACCTAGCATGAAACTTTGGAGCAGAGAGTCACAAAGACTCAGAGGTATCACTTAGAACCTACTGTTTAGCGTTCCGATTGGATCTGAACGTAAATAAATTAAGAAGCGCGCAAGAGATACTTTAAGTTCCATGCAACATAGACGGCCCACAGCTTTGATAATTAATCGGACTTAAAGCGACAGAACATTTAACAAAGGGAGACCAGGATCAGGATTTCTGATTTCGGAGCATTTACAGACAAAAGAGGCATTACAGCGATAGCAGGAATAAGAAAAGCTAATACCAAACACAACTCCTTTTCTGAAACGAGGGAGTTTCCCGTTGTTCCAGCCGGTTCTGTGGCCTGTGATCTGTTTTTCTGGCGTTATCGCCTCAGGGTGTAAAAGCAGGAGTTCTACAGTGAAGTAGTTTTGTCCAAGTTCAGAAAAACCATGTCACCTGAGGACATTTTCAAAACTTATTCTCAGCCCTGCTCCCACACCCTGCCAGTCCTTTAAAGGGTGACTGTCAGCTCACTTCAAAATTACATAATACTGCGGACCTGTTTTTCCATGGATGCAGTTTTTGACTGTCATGTGGCTCTTTAAAGCCCTGACATCTTGTAAATGTGACATTTTCCCCTTTCACATTCACCTTTCACGGACTGGGTTTATTTCATACCTCAACTTCACCTCTCTCCACTCCAACAGTCCCTTTCCAGCACAGTGGTTCTCCAAATGCAGCAGTTCTCCCCTTAAATCATGCACCAGTTGTTATTGCTAATTCAGCTTTGTTAACTTACACAGTTCAGGCTGTGTGTGCTGATGCTACTGGCATGTATGCTCCCGAAAGATTCCTGTGCGACAGTTGACTTTCTGCTGTCTGCACGTCTCAGTCAAACACTGGATCAGGAATGGAAGCTCAGCACCGTGAGCACACAGCAGCATGTCATCATTTCAATAAAAAATCTTTAAATGTTCCTGTGTTGAAGTCTTTTGTCACCTAGATTCATGTCACAGTTTAAATATACAAGTTTCTGTATGCATTTAAATGGAGGATAACGTCTATCTTCTTCTATTTTCCTTATTGCTACCCCATCCTCTTTCCCCTCCTTCCCCCATAAAAGGGGGACATGGTCACAGTCAGAGCTGGTAGGGATCAAGGACAGTTCACCACAGTGGAAGACTGCTGATATAGGGGCTTGAACCTGTATGGTCTGTCTCAAGAGCAGTGTCTTCTGGTGCTGAATGTGCTTACTATCTCTTTTCACTGACTGTTCCAATATCTAGTCCCTAAATGTGAAGCCATTTGATTTTGACAAGGGGACAAATTTCAAATATCGAATATATCAAAGTCTGTTTTTTTTTCAGTTATTTGAAGGCTTTGGAAAATAAGCACAGGTTTAAAAGACTGGGTGAATGCAATGCGAGAGACAGCATTTATGATTCTATTTGGAAGCTCAGTAGTTTTCAAGTTGGGATCGCTTTCAGGGGCATTTTTGGACAGAGAAATCATGCCTGTTTAGATTTTATTCATAGTTAAGAATGTCCTGTGTATGGGATTGGTTTCCTTTTGATTTTATTTCATTGTGAAATAGGTCTTCCTTATTTTTTTATGCTATGTTTTTTATATATTCTAGTTTCTACTCCTGTTACCCTGACATGATGTCAAGTTGTGCTTGCTGCTATGTAACTTGCAAGATTTCATGTTTTAAGACATATAAAAACACTATGGATAATAACTTGTGGCATGTTTTTTTCCCTCGAAAAAACATATTATTACTAAGTTAACAATTCTACTATTCTCTCATTTAAAAAGTTAGAATCTATGAATATGCTAATATTTATTTTAAAACTTTAACTACTGGACACAAGATGTCTCCTGCTACACTGAAAAGTCCATTTCTATGTGTAAATTGCAAGTGAGACGATGTCGGCTTCCCGATTAGTTTTGATGTCACAAAATCATTCTTATAGCACATGTAAGTAATTCCGATTTAAGATGAAGACTCTCCACTCTCAGGAGATGAATGTGGAAACAGCGTTTGAGTACCAGACTCTGCACATACATCGTTCTAGACAGTGAACTCCAAACACTGGAGCAAAGTAACAACAAGAAAAACACATTTTTGAGTATTGGGAGATAAAGTTAATTAAAACCTATGGCTGTGCCAAAATACAACCACTTGTGACAGTGAAACTTCCAAAATCCTCAATCAGTGACTGGGTGGAGCCATGAAAAAAAATCAGCATAAGAGGGAACAATGACCCTAAAACCCAAATGTGTGTGGTTTTTTTCCCTATAAACTGCTTTCCAGTAGATTACTATGGATTGTTGCTTCACCCAGTTTGAGGTCCAAAGCAGAAATAAACATTAAGTGGCTACATTTGAGATATTTCATTGTCTAAACGTTAAGTCAAAAAAGAAAAACAAAAAAAAAAACTACAATTCCCTAAAGCGCCTGGGAGTCGGGATTCAACCAATGACTGGCAGCAGACGGCGTGACGGCACTGGCTTTGGTCCATTTATGTGCGCGCCCGCTACGCTCGCGCAGAGGGCTCGCGGTAAATTCTGAGAGAGAGGAGGACAGCACCCACAGCTTGTAGAAGGTGGGTGTGACAGACAGCATCTTCAGAGCAGAAAGGAAGTCCACAGGAATTATTTGGTTCGTCTGTAAGTAGAAACATTGCCGAATTAGAGAGATGCAGGCGAGACAAGTAAAATAGTTTAATGGAGTCGTTATTTTTTGGACAGTTTGTTCGATTTTTTTTTTTTTTTCCTTCACCGTTTTTTTGTTTGTTCTGAATGGTGTGTGTGTGTGTCTGTCTCTCGCTTCTGTTAGCGTAGCACGTGAGCTAACTAACATTGCATCTGTCAGGTTGTTGGTAAATATCTTCAACCTCGTGAGACACTTTTTTTTATGTATAATTTTTTTTTAAAATTAATTGTGGGTTTATTTCAACCAAGAAATGAGCCAGAAACGGCGGTCGTTGCGGCTCTTTTTGGTGGCTGGTTGGCGGGTTGTTAGCCTATTGTATGGTGTGAGACACTGGCACAGTTGGCACAGACGGACAGACAGACAGGACAGACGTGGAGGACTTTCATGTCATGTGAAATGTGTGTGCTACAGCGACATTTGGTCAGTTCTTACTCCCTCCTCGGCTGCACCAGTATGTGAGAAAAGCTTTATTATTCACACTTCTGTGGAAGTGACCCGCTTTCAGCTCGTCTTTTGTTTGCAGCTGCCCGTCACGTTGCTGTCAAAAGCGCCTTTGTTTGATGCTGTTTGTTATGCTTGAGCTAATCACACCAGCAAGCTCACTGAAAACTGATGGAAAAAAAAAAATGAAGGACACATATTGTCATTGTCAGCGAGGACATTGTGTAGACGAAGTCGGTCAGCAGTTCACCAAAAATGCCAGCCGTGGGTGTCATTTTGGTATGGCAAGGTGTGGGCATTCACCAAAACCTCATTCTACTTATGCCCAAATCAGATTTTGATCAACTGTTCTTGGCATTATGTGGCAAAAGCAAGCAACCTTCAACGCCGCCTTTTTTTTTTTTTTTTTTTTTTTTTTAGCAAGTTGGTAGCCTTTATGAAATAATAGGGGAGGGGTCTTCTCGGTCAGTACACCCAGCTGATTTTTGGTGATCGCTTGACTCACATGAACGACTCGACCAGAAAACGGGACAGCTGTTGTGGCTGCTCCCGCATTCTCAGATGTAAATCAGTTTATTTAAAAAAAAAAAAATCTATTACTAGAATTACATTAGAGCAACAGGATCCACTTATTCGAGCTGGCGTTGCGTGCTTGGTCGGCTGTTGTACACTTGTGTATCCACCCCACCCCACCCCTCCCCTCCCCTCCCCTCCTGCAGCTCAAACAAACGGTGCAAGGAACAGGTGCTCCCTGATCATTTTCCCCGGATACGCTCATTGCTCACTAATCTCATTTCAGACGGGGCATATTGGCTGTGTAGAGGGCCGAGACCAGGCCTGTCTGCACCTGGCACTGCCTGCTGTACCCACCCTGATCACAGCCCTTTGTTTCAACAAAATGTGACTTGTGTCGTTCATTAACAGTTAACGCGGCGGTAGGTAGGCTTTTGAAAAGCGCCCCCGCTCTCCAGTGTCCGAAAAGATTTGATCGCTTGCTGATCTGAATGTCAATGCTGACACAAGTTAGAAGATAAACAATGGTGTGTGTGTATAACATGCAGGCAGTGAATACCGGTGCCGTTGTGTGCGGATTGATGGGCGGTGGTTGGTTGCGGTACTGAAGAAAACCGCGTGGTGTCGCCATTTGGCTTTATTTTTAGCCTTCCTTCTCTTGATTGAGGTGGTTGCATAGGAAATGGTGTAAAAGATCGGCTAGAGGTCATTGATTTTCGAGCCATCTATAGACAGTGAATAACAATCGCAACAGTCTGACCTTTTTTTATATTCCCTCTTCAGGTAAATTGACCTGCAGCACACGCTTGAGATGGCAGCCTCTGAAGGTGAATTATATCTTTTTAGATAAAAATCAAATGCAAATCATTGCTGAGTAATGGTTCACTTTGCCTAAACACAACGTTTTACCTCTTTGTGTGTCAAGATATCCAGGTCAAGGAGCTTGACAAGCGGGCCTCTGGCCAGGCCTTTGAGGTCATCCTGGCTGCTCCTGCTCCAGATGCCAAGGGCGACTTCCCCCTGTCTCCTCCCAAGAAGAAAGATGTCTCACTTGAGGAGATTCAGAGGAAGCTGGACGCTGCAGAAGAGAGACGCAAGGTAAAAAGTCATGCCATGTAACAAACTTTGAGCCCAGTGTGTCTTTTTTAAATTTAAACTACAAGCTGTTTAAATGTGAAATCCTTCAGTTTCTTTACAGATTGGGATCATCAGCATAGGAATGCTTGTGGTGGATGTTGGGTGGGGAAACTAAAATGTGATGAGCTTGGAGCGAATGTTTTGTTTTTTATTTTTATTTTTTTAAACCATCCTTTCTCCAGAACCATGAAGCCGAGGTTCTGAAGCACTTAGCTGAGAAGCGTGAGCATGAAAAGGAAGTGCTACAGAAAGCTATGGAGGAGAACAACAACTTCAGCAAGATGGCTGAGGAGAAGCTCAATCAGAAGATGGAGGCCAACAAAGAGAACCGCACAGCCATTATGGCAGCGATGAATGAGAAATTCAAGGAGAAGGTCAGGCAGTATTTGAGTTAATGTTAAAAGGATAAACTTGTACCATTTTTCCACCAGGAATGTTGAAACTTAACATTTCATTTTTCCTGCTCTTTTAATAGGACAAGAAATTGGAGGAGGTGCGGAAGAACAAAGAAACCAAAGAGCCCACCTCAGAAGAAGGCACTTCGGAAGACTGAAACATACAAACGGGGGATTGTATAGGGTTTTTTACGTATCCAAAGATTGATTTATTTTTTGTTCGGCCAGTATTTTTGTTGTGTTCACTACCCACCTTTTTGAAATAAGACATACAAGTTCCACTTTGTGAATTTTTCAATTCTCCTGCTATAAGTGTACTTGCGCTGGTTTTACATGTGGATACTTTCCTCCCTTTGAGTCTAATCCATTTGATATGTAGCTTGTCAGTGCAGCTTCTGCCCTTTTTGAAAATTAGCAGTGTGTACTTACCCTTTTTGAGGAAGCATGTTTCTATGCATAGGTCTTTTATTCCTGCCTATTTCATAGTGCGTTTTGAAAATGTCCCTGTGAACCACACCTGTTCTCGGCACTTACTGTATATTTAAAAAAAAAAAAAAAAAAAAGTAGCATCAGTTTTGATTAAGGCGTTGGCTGTTATACACGCAGGTGTTTAGTGCAGCTTTGCTACCGAGATTCTACCAGTTTGTCGCTGCAGGTCATGTTTTGTGCCACTGCTAATTTGCTTTTGTAAAAATATGGGGTTGTCTTCAAAGCACATGACTTCTTGCTGTATAGCTGTGAATTAACATGCCAGACATGGAAATGGATGCCATCTTGAACATCAGTGAACAGGGGTCTACACATGGAATGCAAAAGAGCAATACACTTTGGCATCTCAATAGATACAGTGGCTAGTTGACTTGAACTGTTGTACTAAAACAAATAAAACAAAAGCAAAATGTAAACACACAACTGTGTCTTATACTATATGGCTGCTAAGGGCCTACTACATAAGATGATAAGTTGAACTATAATGCATAGTCTCAATGAGCAAATCCAGCTTCTACCAACAAAAGGTGTCCATGTCCTTAACGGCTTTGAGCAGGCTGAGGCCTCCAGTCGGTGAGACTGCACTTGTACATTGTAGCCTATGTTTAATGGGTTTTAATAACATGACACTAAACCATAAAAAATAGCCATCTTTTGATATTGACATCGCCCTGTGAGTTAACATATCACTCATACTATTTATAGAAATCGACGGCTGGGTATATTATGAAAATGAACTGTACTGTAAGGCTGCTCAAATGTATTTCATTCCTTGCCGGAGGAAAGGTGGAAAAACTGGCCAAGGACCCTCAGTATTAATCACGTTTTCCAACTTCTGTCAGGTATTTTAAATAGTGGATCATCATCACAAATGCCACGAATGAATACCTGATGCTACTGCTTTGAGAACCACAAAGGCCGACATCTTGAAAGATGCCACTCTTCCAAGTTTTTGGTGATTTGGTCTGTATTGGTGACATCACTACCCATGATCACACCTAGCCTGTTGTTTGGGACAGCATCGTCCAAACTGCAGTCTTTGTCTCCCTCTGCTGGGGATTTGAGTCTTGGGTGTGAAAAAGGCATTCTAAAGAGCTGAATCAGGAGTCACGCCTACACGTTTGTTGAATATGGTATTTATTTTATTCTGGCTAAAAAATGTAAAACATTCAAGGAATCTGAATATTGCTACAGATTTGAGAACAAGAGCAAACCTTAAATAACAGAAACAAGACTCATTACAATAAGATGCAAAGTACTGAGTTGTGCATAAATTATAAATGGATGTTTAGATAATTGTCTTTATATGGAGTTGGAAACTGGTGCAATGAAAGAAAGGGTATATTAAGCTGGCGTCTATAAGATACATACATGTAAGTAAAAAGGTGTATTTCAGTAAAAAGCTGAAAAGTATCTGGTCATAAGCTAAATTTTTGAATGATTCACTTAAAAAAAAATAAAGGCCATCTTAGTTCATGTCAAGTCAAGTCATTTTCATAAAGCCTGATTCAAATTTTGTCTCAGAGGGATTTACAATCTGTGCACCATATGGCACCCTCTATTCTAAAGCCCCTTGATTTGGTTAAAGCAACACTCCCAAAAAACCTTACCAATGAGGGCTGCTGCTCTGATAGGCAGCCATACTGAAGGAGAGACATATCTGCGGTGGTGCAGGAATTATACGGACCATCTCCCGCCATTCACACCAAGTACAGCCTCCAAATTTAAAAGTACCTATGTATTAGCAACACATTGTGCTTAAAGTATTATAAGTAAAAAAGCAGAATAGCCCCTGTGTTAAAGTGGTCGGTTGAAGGGGAACTAACTCTAACTGCTTTATAAACTGCTTGGTTGTTTAATCTACAACAATGAACCATATATCATGAACTGATCATATGTTTTGTATGTAAACTCTTATTTTGAAAAGTGACTAGTAACTATTGTTCTTAAATAGATGTAATGGATTAAAAAGCACACATTCAAAATCACTCAGACCAATGGGGCCAATCTTGGTCAATCTAGCGCCAGCGTAATACTGGGTTATCTTTGTAGCATAAAATGGAAATACTCAATTATATATACCTCAAAATTGTAGTGAGGTACAGAATTTGAGTAAATGTAAATCATTACTTTCCCCTACTGCACTGTTGTCAGGCACAATGTCTACATACACACTACAGCAGTACCTGAATGGTGTGTTTTTTTTGTTCATATACTGTTTATACTTATTCTTGTACTATTTGGGGAGATTATGTCATACTTCAAAGTTCCGTTTTTATATTGTAGGAATTGGAATTTTATGTTGTTCTTTTTTAAGAGGCCAGTAGAGGGCAATGTTGTTCTCTCTGTCTTTCTCTCTCTCTGTCTGCCTCCCTCCAAATATCTATGGTATCAGTTAAAATGAGGACTACTTTTTAATATCTTGGATTAAATCCATCTCTTTGTTTAGTCTAACAGATCACAGCAGGAAATTATCCAAGCTCCTCACTAAACTGTAATAATTTCTGTTTAGTTGCATCACATACTAACTTTGAATGAGTAATTGACTATAGATTTCTCAAACTATACCCTTATTGCATATGGTTTGCTTCCAGGTCCTGAACTGCAGAACTATACAGTAGGCTGAGTGTGGCGTTCACTTATTTTACTTAAGTAAATGTAGAAATACCGCAACGGTAAAGTACTCAATCAGATATAAGATGCCTGTTTTCAGTTCATTCAAGTAAAATGTACAAGTATTATCAGAAAAAATGTGGAATATTCAAGACTGCATTGTAAGTTGCTGATAAGTGGTGTTGTAGACCACCTCCTATGTTGAGTGATGGTCTTTCCAGTTTGACGCAGATCGCTTCTCTCACTCTCCTGCCAAAATGTGTAAATTGCTTTCCTCAAATGAGTAACCCTTGTGCTGCAGATGTAAGTGGACTGCTGAGTCCTGACCTGAGGAGTTGGATCTCCTGTGTTGTGCCATGCATTTGTGAAGCGGCTGTTTTGATTCCCCAAGGTGTAGTTTTGTGAAATCTTCACTGCATTGATCTGCTTACATTACATTGCTCTGCTTATGTCTGGGTGTTTTGTCCGTAGGATGGAAAAGCTTCTGCCTCAGGGTGATACTGGGCTTGAAGTTCACAGGGATGCCAGTGTTTGTTGAAAAATGTTTCTGTTTGTTGACTCCCCACAAGTCAGTTAGAACTGAAGAAGCCTTTCTGATGAGAGGGGAAATGTCTTCAAGAACTTCAAGCAAGTCCAGCTGCCTTTGTATAGCACTTAGAAATTTTCACAGACCTATTGCTAGGCACTTTGGGAAGAACACCCTTTGACTGGTGTGGGAGTATGAGAGGACATCCAGTAAACTTACCAAATACAAAAATAAGCTAAGCTTCAACTTGAGATGCAGGCAACACATGATCATTCCTAGCAGCTTATGCCTGGGTTCCACCATGAAAGGCCACAAAGCTGAAAGAACTCTCCAGAAGGCTCAGACCCAGCTGCTCAGCGAGAGAGTGAGACGGATTCCTCTTACTACCGATGCCCTTAAAGTACAGATTAACCAAAGGCTCTAGGAACTGACATCACATCTACCCAATGAGGTCCTTGACGAAGTCTCCATGTTTGTTGAAAAGGCACAGAAATCACAACACGTCAAGGGCAAGGAACGACAGACACGTAGATCCCAAACATTACTTTCACGATTTAGCAATTCCCATAGAACAGAAGAACTGACCTGGAGGAAAAGGGCTACAGTACAACACAGCAGGACATTCAAGTGAAGTGGGTGAAGAACTCGTCAGACAGATGACTCACCCAACCTGAAAAGGACATCTTAAACGAGGGACTGAACTTTGCAGTAACCCCGGAACAGATACCAGTGGTAGACCTCACACACTGAGACACTGAGACGGAATGTTACTATCAACTATAAGAGAAAGGTAATAAGCTCCCTACAACTGCTGGAAAAGGACAAAGCCATTGACCAACCACTATATTACTGCTTTTGCCCTGGGGAATCCAACCCTTGCATTTACGGACTCCCCAAGATACACAAGGAAGTAGCCCTGCTTAGACCCATTATCACTAACATTAACTCCTTTACCTACAACATTGCTTAACACCTAGCCACCATCCCTAGCTCCTCTGGTCGGTAACACTCTACACCACATCAAAAACTCCCAGGATTTTGCCAACAAGATTAGAATAATTAAACTGGACTGAGATTAAACCGTGGTATCCTACAATGTCACTTAATTCTTCACATGCATTCCCAACCCAGAAGCAGTAAAGGCTGTAAGGAAACGACTACTGCACACGACAGCTCTCTGTCCAACAGAGCCAACCTCACCCCAGACCTCATATGTGCCCTGCTTGACCTCTGCCTGACTACAACCTAATTCCAGTACAATGAGGGGTTCTACAGACAGAAGCACAGCTGTGCCATGGGTTCACTGGTGTTTCCAATAGTGGCCAATCTCTATATGGAAAAAGTAGAGAGCAGAGCCCTGCTCTCCTTCACAGGGAATATTCCCAGCAATTGGTTTAGGTATGCGGACGACACCTGGGTGAGAATTAGAACACAGGAAGTGGAAGCCTTCACAGAACAAGACAATGCAGCGGAGAGCAACATCAAGCTCACTCGGTAGGATGTCAGAGGAAATAGTCATAGTCCTACTGGACTGCGAGGTGCACATTGATGATGACACTGAAGTATACAGAAAACCCACACACATATTTCAATATTTACTCTCTGATTCTCATCACCCACTGGAGCACAAGCTGGGGGTTATCAGAACCCTACACCATCAGGCGCAGAACGTGCCCACAAGGACCGAGGGCAAGGAGTAGGAGAAAAAACACATCAGGGATGCACTTAAAACTTGTAGTTACCCAAACTGCGCCTTTGTCAAAACCACAAAAAGATGCAGAACAGCCAGAGAAGAAAACAATAATAAACGAAACAACATTGTTATTCCTTACGTTCCACAAGTATCTTTACAAGGAACACCAGATCGCTGTGCACTTCAAGTCCAGTAAGACTCTGAGGCAGAAGCTTGTCTGCCAACGTAAGGATAAAACACCCAGACATAAGCAGAGCAATGTAGTGTATGCAGTTCAATGCAGCGAAGAAAGCACAGACCTGTACAAAACAACATCCTCTGGGGACCATGAATGTTTGTGTCAATCCATTTAGTAAATGCTGAGATATTTCACAGGATAAGTAAAAAACAATGACCTGCTGATGATGCTACAGGAAGATTCAGGGGATCACCATAGTGTCTAAGGTTCATCCTCTTGGCACCAAAGACATCTTTACTTAATTTCATAGCAATCCCTACAATCATTGTTGAGGTTTTCAGTAAAAGCCAAATGTATCAACATGCTGGTTGCATTAAAAGAAAAGTCAGGGGATCACCAACGTAAGCAGGTTTCATCCTCTGGTGACCAGGGATATCTGCCCAAAATCTAAACTCCATCAGTCCAGTTGTTATTGGCATAATTCAGTCAGGACCAAAGTTGTGGGCCGACATTGCCATCTTTAGAACTGTGCCAAAAGCACGGCTAATATGCATCATATTTTATGAAAAAATCATGTTCTAAAATCTTAATCTAGCAAACTAGTAATTTTAGCTTTGAATAAATGTAGTGGGATGAAAAGTAAAATACTTTAGTAATGTAAAAGTGTAAAGTTGACATAGATATACTCAAGTACCTCAAGTAGTATTTAAGTACAGTACTTGACTAAATTAGTTATTCTCTACCAATGGGGGGAGATAATAACATGAGAGAGGAAAGTAGAAATGAACTATTTCTCACTGGGTCCATAAACCCCCAGAACACCATCAAGAGCACCTGGGAGTCCCACTTTGGGAGCTGCTGTCTCAGCCTACATCAACTGTGAAATACCATTGAAATCCTATAGAATTTCTGTGAAAAACCACATAAGCTCCTCACAGAAAGTACCTGGCTGAACACACGCTGTGTGTGATGCAGGCGATAATCAGGGTGGCCCTCTGATTCCTGGCAGTTGTCTGCAATTTATGACTATTCTGAGACAAAAAAAGGTTGTTAGAAAACAAATATCCCAGCTGTCAAAGTCCTTGTTGGAGAACTCATTCACCATGCCTGATTTGCACTGCTTTTCTCACACATTAGAGAGTAATTAAGAAAAATCTTTTGAGACTCAACACTTGAAGAAAGGAGGAATGTGTGAGTTAAAAAAGTGAAATGCACTCTTAAAATCTCCAACTGTGGAGTTTTAACTCTGAATCATGACTAGAAACAAAGCACATTCTATGGACTAATGGTCTGTAATAACCCTCTGTGATATGGCTTTGTTACCACAGCAGGAACGGCCCAAGACAACCTGCCGCATGACAGCTCAATAATGCTTTGTTGCAGAAGAGCGCTGGTAATTACTGATACACACAGCATGAAAGGACTATTCTTATTGTTATATACACACATTAGCTCCACAAAGTGTGATGTAAAACTAGCTTTAATCGGCACAACACTGCAGTGCTACACTGACTGATTTTACTTAGCTAACACAATGTTTACAGTATAGACTGAGTGCTCATTATGACTTATTGCTTACTAATGCACATTCTACAGAGTACTAATCACATGCATTTACAGCAATCACACCCTTGTTTCACTTTGTTCTGCTAATCTTAAAAGGAAATACTGTGTAATTCACTCTCTGAAGTGGAGCCTTTAATGTAAGTTCCTATCGTTGGTGGCTTCTGACCTCTTTTACAATGCTCCCCAAATATTTTATACTTAAAGGTCAGTTTACTAGTCATGATAAGCTCAGTCTGTGATAATATTTTCTGTGGTTCTGGAGGAGCTTTGTTAAATAACTCCTGATGACGTTATCAGCACCAAAACACCCACAATGTTGCATGACCAACATGTGCATGCTAGGTTTATCTAAAATAGTGACAGCCAATAGTGACTCTTTGAGCTTGTACCTTCAGTTAGGGGCTTCTTCCCCAATCCACAATCGTTGACGCATTTGACTCAAACCCATAAATGTAAACCTCATGGTGGCACTAGAGGATAAGTCATAAGATCACCAAAGTCATTGGGATTCATCATCTGGGAAGAACGAATGTCTGAAACCACACTTCATGACAATCCATCTATTAGTTGTTGAGATATTTCACCCTGGATTGACATTGCCATTTGCAGAGCTGTGCCCCAGCATGGCTAAAAGCTGTTTAAAGGGTGCAGGGGGACAAGAGAGGTTGAGTGAGTTGAAAAAGAAGTTGGACTTAGGGTTTGTTGTGACGGACAGAAAACAAAGCTTGCAGGATGCCTTTCAACAAAGTGGTTTAGCGAATGCGAAGCGATAAATAGCCTACATACATACATACATACATAGATACATACCGGTTGGTCATTTCTGAAAAGATGAAAAGTTTTGTTCTCTTTTCCTGTTAGTAATGCCATACAGAGGAAGGCAGTTGAGTTTGGTTGTCAGTTGTATGCAAAGGCTGCAAAATGCCCATCTGCTAGAAAGGAAGTAAAAATTTATAACTAAAAGACTTCATGGCAAGCTAGGTTAATGGAACTTGAAAGACATGGGTATTTTTTTTGCAAGTAGAATCTAACGAAAAGATGCTATTGGTTGGATTATGGGAAGTGTAGGTGTTTTTAGAGCTTGAACTACACTAGTAGCTAAAAGTCACGATATCTTGGCTCTGCTGCTCTGAGTTTAAACATTTTCTCTTTTAAATCTGTCTCTTATGAGCCTTCCAAATTTATGCAAGTGCAGTAAAAAAAATCACAGGAGTATGACTTTAAACGAGTCTCCTTGTGAACCCTTACCAGAGTGTATGGCCTTCGCATGGTCAATTGTGAGCAGTTCAACTGAAGAGTAATTTTGCCCTCCAAGACTGCTACATTTGAAGGCTTTTTTGTGTTCTGAGGGTGTGAAAGTACCAAGTATTACACCTGCAAAAAGTACTGTCAAGAAAAAATAAATATACTGTAATATTATGTAACTTTGTATGATCTTGTGACTACTCAGATTTATTGAGCCCCAGGGAATCACTGCTTTAAGGTTTTACCATATTGTCAAATTCCAGTATGTGTCAAACTACACTTTTAATTTTGCATCTTACACACAGTATCCTTGTAAATCCACAATGTACGGAACTCAACATTCATTTCTATGCCACACGCTCCTTTTATCTTCTTCCATTTGAATATTTTTTTCCTATTTTTTTAAAATTTATTTAAAGACGGCCATGTTGCGCCTTTTCTTCTTCAACAAAGAAGAAAGAAAGATGTTCTGGTCTGTATCTCCTCGTGCAAACGTAATGCAGAATGAGTTCAGTCTATCCTGACATCATCTTAATGAAAATGTCTGTGGAGCAACAACAAATAGGACCAGGCTAAGGTTAGGACTACAGGGAGTGTAGATGGTGTGCAGATAGGCTGAGGCGGGGAGGAATAAGGTGAGCGGAGCTGAGTGGGGTCAGTGGAGGCAGTGTATGAGGCACATTAAGGCTGAGAAACACAGATCAGGAGAAATGATGAGTAAGACTGAGATAAAGCCAGGATGGGGTGGAGGAATGATGATCTCGGACGTGAAAACACTATTACAGGGCTGACTGAGTTTTTAATGTAGCAGAGAGATGCTGTTAATATTAAAAGTAGCAGGTCGTTGAACATGCCTACTGATAAGGGAGGGGATGTTAGGTTGCTCAGTGTTATCAGCCAGGGCTAGGGCTAACCAATGTTAGGTTCTTGAGGGAGAAACTGATCTGGAGGAGAATCTTTGTAGCTGTCGGTAAATGGTGTTTTCTCCATCAGTGTTTCCCTAGAGTTTGTTTTCGTGCTGCTGATGCAGCTTTTTAAAGGCTGCTACAGCAGATTCCAGAGGCAATTTCATATACAGTAGATATTACCAATGCAGGTATTTGGTAGGCATGTACCAATCTCATGGTCTCATTAACCTGACAGGAAACCTGACCCACTCATCTTCCCACTGTGTACAATGCATACAGTTTTCCTATGATTTGCCTCAGGATTTGGTAACATAACAGTACCTACTATAAGGTCTTTATCATGTCAGTTGATAGTGTACTTTAGTGGTGCAAAACAACAACAAACAAGTAAACAAACAAAAAAAACAAATTTTCAATAAAATTATCACAAACTGGTCTACACACAGTATTCCTGGAGCTCTTGGCCTCCAGGGCCCCCGGAGTTTGGGGGAATCGGGTGCAGTCGCTCACTTCGTCTTGGTTGCTAATCCAGCCTTGATCAATTCTGATGACTAAATTCAGGGTTTTGGCCAATGTGAGTGCAGCTTGGGCACCAGGGCCCTTTTTTATTTTTCAGTTTTGACTCATTGGGTTCTGTTCAAAAGGTAACCAGCATCCTACCCCTGTTTGGGACTGTAGAAGCTTACACCGACCAGCCACAAGATTAAAACCAGTTACCCGTTTGAATGTTGTGGCTGAATGGCTTATACTGTACACACCTTTTGTGAATAATGTAATAGTGCAATGATCACAATCATCACAAGGTTTGCATGATCCACATTCTAACTCTGCCCCAGGTTTTCACATGATCAGGATTGTCATTCCAATGAAACCAAGTACCGCCGTTTTCCAGCGAAAACTATTTATCTCCAGATTTGTTCATTTTTAATTTTTCAGATGAACTGAAGCAATAAGCGTTCCCTTGGACTGAGAAAATTCTCCCACCTCATAAGATAAATTAACCATTTTAAAAGAATCGGAAAAATGCATTGCCAAAAAACTGTACTTTGGGCTTTTTTTTTAGCTCACGAAAAGCTCACATTTTGGAGATAACGTTTTTCATGGTGATGACACAGTGATTGCAGTTTGCTCCCTACTGTGCATGGTAAGTGTTTTATATGCGGAAAGAAAGAAAAACCTTCCCATAATCCACCGCAGAAAAAAGGCCAAAGCCAAAAGCAAGATATTGGCAAACCTAGTTCAGCCAGTAAGTGCACTGTATAGATATGTACCCAAGTGTAATTCTCTCCATAAATGTTAGTGGATCATCTTGTCATGAAGGTTTCACAACATACTTCTTTTCCTCTGAAAAATCAAAATCCATTTATGTCAACTAATTATTAAAAGCAAGCAGGGAACTATGACAAAGCTTTGTTGTGCTATTAGCACAAACCTTCACAAATGCAGGAAAGGACTCAACAGAAACAACTGCAGTAGAATCTGAAGACTTTTAGTAACAAATTTAATAAACCGATACCGACACAACTGAGTAGAAACGTACAGCACCTTTTAGTATTTAGTGTTCGGCTCCCTTTGTAAAAAGATTCCAAGGGGAGTTTCATGTTTTACAACACTGACTAAAAGTAGATTTTCTGTGGCTTTGTTTGACATTGGTAAACAAAGTAAAAAGTGAGACCACAATATATCTTATTACATTAAAAAAAAAATAAAAACATTGCCACTTAACTCATAATGTAAATACTTGCATAAAATGTAATAACTTCTTACATTATGCACAAAACAGTTACTACATTATTTGCTCAATGGTTTGGTTACACTTACAATGAACACTTTATAATAAAACCCGAAGTGTAATTTCATTGCATTAATCAGGTACCAATAAAATACTTAAGTTCCTACGGTACTTTCTTAAATGTTGGTACAGTGGAAGAATGCAAGTCTATGGGGAAGAATAGAGTAACAAGTGGGGGTTTTAGAGGAAAGGAGAAATACATTATAATGGTTACCTAGAGAAACAAAACAGTAGTTTAGGAAAAGTAGTGTGAACAAAACGGTTATTCTGCAGGACCTATAAAGTTATTATGATATTTCACAGTTACGCTATGATACCAAAACTGCGGGTTAAGGTAATGAATCTCTAAACTTAGATCGAGGGGTTACTGAAGAACATATAAAACATGGGATATGTTCCCAAACAAGATGATAAGGGTCTGACCAAGGCTAAGGTACAGCAGTTTTGGAATAAGAAGGTCAATGAAAAGGGGTACGAATCTTTGAATAATGAGAGACTTTATGGAGGACAGCAACGCAGTTATAGGAGACTTAACAGTTAAATGCTAGCCCACTGCATAGCTGACTACAACGAAGGTGTAGGCAAACATTGCTCCAGAGACCAAATACCTGCAAAACTAATGACAGTCCAATCATAGTAAACCTGTTTAACATCAGTATGTTAGCATTATCACCGTGAACATGTTAGGATGATGACATTAGCATTCAGCTCAAAAACTGCTGTGCCTCAGTACAGCCCTTAGCGATCCTCTGGTGTTGCTGCAGACTCTTAGCCTAATAGTCCCTAATAAAAATGAATAAAAGTAAACCACAGCGAGTAATCGGGTCATTGTTTTGGAAAGATACATTACTGCTAATTTTTTTAAATGTCATATTTTACTGGTTTGAGCCAGGCTTTATAAAAACTGTGGCCATGTGTCTATATCCAAATATGGGCAGATGTGGCTCAGGAGGTAGGGTGGGTCGTCTACTAACCAGAAGGTTGGTGGTTCGATCCAGGGCTCCTCCAGTCCGCATGTCGAAGTGCGTTGCTATGGTTACTTGCAATTCAATGTACTTTGTACACTGATTTAGAAAGGTGGTTAAACTGCTGTTTGTAATTACTGTATGTTTGAAGTTTCCCAAATAATAACCAATCATATACTGCAATAAAAGAAAATAAAAACATATTGGCCTGATAATAGCTAGAAACCAGTACAACACTTCAACACCCTCAAAAAGCTTCAACGATTCTCCACTGTACATGCTCCATCAGAGCTGTTGGGAAAGTGTTGATATAAATATTAAATAAGTGATGTCAAGCGGAGGAGGCTGTTTCAGTGTCACGTGTCTGTAAGCATTGGTTTCTGTGTAGGTGTCAGCAAACCAAGTATCTCTTAACTCTATTCTGGACGCATCAAGACTATTTTAAAAGAGATGGTCTACACCCAAATTTTTTGGTGTCATGTATGCTCACAGCAAACTGGCTTTAAGCCTAAACTGTTATAAGCGAATGGAGGTGTGCGCCTCTAAATGGTGTCTATTCAGCCCAAGCTCTTTAACTCATAGCATTGGTTCCACTTCACACAATAAATTCTCCAAAGGGTCTGGCCTATGTTCTACAACCTCCACTCCCCCTATACATGCCAGTATACCAGTACGAATAACTACTAGAAATATTATCAGAAATATTACAGGTTATATTCCTACCAATACCACACAACTGCTTGTAACACATGTAATCTGATCCATATTTAATTTGATCAGAGGGAAACCATTCTGCATACCCCCCAGACGGCACTTCTCGCAAAAATGGTGCTTTTAAACCACTGTCTACTGTCTAAATTACATTTTTTTATTTCTGACTAAAACCCGGCAAACCTGGTTAAATCAGCTTGTGTTCTGAGTCGTGTCCTCCAAAATACAATTTTATTCTTAATTTACCTTAGTTTACAGGCTGTTGCATGGGCTGGGCTATGGTTTTTAATGATCTCTTTACTTGTAATCCCATGTCGACTGACGAACATAAACGTTTGCAATTACTGCTGTGTAAGACTGAGCAGTCAATTCCAGTACTTTATGCACTTATACAGGGCTTAAAGTGTTGCGGCACTTTCGATTAATAAGTAAGTAAATATGATTGGCAGTGTGATACATTGGCAGTGGTGCACTGGCCAGGGCTGTTTCTCTCCGCTGCCCGGCATTTCTTCACCGGATCTAGGGGTTTGTCAGCACTGGCTTCTTCCATCTTAAGTCACTTGCAAAATTGAAATCTTTCCTGACTCTTAAAGACTTGGACACTGTAGTTCACAGTTTTATTTCCTCTCGCCCTGATTATTGAAGCTTATGTAGGGATCAGTCACTCAGCTTTATCTCAGCAGGTCTCAGCAGGTACAAAATGCAGCAAGAGGAGAAACCACGCTCCCTTGTACTGGCCTTTCTTCACTGGTTACCGATGAAGTACAGAACTGATTTTAAGATTCTTTCATTTGTTTTCAAAACACAGCATGGATTGGCACCAGGTTACATCCCTGAACTGCTCATCCCCTATTCCACCTCAAGACCCCTATGATCTGCTGACAAATCACTGCTCTCCGTTCCATGTTTCCAGTGAAAATCCAAGGGTGATCAGGCATTTTCTCTAAATTTTGGAATAGTTTGCCATTCACTAATAGATCTTCCCCCTCCACTGACGTCTTTAAAACCCGTCTTAAGGCGCATCTCTTTTCTTTAGCCTCTTAATAGTCATCATGATGCATGACTGACTTTTCTGAGACTGATTTTTTTCCGCAGTGCTGTTTTTTATTATGATTTTATCAAGATATTCTATGCTTTTATTAATCTATTTGTATCCTTTTATTGATGCCTGTGGTTTATTTGATCATTCCTACATTTCTATTTGATCATTGATCACCTGTGCTTTTTTATTTTTATTTTTAATTGTAATCATTAATCATATAAGCCCATAATTTCATATCTCCGTAATACACTTTTGTCAGCATTCGTTGTTTTTAAATGTGCTCTTTAAATAAATTGAGTTGACTTCACTTCACTTGAAGCTGCATCAAACATACTGAGCAATAGTGCTGAGTTTTCAGAGGTCTGCAGAGTTTGTGTTAGTGTGTGTGTGTGTGTGTGTGTGTGTGTGCATATACGCCATCACCAAGTCAGGCATACTTTTGACATACCATACTGCTGACAAACCATACAGCAGTGTAGGAGTTGACCCACAGTTAAGCGGGTAAAGTTTTGCCCATATTTCAGGAACAGTTTCCTGTTGCTGCAGTTTGCTCCCGCTATTGTGAAGAATAATAACTGATTGTTTGGTTTTATCATGGTTTGGTCCTCATGATCACCCCACCCCCACTTCAGGGATCACTTCCAAAAATGATTTATGCAAAGCCACTCTGGAAAAGTCAACTAAATCCTGACTGGTGAATGTGGAGCTGTGGAGCTTTTTCTGAGAGGTGAAGCAAGTTCCTGGAAGCGGTGTCAAGTCACAGAAACTCTGAGCCGAGATGATAGCGGGAGTCTGTAATGAAAAGCAGATAAACAGAAGTGTGAATGGGAAGAGGAACTTTACAGGCAGGAACGCTGCTTGATGTTTCTGCCTGAAAACTTGCTTTCGAACAAGGAAGAAGTGAGTATGTGTGTGTGTCTGGTGTCGGGGTTAGTTGATTAAACTGGAAGAATGCCTAATTACATCCAGCACGGTTTGCTTGGGTGAATATATGTGTATCCAAATACACTGGGGCTACATCTGCAAGTTTTAGATAAAGATTTATCTGAGGTAACAGGAAAAGTAAATTTGATTCCAATTATCATCCGGAGGGGAGATTCTCACATTGAGGCTGCAGTTTGTAACATTTGTAACATGGTGTGATACAGTGGATGCAGTTAAGTTGCTGTTGAGGTGTGAGGGTTCCAGACTGACCGTGTCTTGCACTCCACAGTTTAAAGTTTTTAGTCAGCAATAATGGTCTCTAAGTGAACTGAGCAGAAGCAAGGTTCAGGTGACACAGCTAAAAAGTGCAAAAGTGAGGGAGGTCACCAAAGACACCAAAGATGAATTTTCCTCTGAGGACCTTTAATAATGATGTCTTGGCGATATGTAGATAGATGTTGGCTTAAGTGTTAAACTGTGTGAACTTATTGTCCTGTTAGGGACCGACTGTGCTACCTAGCTTACTAACCGTCGGTTCTCACACTAGCTAGCTCAGAGATCGATTGTGACTGACTAGCCCTGTCCCCTGGGAAGAGATTTCTGCAGCAGTGGTGTGTGGTGTCTTTTACAGATAGGCAAGCCGACCCAAAGAACAAACTACTCTCAGAATGGTGCGAGCTGAGTCAAGGGCAGCTTGCCGAGCACTATTGTCTGTAGCTAGCCATAGCTAATCACCCGTCAAAGATCCCAGGACTATCCATAATGCGCAATTTCTGCTCCCCTGTCTGCTTGACAAGCCCCAGCCTTTATCAAAGGGGCACACGGCCATGAAAATGACAGAAATGATAGACGCAACAGCCGGTAGTCAACCTAGCATCCGGAGACGATAGCCTACAGTGGCCACAAGAGGTCAGAAGATTATAAGATAAAAGCAAACAGACAATATCAGATCCTTTATGGCACAAAACACTGTTCTGAGATGTTAGAGCTATCGCTTCCACTTCCGTATCGCTCTAATTGATGTCTATTTTTAGCTTTAGGTGGTCAAGGACTGGTTGTTTTGCTTGTCCTGATGGCACACCACTGTACCGCAGTGTCCAGGAGAAAATCAAGGTTCAAAGCTGCTCTACAGAACGGATTTTCCAGGTTATTATCTGTGTTTACAGTCATTCTTGTAGACATCGCAGGTCTTAAATCCCACAACAGACGCCAAATCCATACCAGGAGAGAGAGAGAGAGAAAGAATGCGTTTTTTCATCAGGAAGCACTTCAGTCAAGTAATGTCTTTGATGTCACATATCATTTTCCTTGTTATGCATATTGCTCCCTGTTCGAAACACACTGAGGAGCATTTATCTGCCCTGATCTGAATGTCTGCAGTGAAAATGTAAAATGAGAAGGATTAAGAAGGAAATAGAAAAATATAAAGGAAAGGAGGTTTGAAAGTGGAGGATTTAGAAGGGGATAAATTTAGGAGAAATAAGGCAGCATATTCTCTTGCAAAATGGAGAGCTGTGAAGTGCTCCACAATTTACTGCTGAAATGATCTCCACTTCTCCTGTATATGGCCCCGGTTAGTCACTGATACCTTGTACAATGCAGCTCCACTGACATGAATTGTAGAAACTTTTTAAAATGTATTTTATCTAATATCACTCTTTTTAAAAAGTGTCTAAATTGAAATGATGTCGAGATGTCACCGATCACCAAGTACACCTTGATCAGCTAAAAGGGCCTGCACACTGTGTGCCTTATATAACAAGTCTGATAGTCTGCTCAGACAGACATTCAAATTTTCTAGGACGTGGAACTGAAGGCCAGATATGGCGTATAGAGACAAAGCTCCCAAACAAACTCATAATGGTTAGGAACAGACATGTGGTCTTTTTGTAACACTGCACAAAAGCTTTTATCTGAAATGCTAGTCAGGCCAATGCAATACTAACTGACAATGAGAACATCTGAGCAAGACTAATAAAAGAATAATTCTGGTTAATTACAACTTCAGTCTTGTTCTTATGGTTTTAGCTCACATTCTTATTGTTAATGAGGAACACAAGCAGTCAGTCAGACAGGCTTTAAGCTAAACCTCAGGTTAGCCAAAAATTACATGGAGGGGAAACCAAAGGACAAAGGGACAATTTTTTACCCAATCTGTCCATTGTAGTCGCTGTTTACAGACTACTGTGTTCAACCTTCACCCCCCTCAGTTTGAGGTTGCTGAGAGATGTCTCTTCCTATCGGCTCGTCAAATTGGTTTTTTGTGCTTGTCCCACTACCGCTCTCTGCCCCTTTGTTCAAATCTGAGTCCTCTGGCTTCAGTAACTGAGCTCAAGCAAAATCTATGCTTCAAACATCCACCCACAAACCTTTGCCTGTGGTTTTTACATTCTGTGTGCAAAGCTGCTAAATATCTGTGAAAACGAGAGCTGCAGAGCAGGTGAGATGGATGCACTGCCACTCATAAATGATGCAGGGAGGTCTGCCGAGGACAGAGGGACTTGATCTCTTGGGAATATCCCTGCTTCCTGGTAGGTACACAACTGACACTGGAAATTAAGAGGTGTCAACTCGACAGGTTCACATCCACTTCCTACAGTCTACCCCTCTTCCTCTGAAGCAGCTTACAGGTGTTGTACAACCTGCTGCTTACCCACTGTGTGAAAAACTGTATAGATGAAAAAAAAAAAAAAAAATCTTTTTTTTTCACTTGAGAGAATAGAATCTGTTTTGGTTTGTTTCTGAGTTTTCAACATGCTATGTCTACTGAATTATCACCCAGAACCATCATCACAGATGTTTTATCAGCTACGCGCTCTGCACACTATAAACAAAATATCCATTTTACAGGAGCAAGCTGTATGTTATGCTATCACATGTCACAAAACATATGGTGCACCAAGCATTCCAGCAACTTCTACTTCACTCTGTGAGCTCCCCTTGCTGCACATTTGACTTTAGATAATCCCGGTAATCCTTCTCACCTCCCTTTTATTTTCTAACTCTGAAGTTTTGGGTTGTGACAAATTGATGGGGTTGCGGCAAAAGGCTTTCACAGTGCTATAAGTTACGGCGGGCGAAGGCCTTAAAACAATAGGCCATTAGCATACTTTCTCCCCCATCCATCAGTTCCCAGCCATTGGCAGCCATTCATCACATCTATGCCACCGAGCAAGCAGGCCTCAGGCCCCGTCTGCACTGTTTATAAAGAGATGTATGAATACAACATGAACACGGGGCCCGAGATAAAGACTAATATAGCCCAGTTCAACTGTGACCATGAAGATGAATGTGTTAAAAGCAAACAGTGACAACATGACTGATAGTTTTAATACAAGCAGTGATAAGCAGTCTGTGTCAAGGTTAGCTTAGTGTGTTTGTTTTCATGAACTGTGACTGTAATATGAGCTAATGTAAAGCCAATAGAGGCAGCGCTATGCCTTCCCTAGGGTATAAAGTCTTGGGAGGCTCCTTCAAGTTGCTTTAATGCACACTGTTTGATGCAGATTAAATTTCTCACACAACCATATGTTTGTGTCAGAGCTCAGTTCAGTTTGGGACTCTGAGCCAGCGGCTGCTAGAGCTCCTGTCCATTAAACTAGCTCTGGGGAGAGGCTAAAAATGAACCTTAATGGACGCTTTTCTCCTTGAATACTAACTAGGGACCCTTTACTAAGCACCACTGTGTCTCTCCCGCTGTGTGTTTGGCCATTCTTATTTATTTATTTCACCACTGAGGTGTTAATGTGTGAGAGTCTCAGAGCTGACAGACAGCCTCTGCGCTCTACAGCCTCTCATAGCGACTCCGCCAAGGCCGCTCGTCCGCAAGCCCTCCTCTGCTTACTGCTGAGCAGCTCTCCATAAATGCCAATTAGCAAAAATTTAAAACCAATTAGAGCTGCTTTGTGCTCAGTAAATCTGATTATTAAAAGCCATGTACATCTTCCATGCAATCAGCGCCCAGTGCTGTACTACAGACAGACTCCCATGCCAAACCTATCAGACTGCTTCACTAGCCCCAGTTCCCCTCACCTTCTAATCTGACTATAATGACATTTGCGTAAGGCAATGAACAGTGTTATGCCCCATTTTTTCAGGACTTCACCACCTACCACACACATCACAGACGTTTTTATGACTCTGGGGTATAATATTTCCTTCATTTGCATAATGACGTCCCCCTGTTTATTATAAACCTGTGCATCCATCTCACTAAGGCCCATTGAACAAGCAGTGGATTTGTACAAAATTAGACTTCAAATAGAATGTAATACTGTTACACTACCAGTGATGGGCCAATAAACTACCTGACCCCCCCCCTTGCTCAGCACCTAGAAGCAATATGCACTGCAGTCACACACCTACGCTACACCCTAAGCAACAGCGTTGTCATCAATCAAACTTCTGGAATTAAGTTTTCAGCAGAGAAGCTGTAAACAGTGTGACATTAAAAATGCTGCTTTCAGCAAGTTGAACTGTATTTTGACATTGCGGCTGAGCTGCGACCTGAAGTTGAAGCTGACTCGCTTCAGGGATAGAAATCCTACCATCTTGCATCTATGGAAGCCTTTCATGGTTAAATCAATAGATGAATCTATCATGTGTATGAATAATCCATCTGAGTGTTAAATCTTTCTCTCAGAGGAGCAGTGAAGCCCCAAACCATGCAAGGACATTCTTTTTGGGCTAAGGATCATAATCTTTCCCTTGAATATTTCTAACAGCAGCAGCGTAATATATTCACACACTAATTAAGATGCACACTAGAGACGTATCTTTTTATTCATGGCAGCTACAGTTTTGATAACGCTTTATCAAATGCCACTGCAAAATAAGAACATTTTTGATTGTACAAAAAAATGGCGTTCCCTCATGAAATATTAATGCCAGTGTTCTATCTTAGTCCCTTTAGCTGGGTCTGAATATCAACTTTTTGGCACATGGGCCATGATAGTATGCGCCACGGGGCCCACTCTCTCCTCCCACGGCATTTAAATTAGATTAGAGGCAAGATAAATTCGACCAAGTCTGTAACGAAATGCACTGTGACAAATGCTGACTCAGGTGGCCACAAGCAAATCCAGACAAAAATCACCATTGCAGCTCAAACCCAGTGCTCCCTTTTATTTCATTTTCTTTTCCCTGTCAGCATACTCTAAAGCGGGCTTCTTATGGGAAGAAAAATGCAGCATTTTGAATGGACTGAGATTGACCATACGCTGGTCATTAAATATTTTTTCTAAAAGTTTTTCTAAAATGGCAACTTCTACCTTGCCAGAAGCAGGGACAGCTCAGGAGAAGCAGTTTTGTGGTAAGAATACAGTATATTAAAATTCAGGATACTGTACCTGGAAAAAAACTGCAGAGGTGGGAGATTAAAATTCAACGTGTTGAAGGAATATGCCCTCAGGTATTCTGTAGTATTTTAGGATGAATGTACACACACAAGGAATTTGGAGTTCTGGGCAAGGATATTTTGCTTGCCTATTGCGAAATGCAATTGCGGTTAGAATCTCATGAGTCACAGGCCATGAAAGGTCTACCAATTCAAGCAGAAGTCATCTGTTTAAATACACGTAACAAGGTGTGAAACATCTATGAAGCTATTGAGAGTTCTGCGGCAAAGCACCATTAGACTCTTTCTACCCAGGAAATCAATTAATACCAATGTGTTAATGAATTGGCTGAAGGCCAGCAGTTACATTTGTAAATGTATTTTTTTTTATATTCTGCCCTCTGTCCAGATGCCCCCCCCTCAAAAAAAAAACACATTTTTTTTCCAAAATAGCTTCCACAGTGTTTTAATTTAAAAACGCTGGCTTACTGTTTCGGAGTGCACATGGTGAACAGAGCTTTCGCAAGACGGTGACCTAAGCCAGCCCAGTGAGGGTCTGGGTCTGCGTGACAGTGAAGTTTGAAAGACCACCTTTAGTCGCCTTTAACTTCCACTGTGATCACTCAGTTTAAATGCCAGTATAGCCAAGTACACAGCAGAGCGGTTGTCAATAACCTGGATTAATGCTGAGTTTGTCAGATGTCGCCCTGATGATGAAATAATGATTTGTTGGCTGTCATGCAGTTTTGTTATTTGCCAAATGAAAGGATTTAGCTGTTTTTGTGTCGTTCAGACTTTTCATTGTAAACAAAGGTCTCTGCAAAAATGACCGGGAAATGCTCATGTGGACACAAATCATTTTCGCACAAAAACAGCGTTTTTTAAATTTTAGATGGCTTAATGTAGCCCCTCCTTAAAAGAGTATTCCACTGATTTAGCATTAACATTAATGAAACTCGTGATGAACAGTTAACAAAAGGATCAAAATCGATGCAGCAGATCCGGAGATTTCCTCGATTTTATTCCACACATTCTTCTTCGGTGTCAGAACCTGATGCCCACATCACCCACAATACAACTCGGAGATTCGGGTGTGCTATGCTAATGTAGCCTCAAGCTGCTAGCCTCTGGCAGAGATGAGCTGAGGGCGTCAGAGGTCCGGTGAGTCCGCTTCTACGCAGACTTCAGTTCCTCTTCAAACTGCAGAAGGTAAAAGGCAAGGACACGTTGGAAGATTAAATACTTTGTGCTGTTGTTTGTCCATTATTGAGAAAAATGTTCAAAATATTTTTTTAAAACTTTTCTTTATTATATTACAATTTAATACAACAAGAAAAACAACATCAGTCAACAAATGCTCAATAGTGTCATATGTTTATGTTTGGGTATCAAGGCCCCTCGGCGGCTGTAGGAATTGGAATTATGATGAATTTTCATTACCAACCTTCAACACTGGTTTCTTTTAACCATGACCACAGTCGTTTGCTGACCTTAACCACGTACTTATTTCAACCCAGCCCGTCTTCCTCAGACCCCAACCAAGTTGTTTTTCTGCCTACACCAAACCAATCCTTAACCACAAGGACAGCAGATCACACAGCGATTTTAGTTTTGTAAAGGTGAATTGTTTTGGAAGGTGCCGATGAATGAGGTGAAATGCAGTTTTGAAATACTGCATCATTTTACTGCTTCAGGATGCACTGGATTAGTCCATCAACAGAAACTGAACAAAAGAAATAATTATTAAATACCAATAGCTTAAGAAATGAATAGCAGGTATTGGTATTTGGTAGAGAATGGTAAAAATACATTGGTTTCAGCTCCTAAAATGTGAGAATCTTCTGCATTTCATGCATTCACATCGTTTTAAAAACTACCTTTAACAAAATGAGCATCCGAATGGGCTGAGCTGTGCATTTGTCCATTTTTGACATATTACAGACTAAACGAGTAGCTGATTAATCAAGAGAAGTGGCCCCCCTATGTGATCCTGTTAGACGGTTGCTTTCTCTGCACCTTGCCCACTTATTCACATCATCTGAAACCCTATGTCAAATACACAGAAACATGCAATCACAGTGCAAGAAATTCCCATGACATGCTGCAGGGGGCAGTAGTTGGACACAGATAGACAGCTGAGCTCTGTTATTAATCTCCAATACACTCCAACTGCAGCGGAGTCAAAGATTTCTCATCGGAAGGTAAGATGAGATCCCCTGATTCAATCACAACACATACATATCCACCGCAAGGAAGTTATTTTGCTCCTTGTTTGCCATCAGTGTCCTCACTTCTGTGCGACAGACACCACTTCAGCATGGTAGATTTTTGTGTTTGTGTTCATTTGGCATTTTATAGGATTGTAGAACTGCAGGGAGATAATAGCGACAGGGAGCAAAACTATGATTAGGATGCCGCAGTCATTCTTCCAGACTGCTACTTGGGATCATTTCTTGTTGGTTAAATTACACTCAAAGGATGTGTCATTGAGCTGGAGGTCCCACTAGAAAAAGACTGAAAGAACCAGCGATTTGGTGATTAAAGCGCCGTGGAAGCTGGGTTTTTAGAGGTGCTTTCATTTACAGGAGTGCGGCTGCTGCAGACACCAATTCAGCAGGTTTTTAGGAACAAAAAAAAAGTCCCATATTGCCTTCATGCTCTGCTGTGAGAGAGGCTCACTGACTGAAATAATCTATTTCTTCACACACCAGTAACCACTGGTGACCGTCTGCAACTGGTTGAAAATATGTACACAAATTGTTGTTTTGGCAGAAGAAGGCATCTCCATTTCTTGTTCCAGTTCATCGGCCTTTGTTTCCACGTGCGCACTAGCATCCAGTGATGTAAAAATGAATGGTCCGCAGGCTCGGCAGCTGAGCTTGTTAGAGGATTTCTACAACTTTGCGACCGATCAAACGGCATCTGAATCCTCACAGTCCCTCAGCTGTCTTTGTGCTTTTGCTCTGTCACCACAGCTGCTGCATTTTTTTTTTTTTTTGATGCTTTCTGACTTTTTGTCACCCCTTCTTACCCAATGGTTACGCTTACTGCTTTAATCTTCACGTCTCCTTCCTGGTGTGGGGTATAAATAAAGAAAGTTACAGCACACTACAAAAGCAGAATATGTGTTGAACTATGTTTCTATTTGGGGTGTTTGTGAGTGCACCTTTCGCGCTAAGCTGTACAGCGGTGTACCGCTGCCTCCGCCGGCCAGTCAACGCCGCCCATTGAGGTGTAACTCGAGTGCTTGGGGGAGTTCATCCTATCACTCATCTTGCAACCGTAGCCCTGCCATCCCATCATGAGACTCTCAGCTCTGCTCCATGCTTGGCTCCCCCATCAATGCAAAACTGCCCATGTAGAAAAGTCTACTGATAGAGCGGACTTGCAGGGTGACTTCTGATTTATAACCCTATCCTATAATAGCTGGACGAGCTGCTGTCAGAAAGTTTCCACGAATACAAGCTTCCGTTTCCGTCTCATCTCTGTGCTCCCATTCCATCTCATCTCTTTCCTTATATTTGATCATATTTCAGCTTATTCGCTTAATCCTCCCATTCTTCTTCTCCTCTCTGTCCCCTTTTTTCATTTCATCACACAATGCTCCCTCACTGCTGCCTGATTAGGAACTCTGATCCGACCATCCGACACAGCATCTTAAGCATCCTCTCTCCTCGAAAATAAGACCATAGATATACTCTGCAAGAGCCCGCCTTTGACAGTGATGTCTGCCGGATAAGTGCATGCAGGCAGGAGTAACTTGCACTTAGCCTTGTAATTATGTAATGGACAGTAATAATTTACTGTTTGAGAGTAGAGAGGAGGATAAGGGTCACTGAGCTGGGTGCTGTCACTGCCCTAAGATGAATGTACTACACTGCACTGCCTGCGCAGATAAAACATTCTATTCTCCTCACCTCTTTCACTGCTTGTGTTTCAGACAGCATTGCATGCAGCATTCAGGTTGTAGGTACAAGGTTCTGTAAATGTAGGCCACAAATATTGATGGGCTGAAATCAACATGAACTGTATGACTCACAGGCTTTTTGGTCTGGTTCCATGTCGGTAAAGTACTCTGAAAATCTTTCCAGTCCTGATCTCTTAGAGAGTCTCCATTGTCTCTTTCTGACACTACAGGCATCAGGAAAGAAAAATAAAAGTGATGGACAAGACCAAACTGAACTGAGTGAACATGTGGGACCACCTCAGCTTAAACCTGCGGATACACTCCACCAGAGCCAAGAAAACAACTGCCAACTGCAACATCGACAAGTCACTTTCCTAAATATTTATCTACCAACCATAATGCTATAGTAAGGACTTGTGGCATTTTTGATAAGACTGAAGAATGATATTTGCTGAATGGTAGAGTACAATTAAAATCATTTCCACTGGGTTGTTTTTACTTCAGCTCTATGGCTCTAATATCAAACATAAATGTTACAATTTCACTTAAAGCTAATTTTCATCTGCTGTCACTTGGCAGGTCACAGTTAAAATATATCTGAAAAAATATATATATGCACAATGCAGAAACAAGACAAGACACTTAATACAAAGCTATACACAGTATACAAACACACACACACACACACACACACACACACACACACACACACACACACACACACACACACACACACACACACACACATACAAGAACTAAAAGGATTCAATAAGGGATTTGGAAGGACTCAGATTTGATTAGCAGGATTTGGATCTGGATTCAGATTCAATATTGATCTTGTGTCCGAATAAGTGCACAAGTCGCTACTGCGTAATAATCCCTATTGAAATCTTGCTGGATTCCCGACTGGGCAAAAAGGGCAATTGCCCCTGGGCCCCAGATCCAGAGTGACCCTGAAGGCCCCAGGTTCACTGCATTTTAGTTGGTTTTGGTATTGGGATTCATTGTAAATCTGTGAGTCTGCAACACCGAAGACAGGTGCTGCTTTATTAACTAATTTTGTGGCCAAGTCTTGAAGAGAAACCCTGCATCAAAATTTAGTTTTAAGAGTTTTATTTTATTAACTTATATGTAGTTTGTGCTCAGGTGATTCCTAATAATGCTGTGTTTAATCAAATTACCAGTAACACATATAAAGTCATTCTTCAGCATAGGAGTGCTGGTTGCACTGGTTATAATGGGAACTTGGAGGAGACAGGGTACATACACATTGCATGGAGGGGCCGTCGGTGGGGTGTCAGTAAGGGCCCAACAGCAAGCTTTACTACAGGGCCACCTAACAGATGAATCCAGCCATGGTCAGACAAAGTAACTGCATGCAAATCTTGTTCCACCTCATTAAATTGAGTTTATCACCGAATTATCATCTCATAATAAAAACAATAAATATAATCGATGTAGTAAATCACCAAACACTGTGAATGAACCGAGTGGAAGCTGTTGAGAAGATTCCTTATGTCGGATCAGGCAATCAGGTGGGGAGAAACCAAAAAAGAGAAATATAAACCTCACATTTCTTCCCTTCATTTTCGATCGTCACTTGTGCCTTCTTCCACATTTGCAAATCCTGAATATCCAGAAAAACACTTTATATACTATCGCAAGCAAGTAGTAATAAACCAAATAAGATATATATTAGAGTCCTGACTTAAAGGGTCGATTTTATACATCAGAGTCCGTTTACAGGTGTCAGGGAGGACTACCGCATATGTAAGTTGTATAGCTGTGTTTAAGTTGTATAAAGCCTTTTTCTGGCTCCAAATGTTGCTGTGTCTAGTATGATAAATCGCCTCAAGTGATGCCTCTTGAGTCAGCCTTGGTTGGGGCTGAAGACTACAAGTTTGAAAGGGAAGCGTATGTGGAGTTGGTAAGAAGCGAGCTTACCAAACCGCTGCAGCCCGCTCCTCATCTCCGCTAGAGGCCAGCGGCCGGGGGCTAGTCTCTACTAGAATAACACACCTCAATCTCAAATTGAACTACGGGCTGTCGAGTTGCATTGTGGGTAATGTAGGCGCCGGGTTTTGACAAGGAGGAAGAATGTGTGAAATAAAAAAAATAAAGTAATTCTGGTTCTGCTGCATCAGTTTTGATTTAAGTGGTCCATTGTGAGTCTGACAGTGTTATAGGAGTCATCTTGTCAGTCTGTGCTTATGCACTGTTGTACATTGAAACACAGGCAACTGAATTTACTATATAATAAATGAGAAAACTGATGAGACAATATATTAGGGGATTCATTGTGAGAAGCAAGGGGAGTGTCCTTACAGTTCAAAATGGTCATAAATTAAATCTTCATTGGCAAAGCAAGCCAGAGCGAGAGAACCGAATAACATTTTCTTACTTGATATCATGACTTTCCAACTGAACAGTGCCATTGCTCCTGCTTGTGCATCAGATGCCAAATATTGTGTGAACATTGTGGCTCTTTTTTGTAACATCCTCTAATGCCCTACTAAAAAGGTTATAAAAGTTTACGTAAGGAACACCTCCTGTGTACCATCCACATAATTTGAGCGATGCTATGATCACATAGAAATTCCACACAAAGCGGGTTCCATTGAAACTGCCGATAGCCAAAGATATGCGATGAAAAGGTAATGCAAGTTGAGATACATCAAAATAGAAAAAATGATCACCCAGACTTTATTTGCAATCATTAAAATCCAAAAACTGAGACTGCTACCACTTCTACTAGTACTAATAAGACACATATTAATGTTTATTCATGTGGAAATCCTATCAAAATGTGTCACTGCAATCAGTTGTAGTCATGTGTTTTCCAGAGACAATCACTATGGTGATTACAACAAAAAAACAAAAAAAAACAAACAAAGTGCATCATATCAAGGGACTAAACAGTGAAAAAGACTATGGAAAAAATAGGCTTACACTCTTAGAAAACTTGAGACAAAATCAGCTTATTTAATTATTTTCTGGCAGTTATATAGTTACCATTTTCTTTTCCATTTATCAGCTGATTTTTCCTTAAGGTCCGATATCTGCCAAATATAATTTGGTTTTATAAGCAAATAAGTTGGTAGCTATTATAAATTCCTCCAAACACAACTTGTTTTTCTTACATTATCATCAACAGAGTCCTGAAAACACTGAAAAAAAAAACAAATTCTGTCTTTGAAGAGTGGCTTCTCAGTTTATGTAACCTACGTGCTGAATAAAAGCGGATTTTTATTAGGAATTCTGAAGCAGCAGCAGCAGGCACCTGCGCAGGCAGCGCTAATATGTACCATACAGCGACCAGTGGGCCGAGAGGAGCGGATTAACTTCACTTTGGAGAGGAGGAGTAACCATCATTTAAGGATTTGCAGGGGGATATCTCTGTTTCCACTGCTAAGCTCTCAGTGAAGTGTCAAAGGGAAAATATTCTACCTTCTAGGACAACTTTGGGGTGTGTTCGTGACAAAGCAGAGCACATTCCCTCCACCAAAAAGAGTGAAAGTCGAACTGAAATCAGTCATTCTGGCCACACAGCATCCAAGGACAGATCTGCTGTTTTGACCAGTCTACACTCTCCCCGCAGCTCTCATCCAGCACAAATGGATTGATGGGGTTTAATTGACACCCTCGATTAATTGACAGTTTCGTTCCAAGTTCAAGCTCTTCTTTGGGTTTCAACATGGACATTAGGTACTAAAACCAAACATTCAGTGCAATGAGGCTCTGTTTATGGCTTTTTTGGACAGTTTTCTGTGGTCATAAAGCGCCGCTTCAAAATGAGAAGCAGAAAATGATGTTGTGAAGACCGCTGAGCACCGCAAGCCCTATTCTGAATTGACAATTACTTAATGTTTCCTTTGAGGCAAGCAGATGACTTCACAGAATGACAGGGTTGCGGTGTGCCACTTAAGAGTTTCAGCTTATGATTTATACTTCACTAAAGCTAATTAGGGCTTGCACTGTTTTTGTGTGTGTGTTTGTTGTGGTGACGGTTGGGGGTGTGGAGGGTGTATTAATAAAGAATACAACCATGCAATAACTCCAGCAAACCTATAAACCAACATTATAGACAGAGTCACTCCCCTTGTCAGAAAACCATTTCCTCCAGGGCTCAACCGATCATTTGCTCATTCCCCTCTGTGGGCAAACACGTACGTATGAAATAGGTCTCATTACAGTCATCAGCGTCAGCATCATTTGTAGTTCATTAACAGGGTGCTAATGCCTCAGAAAGTCTGTCACACATATCTGTGACACCAGCTATTTTTCATGGTCCAGTATTCTCCATCAGGTCAGCTGGCTGCGCTGCCTGCCGCTCATTGAATACCATAATGAGCTACTCAGAGACTAAATGCCAACTGACCGGAAAATGAAGTGCAAACAGTGGACTCCATTCCTCTGTTGAGCATCTCTTCCAGAGCCTCGGCCAGAGTGGCCATCCTTGCTTGCGACTAACGAGGCCACCCAACAGGTCGATGTGTCACGTCTTTCACAGGCTCAGCTCTGTTCATGCATGCAGGCTAAAGGTGGCTGATGGAGAACGGCAGCAGGTTTTTCATGTTGCGCCTTGCTGTGTGGGAGCCGGGTCATGGAGTATGCGGCGGGTGCCAGCGTGCTCAGATGAGCTTGAAAAGCCCTGGCGGTCACTGTAATCAGTCTCAGGGTGTCCTTCAGAGCCTCTCCATGCCTTGAGTACTCTTCACTGCTTTTCTCGCCACCTCATCAAGAATGTCAAGGGTCCAAGCTATCTATATCCTCCTATTTTTTTTGATGAAACCAGCCATGGAGGTGTACAGGTTGCAGAGTCTCACACTTCTCCAGGGCAAAGGTTTTTACTCATTTCCTGCGTGACTCTTGTAGGTCAGGACATTGAGGATCGCAAAAGTTTACCAGTGAATCAATGAGCCACATTATTAAGTCTGTTAACAAGCCTCGCACCTCTAAAAGACCTGTATTTTCCTGAAACCTTTTGGCCTTATAGAGTTTATGGGGCTTGTGTTCAAGTCATAGATCACTAGATTAATACTGTAGAAAACAGTTTTTCTCCACAGCATGGAGGTGATCCCTAGAGAGACTTTGCCTGATCCATGTCTGTATTATTGCCAGCAAATGAAACCCCCGCAGAGCCAATGGAGCTGTGTGACTGTCAAAACTCTCCCCTTTGCAACATGTGATCTTCTCCAGCCGTTGCTCTGCCATATGTTAAAGCGAAATGGAGGCTACACACTGCTGAGTTTGGCACGAGTTGAGCCCTAGGGAAGGGGAGGCAGCGGAGTTGTTGTCCTGTTGTCACCAACATATGGCTGCTGGGGCTTTGTCTGATTGCTTCTACTGTATTGTTGTGGTGTTTCATCGTGCAACACTAGACTCCAAAGGCTGCAGTGTTGGTTTGTTTTGAGGCCAAGCAGCTTCTTTGGTGAAAGTGAAATTAATAAAAAGACCTAATGATCCTTTCCAAAACAATTCCTTTATCTCTACTGTGCTTAAAGTAAGTCTCATGTGATCACTATTGAGATTTGTTGTTCCAGACTTCATGAAGACACTAGGAATCAAAGGATTAGTAAATAACTTCTGTCAGATACACTATTTTGTGTGATGCAGAAATAAAACATCCAAAGCACTTATAGAGTGTATAAACACACTTTTTCAGGTTAAAACCACCTCTTCTTTCCTGACAAGATCAGGATGATTCTTAGCAAGCTAGCACACTACTCTCTTTGTATTCCTGTGTGTGCCCCATTTTGTAGAGAGGAGTGTTGCTGGATAATGCAATCCTGGATGGCCACTCCTATTAATCACTTCCTCCTGAGGAGGAGGGTTCATCAGGAAGCGATACTCTTAATGGAGCCTGGAATGGCTCATAGTTTAAGTGGTGCAGAGTCAGAGCAGTGGAGCTAAATCTGTCTGCCCGGTGTCAGGTATGAACAGGAGTGGAGGGGCTGCTCTCCCGGGTCCTGCTAAATGACTTTATCTATGAGTGGAGGGACCACTCACATAAATAAGCCTGGAGGTGGTCCATTCTGCAAAAAAGCACTCCAGCTCTGCAGGTAAAAAAGGGTCCTGTGCTGCCATGCTCTGCTGAGCTGTGAGGATTAGATCAATAAGAGGAAGTAAAAATACTTAACACAAGAAATATGACAAATTAATCTCATCAGGTAGTGCGGGTGTCTCAGTGACAAACGTCGACAGAATACCTGAGTGGGGCAAGTAATTATACCCAAATGAATTTGTCAGAGCTTGTAGTGAGACTATCACTTGAGTTAGTATCAACTTTACAGGACCCATCTGCAGTAAGATGACGGCTGCTAGCCCAGAGACAAATGAGTTCCTAGTCTGCTCGCACGCTGACAAAATGATAATATGTTGCCTATTCTGCACCATGGCTTTCTGTTGAGCCACTTGATCCTGACACCGCTTCAAATAACAAGCCGGGAATTTTATGTGGAGGTGGGGTAGAAAAATTCTGCTGCTTAGCGGTGATGGAAAATTGAGTAAAGCGCAGTTACGGCTCCGATCAATCTCATTCCAACGCGAGTGGTTGAAGTTGCACCTCTGCCTGTTTTCCCTCACAGCTCCCACATAATCCTTGGTTATCTTCCAGAGCACTTAATTCTCAGCAAGGGTTACAACCCTATGTCTCTACTGTAACACCAATTCTGTATCGACCTCCAGACAGTACGGTCCACCTCTCCGCATATGATACTGTTTGTTTAAATATATATATATTGATCAATACAAGACTGCTTTAAAGACCACGTGGAATGAAACGCTTCTGTAATAACTGATATGGCATTGGTTTACACTTGAACCCTTTCTGTCTATAGTCCTGCCACAACATCCCGTTTCAGATTGGAATAAATCACATATAGCAAGCAAAGATACAATTTCATGGGACTTTTAAGTTTTCAGATTCTTTACTTAAGTAAAAGTAGCAATACCCCAGTATAGAAATGTTACTGTAATAAAAGTACATATGTTTTATCAACAAAATTTCCTTTTGGTATCAAAGGTAAGATACCAAAAGGCTCATTAAGCCGAATGTGTTTTTTCAGTGTTCATCAGCTGCAGTAGCTTTCCCTAGCAGAAGTTAAACAACTTTTTATAAATGATGCTGATTTAAGAGTTATTGCAGCTAACAACAGCCTGCACGGCTGTGTTGATCTCATCCACGTTTGTTGACATTTTTCTGTGGCTCTGTTTTATTAATCTAGCTAGGTAGCTATAGCTAGCTCCCATTCTTAATCTCGCATACAAAGCTCTGTTTGGTCAATTGTTTATCCAACAGATAGACCTATTTGAGTAGATCTGGTTACAGAAACCTAAAACCTGGCTAGTTTTACTCGACTGTGATTTAAGCCAACATGAGAAGGTAGTCTTAGGGAAGTATAACATGATAAAAATACTGTAACAAACAGCAAGATGGAACTAAAATGTACGTGATGCCTCCTCCACCATCCAGCATTCGCATATCTGATTAGGTGTTGAGAATGACAAGTATAGACTTGCTGTTGCTGGGCCCAGATTGGAAATGAACTGTTTGTTTAAGCTAAATGCTCACAACAACAACACTATCATGCCGATAAGCACCGTTTTAACATGGTAACATGTTGACATTTGCTAATTAGCACTAAACACAAACTACAACTGAGGCTGGTGGGAATATCATTAGTTTTTCTGGTATTTGGTCATAAAACAAAATATTTACTTACCAAAACAAAGTCATTCTGAGGGTAACATGAATGCCTCTGGCAAATCCTTCCGACAGTTGTTGAGACCTTTCACCCAAAACCACAAAGACCACTGTCTGTACAAACCCTCATGGGAGTCCATCACATAGCCGTTGACATATATCGCTCTGGACCAAAGTGGTGGACCGACCAACTGACCGACCAACTGACATATTGCAATCCCCAGTGCCAGCTCCCTAGAGTTTTTGGAAATTTTGGTAGGCTATAACATAGTCTCCCTAAAGGATAGGGAAAATCTGTTACAGATATTCCAAGACACAGATATAGGTAACTTCAACCTAAAATATTGATATTGTTCTGTGGAAGCTCTATCACTCTATCACTCACCCTGAAGTCTCATCCCTTTTATCTCTTGACAATTTGACAGAGTGACACAGGACTGACAGTGAGACTGACAATAAGAAATATTAAACATTAAGATGAAATACAGAACAATAACCCTGAAATAAATGCTAGATAATAATAAATATTTGTGAAGCTTGTAAATATTCAAAGTTTGCTCACACCGTGAGTGAGGTCGATTCAAGTTTCAACAGTCATTTTTCAGCTGTAGTGCTATTGTACAGAACTGCATTATCATGTATACTCCCGCAAATTTATCCAATGGATAAACTAACAGGAATTATCCCTCTGTGTGTTATTTGCTGTTTACCTTGTGCTCAGGTGTGCGATTAGACTGGATGGCAAAGCCTATTGAGCTCAAATCTCTCCTCAGTCAATACCAGCAAATATTAATGATGTTTTTCTCATAGGTGTTTGCAGGGAGTTCAGAGGCTTGTGACAGAATAAACAGCAAGCACTGGAACAAAAGCTCACTCTAGTTGCATAGCACAGAAAAGCTTCCTCTGTACTTCCAAAACGCTGAAGGCAGGCTTTCTGTGTGTCCTCCACTCTGTCCATAACCTCATCAGGCTGAATAATTGTTGCAGTGTGAAAAGATTACCTGGAGGTGAAAAATGTCCTTGCACTCCTCTCAGTCTTTCAGCTTTTTTTGAAAGACTGTTGCTGCGTCCTTTTCAAACTAATGAGACAAGACTGAAACACAAACTTTCCTTTTTGATTATCTCACACCTCAGAGGCCTCCTTCTTTTCTACTGTCGGAAGTCATTATTACAAGTACAAAAATAAGTTAATTACTGCAGGCAAATAAAATGGATTGATCCTAACTGTCTGATTTCACTTCAGAATGATGATTTTTTTTGCATATTTTAATTCTGTTTTATATGAATGTGAGGAGCAGCACTGTCGTGATTATTGATGGGGGTTTATGTCTCTGAAATAACTGTTTTATTAAATGTGATGAACTTCTCATAGAACTTTTCCTGTCAAACCACAGTGATGCTGATTTATTTCTGCACTTTCTTAGGAATAAGTAAAAGGCTTAATATTAGGGCTTAAAAATCATTAATAAAACAAGCTCTTGGCATATTGATTCCGGGCTAAACCGACTATAAGATTATGAGACGTAGCCTGATGGTGGTGTGAGAAAGGTTTGGGAGCTGGAAATCGAAAGATACTAGGATTCATCCTTTGGAGACCATGAGTATGGAAGCCAACAATAGCCATTAATTATTTGAATCTTATTAACTAAATACCTAATGGTGAAATCAAACCACTGCTGAATACTTAAAGCTTATATTAAGAATGGATCAAAGAACTATGTGGGATGTGAAAGGAGTTGCTCGTAGTGACAAAGCCACAGAGAATCATCACCCAGCAATCCAGTTTCTCTCAGCTCTAAAGAGTCTTTAGCCTCTTTCAGCTCATTGTTTTGGTTTTACTCTTCGGTTCAGTCTCATTGCTCTAACAACAGCAGGCAGCTGTTTTTGGAGAAAAACCTCTGATAAACCCACTCTGCATTATCTGCTCAACACCTAAGTTGCTGAAAGACGAAGTTAGCAACTAGCTAGTGAATGCAGTGGAGCCTTTAGCAGCTAAAGAGCCAGTTATTCATCATTCATATTTATCAGTTGACCAGAGGGTATAATAACAATGATAATGATCAAAATAGAATAAAATAAGTACAATAATCAAAATAATTTTAAAGTATATCTAATTCAAAACATTCAAGTGGCTCAAATTAAATTTGACAAATTTGGATATAACAGTCAAGTTATGTCAAAAAATCTGATTGCTCAAATTGATTAGTTTGATTGGTTAAAATCAGATCTCAAAATGTAAGATGAAAAATTTAAACTTGCACATCTGAGCGTCCAAGGATAAGCAGCTGAGCCTGCCTGGAATCGATCAGACATGTATCCAGACCTCTAATCTGCCCAAAATGGGAACCTTGGTAGTCTGGTGCAACTAGATTTTTTGACTTGTCTTCTACTTTTTCATCAAATTGACAAATTGAAATTAAGGGACAACATTAAAATTTTTGAAAACTGACAAGGACATAGGTTTGGTTTCTGAAGTAGGGGTAGGGGGTGGAGGGGCACGATAAAGCAAAAGAAAACAAAAAACAAACAACAAAAACAGATAAACAAACAAACAAAAATATTGTATCTATATTGTAACCCTAGAAGATCATTTTTTGACTAAGGTTCACTTCTAGCATCTTTTGAGGGCAATAGTAACTGTAACTCAAAATGTAGATTCAGTAAAAAATTTTAACCTGAAAAACATAGATCACCGGCCATTATTTCAGTCCCTGAATAATGTCTGCAGGAATTCACGCCAGGCTGCAGGGCAGGGCAGGCTGAAAGCGGCCTGAAAGGCAAGATCCAGGGCACAAATGTGTGCCACGCAATCCCCACACCACTATCTGCTGCTCATTAAACGTATTGCTTTGAGCAAACAGTAAGAACTAAGGGGACTCAAATGCCTGAATCGACTGTTTTAACTCTTCTCTCATCTGGGTCATGGTGGCTGAACAGTAAGGACAATTTCAGAGTAAGAAAATCAACCTGAGACTATAAAAGTGAGGAGGACTAAAATAGGATTTTGGAAAATGAGGGGAATATGTAAATCCTTTTGAAGCAAATTTACAATTTTCAACGACATATTTTGACTTGAATTCACTAGAATGGATTAAAACCAGTAACCGGTATAACGTTGTGGCTTATCGGTGTAGAGCTCTTTGCTGCTCCTGAGCATTGCTCGTGTGTGTGTTTATACTCTAAGACAATAAAGATAAGTTTGAACAACAATCATCCTGACACCATGGGGGTTTACCCATCCTTGACAACTTGCCCTTTCTTGCACACAGCCAGCAGAAAAATCTCCGACCCCGCACCTGTTGTCATGGAAACCCCTTAACATGTTTTTGGCTGCCCTTGATGCTCCTTGCCTCAGTCCACAACAGAGCAAACTCGGAAGAGGTCGGAAAATCAATACGAGCAGCGGGCAGCAGGCATAGCCCTGCCGCATTCGCTGGCTGTGGTTGAAATTCGCCAGCGGTCTCCATGTGGTTGTTTGACAATGCATAGGCTGATGGGAATTAAGGGAGTGCCAATCTGTCCACTTTAGCAGAGTGCCTGAAAGAGACGGGACAGAGGAGAGGGAGGGAGACACGTTTCCAATTTTCAGATGCAGCTCTCTCTAGTCGGCCCTGGGACAAACTTTGATGCAACTTTACTCTGGGACAACGTGCCGGCCAACTTGGATGTCACTAAAATAGGGGATTCAGCGGCACCTTGTTTCACCAGTGCTAACACCTTTACAAAGCTGCTCTAATGCATCCGTCTCTCTCCCTCTTGCTCTCTCTAACCTTGACATGAGAGGGCTCCCCATCTCGCCTCAAAGCACCTGATTTAATCTCAATGTGAAAGAGCTAGCTAAAGCACAGATTTCGTATCCTGCCTGTGGACTCTTGATTGGATCTGTGGAAGCTCTTGCTGATTCTCATCTGAAGGGCTCAATCACCATCCTCTGATTGGTGATCTTAACCCCAGTGACCTTGTGGAGATGGACTACCGCGGCAGAGCGTGGGTGGCTTCACACTGTCCTAACTTCTCTCTCTCTCGTGTAAAAAGAGGCCTTCCACAGAGAAAAGTTTCAAAGAGCTGTGGAGAAGACTTTGTAGAGCTTTGCGCTGAGGTCTCAGGTAGCTTTTGTAAAACACATTTGTTTCATTCACAATCACCCACTTTCTCTGACAACAGCTCGCTGGGAGAGAAGCAACGGGGGACACTTTTTGATCGTATGCCAGCGGATTGTTGATGCTCTGGGAGCTTTGTGAGAATGCATCTATACAGGCCAGAATATGAAGCTCGCTCCTGCAGCTCTTCTGCCATCAAAAGTGGCAAACACAAAAAGGAAGAACGTTGCTCTTCAATAGATCAGACAAAAACAAGCACAGGAATAAAAAGGAGAAAGATTAATTTCTACTGAGATCTGCCTGATGAAAAAACAGCAGCATAAAAATAAATAAAGGGCAAATAAAGGGCAAACTTCCTCTTTGTCTCTATGGCTCATATATACTAGCTAGTACAGAAAGAGAGATGGGTTTAAACAACTCACTTTTTCAGTGGGCCTGAAAAATGCCACCTGTGTGGTTTCACAGAGGAAGAGGGACATGAAAACAGATTTGCAGAGAGAGATAAACAACTTTGTGAAATGAGGAAAGACTCGGTGGCAGAAGATGAAAACAGCCCTCAGGTGCTGTTTGACCAAGTGCAGTAGTAAGCTGCGCTGAGAAAAGCTGCCATGTTTACTTTTCCATGGAAGCATTTGAACTTTGCCTCTACATGCTGTATCCCAGTTAAAGTGGAAGCCTATTCAGGTCAAGATCTGAGCTAAGCAAAGAAACATACATTTTATTTCCAAATGGAGTGCAAAATACCTGTTACCTGTTTTGCTGATAATTCATGCATAAAGCTGAAACTAAACTGCAAAATTCTCTCCTTTTTCTTCAGCATATGATAATTTAGGCTTATTATTGTTTGTACTGACTTTTTGATTTTAAACATACAGTGCATTCAGAAAGTATTCAGACCCCTTCCTTTTTTCACATTTGTTATGTTGCAGCCTTGAGCTAAAATCATTTAAATTCATTTTCCCCCTCATCAGTCTACACTCAATATCCCACAATGACAAAGAGAAAAAAGGATTTTAAATTTTTTGTAAAATTATTAAAGAGGAGCAACAGGAAAATTATATCGACATAAATATTCAGACCCGTTATTCAGGAATTATGTTGGAGCACCTTTGACAGTCATTACAGCTTCGAGTCTTCTTGGGTGTGACGCCACAAGCTTTGCACACCTGGATTTGGGGATTTTCTGTCACTCTTCTCTGCAGATCCTCTGAAGCACTGTCAGGCTGCATGGAGACTGTCAGTGGACAGCCATTTTCATGTCTCCCCAGAGATGTTCGATTGGCTGGGACACTGTAGGACATTCATAGAGTTGTCCCTGAGCCACTCCTGTGTTATCTTGGCTGTCTGCTTACGGTCTGTGTCCTGTTGACCTTTAGGTGCTTTTTGCAAACTTCCATCTTACACTCTGTGATAAAGCCCAGATCGGTGGAGTGCTGTAATGTCATTCTGGAAGTTTCTCATATCTCCACATTTTCTGCCCATTCTTCCTTGCAAAAGGCTTCTAGTTCTGTGAGATTCTTGGGCCATCCTGGATGCAGTGCTCTTTTGAGGTCTATCCATAGATTTTAGGTCAAGACTGTGAGGGCCATGGCAAAACCTTCAGCTTGCACCCCTTGAGGTAGTCCATTGTGGATTTTGAGGTGTATTCAGGATCATGATCCTGTTGTAGAAGCCAGTCTCTTTTCATTTTCAGCTTTTTTTTACAGACAGAATTTGCTGCTATTTAATTGAATCCATTCTTCCCTCTACCAATGAACACCAGCACAAAGCATGATTTACCACTGTGCTTAATGGTTGAAGAGGTGTTCTTTTCAAGAAATTCTGCAACCTTTTTTTCTCCAAACATACCTGTGCTCTTTGTGGCCAAAAGTTCTATTTTAACTTCAACTGTCCACAGGACTTGTTTCCAAAATGCATCAGACTTGTTTAGATTTTCCTTCGTAAACTTCTGACACTGAATCCTGCGGTGAGAAGGCACCAGACGTTTTCTTCTGATGACTCTTCCATGAAGGTCATATTTTTGCAGGTGACGCTGCACAGTAGAACAGTGCACCACCACTCCAGAGTCTGCTAAATCTTCCTGAAGGTCATTGTCAGTCAAACAGGGGTTTTGATTTGCCTTTCTAGCAATCCTACAAGCAGGTCTCTCTGAAAGGGTTCTTGGTCTTCCAGACCTGAACTTGTCTTCCACCGATCCTGTTAACTGCCATTTCTTAGTTACATTACGAACCGAGGAAACGGCTACCTTAAAACACTTTGCTATCTTCTTACAGCCTTCTTCTGCTTTGTGGCCATCAGTTATTTTAACTTTCAGAGTGCTAGGCAGCTGCTTAGAGGAGCCCATGGCTGCTAATTGTTGACTCGAGGTTTAACGAGTCAGAGCATTTTATAAGGATCTGAAATTTGCATCACTTGGCCTTTCTTAACAATGATTGTGAACAAGCCATAGACCTAAGAAGCTAATTAAATTCTGAGACCTTGGTAAAAGTTTTCTCAGAGCTCAAATCTCTTGGGGTGCCCAACCTTTTTATATGCTGCTTCTTTCCTTTTTTAACTAAACATTTACAAAACAAAAATAATACACTAATCTTGCTCAAAATGTTGAAAAGAATGTTTCACCTTTAACTTTATCCCTTTTGGAAATCAGGTCATCTTCTACTTAACTATTTACAGTAACAGAAATTTTGACCAGGGGGCACTTTTTCATGCCACTGTATCAGCTTTTCATTACAATCGTTCACAAAACACAAAACACTAGTGCCTCTGAAACAAGCTCAGCCAGGGCTGCAGAGGACTACAAGCAGGAGGTGGCATGGTGAAATAAAGATGAGTCAAACCAGGGCTGGCTGGTAAAAAGGAGGCAGTATTAGTTCACCAACTTGTAGTCACATCACTGTGCAAATTCTCAGTACCTGGTGCCTCCAATTGCTGTTTTGAAACATCAAGTGTCCATGAGTAGAACCACTAAGTGACTGTATGAAAGTTATTAAGGTGTGTGTGTGTGTGGGGGGGTTTCTTTTTGTTGGAAAGAAAGGAGGATAAAATGAATTAATTTTAATTTCTCTCATACCGGATTTATTTTTCTATTCCTTCCTCCTTTGTGAGATTTTTTTTTAAACCGGGGCTATATTTTCGCTCATTCGTTGACTGACTGAGTCACTGAATGATTAGAGGCTGTAAGGGCCATGATAGCTGCTAAAGTTAACGTTTAGCGTGTGTAATGTTTACCACGTCCACCATCTTAGTGTAGCATGTTAGCATTCTAACATTTGCTAATTGGCACAAAACACACACTATAGCCGAGGATGAGAGGAATAGCGCTGCAGCAGACTATTATTTCCATTATCAATTATTTTGACAATTATTCTCTCAAAAAATTATTTGGTCTATAACATTTCAATCAACAAAGGAGGACCATCATAATAGCTGCTGATTAATTTTCTGTCAATCAACTAATTAATTAAATGAGTAACTGCTTTAGCTTTAAACAGGAAAGTCAGGTGTTTATTACCCAAAACCTGCAAAACTAAAGTACTGAACAAAATAAAATTTTGACCGCATAGTGGCGCTTGAGGAAAAGGCAAGGATACCTGGGAACCATGAATGTCTGTACAGAAGTTAATGGAAATCGTTCTTGTAGATCTTCAGATATCATATTCAAATGATACCGTACGTGAAAGGTTTGATGAGCTTGTGGCGCTACAGATAAATTCAGGGGACCAGCAACATCAGTAATCTTGGTACAGTCCCTGACATACCAGCTGTGGGAATTTGGTGGCGTTCCAACCAGTCGTGAAAGTGAAAATGCCTGTCATTTACCCTGAGACACGTGGTGACTATGCCACTGGCGTGTAAAACAAAAGGCAGTGAATGACAGCCTCAGGTTCAAGAGGTTGCGTCAGTGACTGTCAGCCGTTCGGGCTGGGATTTCTGTGTTGTCAGGAAACATGACTCTGTGTGGGCATTCAGAGCACAACAGGTGACGTCAGCCAGTCTTTACAAACCTCTGTCACCGGGAAGAGGAATTAAGGCAGACATCTGACAGAAAATTCTAGTGGAGAGGCCATACTTCACACTTCCGAATGGGAGAGAGAGGGGTGAAGTGTGTAATTACGCTCATTAATGCTGACTCACTGTAGCTGCAGATATATTATGATGATGTTCTATCATTATGAGACAGTGTAAGTTTTATTTTGTGCCGTTTTTAGTTGATGTATTGCTTTTCTCAGCTAACTCCCTCAAATGAAAGTCTCATATTACTTTGAAATAATGTTATACTACACCACAATATGCACCCATGAAAGCAGGTGTCAGAGGTGCTGGACGGAGATGTTCGGTGAGTAATGCCTGGATGGAGTGTTTTTCTTGTCTGCATGAGCCATTGATTACTTGTCTGTGATTTCCAAGGCAAATCTCTCCCCGGGGATGATTAAATACATCTGCCTTTCCTTCCCCGAAATCTCAAGTATGTGTAGCTAAACACGCCACCAGGCAATGAAAGCTGGCAGTATGAATAATGGTCATTACACTCACTACCGAAGCCGCAAATGCCTCATTCCAGGAAGGAGCCGTATGGTGAGCATCCTTAATGAGTGTTCAGGAGCAGGAATTCATATGTTTACTCTTGGTTTGATTAAATTGCAGAGCTGGTGAGGCATCAGACGGAGTGGCTGTTTACCTAACAATACATTATACCTGTATGTACGATCAATCTACCCCATTCAGTAACACGGGTGGAATGCCTTTTTTTTTTCCTCCTTTTTCTTTTGAAAATGCAAAACACCTTTCTGACATCAGGAACGGATGTTCTAAAACACTCCAGAGGAGGCAGAGGGATTAAACATGAATGCATTTTGCATTTTGCATTGAGGTGATTTTTCAGCCCTCTATGCCTGCTGTTTTTTTTTTTTTTTCATGTGAGACATTAAATTGATGTTGGAAAGGCAATAAAGCTGAGTATTTTTCCTGGCACACCAGCATCCCATAGAGTGAATCTGACAAACATGTGAGAGATTGGAGAATAGCTGGATGCTGGCTGTAAAGATCTGAGCCGCTTCTCCTTCCCGCGATTCGGAGGGATGTTCAATTGTTCTCAGCAAACACCATGCCATTTGTCATCACTTATCAAACCAATTAACAAGCTGCACACGGCCGGGAAAAATGAACGTGAAAATGAGATACAGCATTTGTCGGGTTTTGCTTCTTGTTTTCTTGTTTTTGTTTGTTTTTGATAGGTTTAGACATGAGTCACATGTTTACTCCACTTTTAGCCTTTTAGAAGCTCAGACGTGATTTTAAATGCCATTTAAAAATCATGCCATTTTTATAAATGCCAAAACAGACTTTTGAGCACTCCCATCCATAGCAATGGTGCTGTTTAACATATAATTAGGTATTTTGTTCACCGTCATATTATACATTATGTCAAATTGGTCAAGAATATATGAAAAACAAACATCTGCAGGCTGTAAACTGTTGTCATCTGGTGCCCCCCCCCACCCCTAATATTTTTATGAGCTATTTCTATGCTCAGTGAGAGCTATGTACATGGATTTACAATTAATACTAATAAAATATTCTCCCTCGTGGTATCTAGCCATTAAGAGAAGTTTTATTTATCAATTAGAAAATTATATTCAAAAATCATGTTTAGATTCAAATCATATCTCTCAGGGTACTTCAATTCATTTGTTTGCGTTTGTTTTTGTTTACAGCTAAGAAATAACATCAGCATTGAAGTGGACTTCTAAGTCATATACTGGGAGTGAAGACTACAAGTTTGAAAATCTGGGGGTGTGCAGTTCGAAAGAAGTGTGCCCACCAGACCTCATCTCTATGTGAGGCCAGAGGCTCCGGGCTGCATTAGCTGCTACGGGCACAATACATCTGAATCTCTCGTCTGAACTGTTGGTGGTTGACTTGCATTGTGGGTTGATGCATGCAGCGGGTTTTGACAAGAAAGACGAATGTGTGAAATAAAAAAGGGTGATATCTCTGGCTCGGATACAACGATTCTGAGGGGCGCTCCAGTGCAAAAAGCAAATACCACACTGATTTGTTTTCATTTCATTTTGTCTTCCCAAAAACAACGTCACGGTCACTCAGGATGATCCACAGAACTCACTGTGAAAAAAACCTTTCCTTCGAACCACTTAACTGAAAAACTACTCCCAGTATCACTATCAGGATTAACATTAAGCTCAACATTAACATAGAAATCCACCACTGACAGCTACTGTACAAGAGAGAAAGAGACTCCATCACTTGCAACAAGTCCCTGACTTCTTTTGAGTTTCACTGGAGATTGATTCTTGGCAGCTAAATGTATGAAATTGCAGCAGTTGGGTCAATGATGGAAAAATGTCAAGAATTGATTTTGTGGAGTTTTACGATCTCAGATGATATGGAACTCTTAGACTGGTGCGATTTTTTTTTATTAAGCCTCTGTCTGAGCGCTTGAGTTTGTTTGTGCACCTCCATGATTTAGAACTGCCGTTTGTTTTGACTTTATGAAGAGCAACAACTTTGTCTTTCCTGTAAGAAGGCAATGAAGACAGACGAAAGCATTTGTTGGCACTTGGATTTTTAATACTTGAGAAATAGATGCCAGTTTGGTTGATGAATTTCTTTGAATCTTAGAGCAAATATTTTGTACTAGCAGGATGGGCCTACTGTCTGTTTGTGCCTCTGTGCATGTTTGTGCATGTGTTAATTTGGATTTAAGTGCTTAATTGGATTTAAGATGCCCTGCTGAGTGAAACTGCACCATCTCCACGTCTGACGTCCAACGTCAGCACTGGGTTTGGACTCCGTTTCTTCCCACAGCCCATCTGTACCTCTCATCCTCTCCAAAAGTCATTATAATCCCACCAATCCCACTGCCTATCACCATGACTGCCTCCTTTCTGGCAGCCCTGCCCGCCACTTTAGGATTTGGAACGGGGCTGGAGGCTTTTTTTTCTCCCCCATTACCATCTCTGAGAAAGCTGATTCTCTCCTGTTAGCGTGCCTTTTCAAATGCATTAGAGGCCTGGCCGCCGGGGCCGAGGGAGCCAGTTTTCGGCAAGGTGGGTGGTAATTCATTCACTGGCCGTACAGGAAGAGGCTGTTTTTTATTGGTCTTTGCGGTCCTCTCTTCACTTTTGTCCTCACTCCTGTGCTATTACAGAAAAACAACGGAAAGTGAAGAAAAATGACTAAGGTTTTTGTGTAAACTATGATCTCACAGATGAGGCTGGTGGGCAGGGAATTAAACTAAACTGAAAGGCTTGTGTAAAAATAGCAGGTGCATTTCGATGAGTGTTCATCCACATTTCTTCAATGTATCACAACCAGCAACAAATTACTTGTAATTCATGTGGATGTGACTGATGTTTCAACCACATGCTATGTATATATGTGATGCTACATTTTGAGATAATCTATGTGATCCTCTCAACTCCCTGTATGCCTCCTCTTCACACACAGCTGTAGCCAAATCAGTCTATAATCTTACTGAGAACGCACCTGACTTGTTGATTTATTTTCCAAATCAATAGTATAGGATACAGTAAGCTCAGAACAGCATTAAAAACGTGTTTGCTTTTTTGTACTAAAAGGAGTATTATACTGTATCTACTGCAATATTCACATGGAAATGTTGCGATCGGACTTTCCAGATGAAGCCCGAATATTATACTGGTGTATATTTAAGAAATTATTCAGTTGAAGGTGTAATGTTTCATCACAAATTACTATGAAAATACAATAAACCTGTTTCCTTCTACAGCTTCACCCGTGGATTTACTTTTGGCTGAATCAATGTACTCAAGTACTTTTACCTGAGTATAGTTTCCGGCTACTCTACCTGCCCCACTTCTTGACTCGGCCTATAGTGTTTGTTCCCCAAACAGCACAATCTTTATGATTATGTGTTATGACTTGGTGGTCTAAATAATATTTAGCAGCCACAGCATCCTATCCTGTGCACGTGGACGTCTCACGCCATGTCTGTTCCAAAAATGTCAGTCCGGAGCTGCGTGGATCCGCTTGGACGCGTGCCGCTGTCCCGGGCTGATCAGCAGACAGTTATCATTTATCAGGGTGCCGCTCGTCTCTCGGCAACTGTCCTCATCGTCACAATTCACTGTCAGCCCACCGTGGAGCACAGTGATTCGATGTGATTCCGGTGGGCTGGATCCCTGAGACCTCTCTGGGTGGGACCACGACTACACTTTGTTTTCGGGTGGAATCTAAAAAAAGTTAGCAGCTGACGTTTGCTCAGCTGTCAAACTTTTCCATTTTTTTTTCTCCTCCGTGGTCCTTACTGTAAAAGTTGTGTTTGACAGTTCATTCCTGATCTTGCCGACAGCAGACAACAAAACAGCCTCCACTCAAAGTCCACTTGCTCGCTTGTTCTGGAGCTTTCGACCATATCACACAAACACTGAAGAAGAGCCTGTGCTATTGTCACAAGTCCAGAACAAGTACATAAGTAAACCTTGACTGAAGATTATTTTGTCAAATCAAACAATGTTTTGAGTGCTATAGATGTATTATTTATTGTAACATACAATCTATAAGGCTACACTGCACTATACACTAGTATTCAGTAATGTGAGGAGATGTATTATATAGGTACTTTATGTATATATGTATGTGCATGTGTATGGAGGTAAGAAGTGCTACCAACAATTTGAATTAGTCAAGAACTCAGAATTATGAGTGAAAAGTATGAAAACATATGAAGTATTATTAGCTGCAAAAATAACAGCAGAGGAACAGAGCAGCAGGAGACCAACAAGAACTAAAGAAAATATGTATGGTAAGATATGCAAATGATGCAATCTGTGCACAAAAACAAAAAATGACAAATTACAAGAAATCAAGATCTAAAGCACACTGTGTTACTCTTTAACTGCAAAATAAGCAGCCTGTTCCCCCAGTTTGTTTGGACTCATGGCTCTGAAGTATTAGACTTATTTAGGGATCAAGTGTAACAAAAACTTTGCTCGAAAAATAAGCAATAGCTCAATGTCTGAGAGAGAAATGATGTCCCAGGTAAGCACTCATTACCACCGAGGCTCAGGGATATTCATGTAATCCGATGCTTTCAAGACGAAATATTGTGACAATATATCACATGAGCTTTCCATGAAGTGACACAACTGACACTTATTCATCTGAACAGAAATTGCTGTGAAATATACAGTATGTATTAACTATATGGTGTGAAAACGTGTATTTAATGTTCTTCCCGTGAACTAAAGCTTGTCTATAAAATGCTCATACTTGAGAATGGTGTAGGTTAGATGAGTTGTGGCTCATGAACTTGAGCTCGAACTTCTCTGATTCTTACTGTTGATGAAACATTCAAGTGACTGAACCAGTTACACTTTACCATACAAGAATAAATAAAGGTTCAACTCATGTAAATAAATAGTTGTGTAAATAAAGTACTAATTGAAAGTTTACTCATCAATATATCAATAAGTACTTTCCTGTCAAAAGAGCATATGTTCAGATGTTCAGAACATCTGAAAAGATTTCTGAGATTATTCCCGATGTTTTGAGAAGCAAGTTTCAGAACTAAACCTTAACTCTTATTCTGATGTCGAATTCTGTCTTTTTGGGAATCTCAGATTTTCTGACTTGGATCCGCGATTTCTGCCTTTTTTATCGTTCTGACTTTCATGGACTTCAAATCTTACATTTCAGAATTGTGATTGAAAAAAATCTTTACCTAGACCACCTTCTGTACTCACCGACCTTTTCCCTAGATTAGACTTCAAATTTGCTGTTAGCTGCTATTGCAGCCCTGAGACACGTGTGCTGTCAGTAGTAAGCTTCCCAATTACAGAAATCTTCAGTAACGCACAGGTGGTGTGTATAACAACTGGCATATGCCAAGGCCCTTTAAACAGCTTTATATTATACAAATTAACTTAATTGAATTGGTGCCATAAAAATTGTACAAAATCTAAAAACAGCCGGTAAATTTACATCAATACCAATACATTTTTCACATATAACACGTCAGTCAGCCATTTTTTTTACGTGGAACATACATATGTATGTATGTCATTCATAAGCGGAGGTGACAAATCCTTTCTCATGGACCAACTGGGAGGGGGTTGTGGATGCCAGCTCTTGAGGATCCTCACAGCTCGCGGGAGGAATCTGTTGCAGAGCCTGATAGAAGAGGTCCTGGTGCCAGGAGGGAAGGAGGGTGAAGAGGCTGTGGCTGGGCTGGGTGGGGTCCTTCCGGATGCTGAATCGTTTTTAATAACATCAGTTCCACCTGTGCTTTTCCCTCTGTGAAAAGCCAAAATGGCTGCTGTAAAAAAAGATCTATCAGCCACTGTTATGCTGAATTCATGTGAGGTCAACAATTTGCATGGACCAATAAGAATGATCAAGGTGTATCTCAAAGCTGTAGCAAAATTAGCAGAGATGCTAATCCAATCTGTACACACCCTCACAGTTCGCAGAGGAGGTCAAAACCGGCATGATAAAAAAGAAACCTCCGTGGGTGTGTAGGGCCTTATCATATTGTACAGTGTTTCCAAGGCTGGATTACCAACTGGCCAAAGCAGGCTACTGGCCTATGGGACTTAGAGGCCAAGGAGCCCCAAAGGTCGCGGGTTCATCGGATTGCCAAGGGGTTTTCGTGAATAAATTAATAGCAGATTTGTTAGGAGATTCGAAACACTAATGTATATCATGAATTAAGACCACGTTCAGACCGACTTTAGTCCAGCATGAAAAAATGCAGCCCCCGCATTCATTTGAATGAGGACAGGTCAACACAGCTATGTAGAAAAAAAAAAAAAAAAAAAAATGAAGTGAAATATGTGCACATTCTTGTTAAACTACTGAATAACATGAATCTCATATCTCTACTTTTATCATTTTGATGAAATAATTAATGTCATGGTGACCCTCCAGAGTTGTTTTTTGGAGTTGAAAGCCATCTAAATGCTTCTCACTGTCATCTCCATGCTTACAAATTATTAGCCAATTCTGGCATCGCCTATGTGGAAACGCCATTTTAAAGTTTATATCAAAGGTGATTAGTGGTCTTGAATGATTAATTGAGCCATAATCCAGGTTTTTATGCAGCTCTTATAAATGTTTTATCAGCATGGTGAAGGTTGTTCCTCTCATTTGTGTTTTAAATAATGTGTTTTAAATAATGCACTCTTGGAGAAATGTTTTGTCTTTGCTCAACCTTTGCTTCCACCGCTGGAACAGACCAGTCACCACCTTAGGCGTTATTCATTTATCACCCACTCTTGACTCCCTCTTCCCTCATTTAATTTTGCAATCGAAGATGCTCACGATGAAGTTGTATCAATCATCCAGATGTGTCAGCTCTGTACACACACCCCTCAGGCTGATATAAAACATTCGTCGATGCAATATTCAGTTGGCTTATCCAACAGCAGGGGGAGGTGGCAGGGGAATAAAAAGCAACCAAACTCAGACACTGTCAAAAAAAAAAAAAAAAAGTCATGAATATCAACATCGTGGTTTTTGCATGGCTTTGAAGTGCCCTTTGAATGGAAGATATTTGTCTCTGCCTCCTGTTGCAATCTCAGTGAACCACATGGCGCTCGCCTTCATCTGTCCCTCTGATGCACCGTCATGGCGGAACAGCTGCAGAAAAAAAAAGAAAAAAAAGACTATGGCACACCAATTAATACCTACAGGGCCTCTCACAGTGCCCCCCCCCCCCCCCCTGTAATTAATGCACAGTATGCTCAGACATTGTCTCCCTGCAGTAAGTATCACATGTCCTCTCGGGTATAATGCCTATTTATTTCACCATACTTTGGGACTTGGGTTCTGCAGGTGGCCAGGTGTAATTAATTTGCACCAGCAGGCTGAAGTTTACTGAAAAGTCTCTGTTTAGTCAGCTAAAGAGGCTTTAATGCTAGGGTATGCTCGAGACAAACTAGTTTGTGCGACCTGTCGTCTGAATATGTCTAATGGCCGATTCATGGTTTTCATCTCCGCATGTCCGCGAGGGTTCGAGTGATGTGAAATTCGTCATCTGCCCGGGTGCGTGAAGGTCTGCACAGACCCTGTGCGGATGTCCGCGCGGACTTTCCACACTGAGGGCGTGCTGACTGCTGCCAGGACGCCGCCGTCATGTTTTCTAGTGCGCATGTGTGGAGCATATCCACGTATGCAGCAGGTCTGTTTCCCTGTCCGCGTCCGTCTAATCCTCTCCGGGGGCAAGTGGAAACCGTGAACTGGCCTTAAAGGCAAAACTGATGGAACTGCAGCTGTTCCAAATGGCCACATTCAGAACATGCAGCCTCACAGGGCTGCTAGCAAAGGCTAGACCTCTATCTAACAACTGCTATTAATGATAGCACACTCAATAAAACATGAAGAAAAAGCATAAAAACAGTCCAAACATCCATCCACCATCATCTGCACTTTTGAAGGACATTTACAACATTAATAATACAACAGGTCAACAATGCTATATTAATGCATGCAACTGTAGTGCTACTGTGAGAATAATTATCCCTGTGAGAACCGTGAATATATATAACAGGTAGCTGGGTAGAGGGCATGCATGTAAAAGCACTCCAGGCAGTCATTAGATTCAGATCACACTGACAGGCTGAATGTCTAACATCCACGCAGAGTGATTCTGTATTGTACAAAAGCATGATGTCACCATAGTCTGGAGTGGTGCGGAAACGTCCTCATCTGCTGAGGAAAGCAAAGTTTGTTTGGCGTTGTCCTGAACAGTCGTCAATGAGGGTTAATGAGCTCCTTTAATTAAAAGTACTAATACCACAATGAAAAAAATACTCCATTACAAGTAAAACCCAAGGATGTAAATCCTTCTAAAGGAAAAGTGCAGAAGTATTATCAGTAAAAATTAACTTAAAGTCTTACGTAAAATCCTGTTCCCAGCCTAGGGTTCGCGCCCCTCCAAGGGGTCACAAGACAAATTTGAGGGGTTATTAGATGGGTAATTTTTCAAGTGTTCTCTGATCTTTGCCATTTTGTGAAATATTAGGTAATTTGACCTCTTCGGTGGAACTGCTTACACCTCACAGACATCTGAATTGTGACAAGCCGACAAGTTTGAGAACCACTGGTTCAGTGTTTAACAGTGGGGTGTATTTCATAGGCCTATCACACGTTTTTCATGTAAAATCTTAATCTGAAAAGTTAAATAGTAACTACAGCTGTAAAATAAATTCAGTTGAGTAAAATGTACAATATTTCCTGCTAAATTGTAGTAGATAAGAAATAGCAAGTAGAATAAAATGGACACAGGTGCAAGTATCTCAAAACTGTACTTAGGAACAGTACTTGAGACTTCCCACCAATAAAACTTTTTGTTCCATGGGTTTACTTTCCATTTTTTCAAAGACAAACCAATCCAATCACTCGCTATTAGAAATCGAAACTTTGTGACTGTCGCAGTTATAAAGCGAAAACTGCGTGGGCATGAAAAAAACAGAGCTCCCATTAAAACTTTGAGCGTGGCAGCACGAGTACACGAGCATACAAGAACCCCGTTTCTTCCACATCCATAAAATTCTCTTCTAAATTCATTTTTTGTTATTACAGACATGTCTGATTTAACCATGACCCTCAACTCACTCGCCTCTGTTTTTTGAGCTGTGACTTTTAACCTGCAATGGTCTAGGGCTTATGGGAAATTATGTTTCAGCCCATTAAAAACACAAGTTTTGAATAAACAATGATATTAGATTAGATATTTAAAAATACAATCGCTGTCCCTATCAAGACATATGGAATGAAACACACGACATTCTGTTGAGTGAGGAATCTGCACAATGAAAGTCGTGCTGCATTAGCTAGAGGAAGATCCTGATTGTACTGGGAACATGGATATATAGTGTGAATAGGAGGTGAGTGAATATTGTAAAACAAAGTTAAGTTCAGGTAAAGTTGTGTATGTAAGGATATATGTCCTTCAGAAAACACAAAAGTGATGTCATTGGTCGCAGATGTCAGTCTCAAATGTCCAACGTATGACATATTTATCGAGTGAAACTGAATATGTGTCAAGGTTTAGTTACTCGAGTCATTTAAATCCAATCCTTTAGATGTGGTTGGCTGACTCTAAAGCAAGAGGGGCTTAGTAAATATGGCGATGTGATACAGAGTTGAAGAGAAATATGGAGCTACGGAGCTGCAGAGGATGAGCTGTTTGCCTCCACATGCACCTCCCTCACTGTGTTGTTAGATCAGGAGGTGGAGGATGATGGTTCAAATTAGACCTCAACCACATTCTTTGCTTTCACAGGTTTACTAGCTGAAATCCAAACACAGACCCTCTACCATGATACTCTCTCTATATATTATTTATGTGACGGGCAGGGTCAGCTACCTGCCCCAAATCACCAATCCCAAATCAGGGAAGAACTGATGATAAAAATCAATGGCTTACCAGTTCTCTACAATATCAGGACCTAAATAAGAAAATATAAACATGAAAGTCTGTGACAGAAAGACTGACTGACTTAGTGCTGACGTTTCACCACTTGTCGGCCAACCGAGTGTTAGAGTTTCCCCATATGCCGTTGCTCTTTCACAGTGAATTGGTGCAAACAGTTTGTATTACGTCATCAGGGCAGCGTTTACAGGCAGTGCTGCCAACTTAGCACCTTTGTTGCTAGATTTACCTACTTTTCACACCCCTTTCATCCCTTTCTCTCTGAGTGATCAGTTCACAAGTAAATAAAGCTGAAAGCACAGCACGGCTGTTGTCTTCAAATTATATGTTTGGTGATTTTGTCAGACAACGTCGTGGTTATAAAATCAGGATTTCAGCAGGGCAGAGCAGCAGCTTGGAAATGGCTCGGCAGTGACAGCTGGTTAACATGCCGTTTTAATGGGCCGCATTTCAGTCACTATTTCATACTTGTTCCGTAGTCTGACAACAGACACTGAAAAACATGTAAATGAGAACAGCTTTATTGGGAATTCAGCTGGATTTAATTACTGTATATGTGAGCACAGAGAGTAGGAGAGAAGCAGACAGATAAAAACATTAAAAAACTACCTTCAGTTCATTTTCCAGTTGGAATACTATCTATAAAGTAAAGATGTACCAGGATGAATTCTCCTGTTAAATAATTCTATCAATTTCAAATGAGATGAAAACATAGACAACAACATGTCTAAGTTCAAAATGTTCTTGTGTTCAATGGAGGATTAAACTACACATTCTCTCACTCCACACAGTGTTTGCTAACAGCTCGGGAGCTCTGGATGTCTGTGAACTGCTGTTTACTGTGGTTTTCATCAGTCCTGATGAACTATTGTCACCTAAAACCAAGCCCAAGACACAAGCGGCAGCATGTCATTTTAAAAACACAATGTTTCCACTTTTTGGTGATGATAACAATCCTGATAAAAACCTATCAGCAGTTCATTCTCCAAGTTGGAATACACTCAAGAAACGAAAGTTGTGTATCACATGCCAATCTCAGGGCCTGTGGGCTGGATTGTGCCTGCCATGAATTTTTATCTTCTAGAAAGTGAATCCGTTAAAGCTGTTGCTCTGAGCTATCTCAGTATGAATAAAAAAAGGAAATCTCTGCTTAAGACAGACAATTCCAAATGAGGTGGGAGACTGAGTACTTAAACACTAGCCAGTGTGTCTCATTTGCAGTTAGCCCCATTCTGCACAGCGTTGCAGGCTAAGCAGATTCTATAAGAGGAAATCACCATGTGAGAGGAAATCTGTTATGTGACCAGGCTTTTATGTTTTCCAATTTATTTCACATGAAACTACACAGATGCAATACACATCCTGATTATGCCTGATGCCGTGAAAGCTTTGCATGTGAAAACAGTTTGTTGGAAAGCCAAATGCGACGTGAAACCTTTACTCAGCTTCCATTTTCTCAGCCCGCAGCAAATGTGCCCGCCATCCCATCTCTCCCTTCAAGGCTGAGAAATTCAGTTCGTTTTTAAATTTTTTACACATTCATTTGCAGTTGATGTGGAGACCCTGCCAGAGTACTGACGGGAAGTGCTGAATGAATTAGACTTCAGAGTGAGAGTTTTCTCCTTTCATCCCCTGCATGATGCCACCGCTCCAACCCATGCACTGCGACTACTTGGAAGCACTTACTTTTGGGAACAAATGTTCTTTGTGATAAGGATCAAATAATCTTTGCATATGTCCACTTGCAAAAGACAAAACACCCTCTAAGCAGCAGTTGAAGGACAAATGAACTTACATTAAAACAGAAGGTGTGATGTGAACAAGTGGGAGCAGCAGGTCAGGTAAGAGGTAGAAGTGTCATTGAAAGTCCTGTGGGGGAAGAGTTTTTCATTGCAAAGGGATGCAAAAAAAGGTGTCTTCAAAGGCAGAAAATCTCAGCAGCAGGCAGAGAGTCATCCATCAATCATCTGTTAAAAGGAAAGTACACATCTAGGCCTTTCTTCCCTCGTCCTGCATCAGGTTTCCTCTGAGCAGCCGCTGCTGTAAATCCACAGCCGCCGCCAAAGTCCAGCTGACACAGTGTGAAGCCCTCTCATTCCGCTGTCGCCTGGATTTGTCTTGCAGCACAGCAGCGTTCAGCAGCAGCTTTGTCATTTGTTTTCTCTGATCTCGTTCATCCAAAACAAATGAAAAGTTACAAATGTCTACTCCGTCCAGCAGTGATTACTTGCCATGCTCTGTCTAAAGAAACAAAACAAAACAAAAGTGAAGCTCGTTGCTTCTGGGGAAGGATACAAACAAACAAACAAACAAAACAAAAAAATACAAGTGTGGAAAATCCCTGTAATGTTATTAAATCTGTTGTGGGTTCAGCTTTAAGTACAGCTTTAAATATTGTTTATTCCTTTTTGTTTGTTTTGACTTGTCAAACCACTTTTCAGTAATGAACTTCCATGGTCAATATCAAACCACCATTTCTAAAGTGCTCTCATGGCAGCATGTATCCACTTACATGTGTAGTTTTTACTGAAATTTTGCAGATAAAAACATCACTTTCTCTGGGTCACTTTGCACCTGTGGCTCGTTCACTGGCTGCCAAAATGGATGCCACTTCAGTGGATGATGCAGGCACCACTTTTTGAAATCAATGACAGAATGCATCACTTTCTAAGCTTCCTCAAAAGACTGGCAGTATAATATTTATGGCTTTCAAAAGTTTGAATTGATGGTTATGAGTCAGAGCACCTGATTTATCAGAGCATCTGCTCCTTTATACCTGACTCTGTGCCCTTCACTTCTCTGCATTATGCCCTTATGCATTAGCCAAAGTGGCTAATGCATAAGGGCATGTGAACTCCTTCCTTTTATGTCTCTAAACTATGGACTGCTTTACCTGATCACATTACAGAGGCAGTTTCTGTCTCTTTTTTCCAAAAGAGCCACATCTCTGCCTTCGCTTTTACTTAATGCTGTAGGAGACTGTCATTTTATCGCTTTTCTACTTGGCATTTTTATGTTTTATTTGTGCTCTTGTTCTACATTTGATCCTTTACTTTGTAGTTGTCTAATCCTCGCCACTGTTTTAACTTTACAATCGGCTTTTCATACAAAAACAAGTGAAAATGATTCACAATTCCAGTTCGTACAAGTGTCATGTAATCTTTTCATGCCATACAATCGAACGGCACTTTGTCGCACATGAACAAATGAACCACCGGACAATGTAGCTGTCAGCAGCTTGTCCTCATGAGTGCCAGTTTGTTGATCTAGCAACAGAATAGTAAAATGTGACAATATTGGGAAATCCAAATAATTCCAATAGGGATGGCCAGTCTGAGACCAGTACTTGTGGGTGGAGCAGAAATTGCTGTCCTTTTTGCTCTTAGACTGAATAGTCTAGGAGCTTACGGCTACATGTTAGAGACACCTCTCGGTATAACGCTCATTGGCGTGCACATGCTAAAAACTGTCTCCACTTAAACTTGTTAAAAGAAGCAGAAGTTGACGTAACTCACAACATCTAATGCCAAAAAAGCAGGAATGCTTCCACTAGAGCTGAACAATTATCGATCAATAAAAAATTAAGCAGTAATGATTCTGGTAAATGAATAATTGTTTACCATTTACGTCATTTTCTAAAATAAAACAAAAGTAATTGAAATGACTTCGGGAGATTGTGGTGAGAATTGTCACTATTTTCTGGCATTCTTTAGACGTATAAAACAAGCAAATGATGGGCAGACTGACATTGAAAACTATTTCAAAGCCCTAGAGTGAAAGATTGTGCTGTCTGCGGTGGTCACTCTTTACCAGTATATCCAGTATGATCTGATGCTTCCTCATGCATCGTATCCCCGGGTTTTATCAAAACCGAATTTGGGGTTGTGACACATGGACGAACAACTAACTGACCCAAATACTGTATAGACTGATTAATCAAAGGAATTTCATAATTAACGACAAAATAGAAAACTGAATGGATGGAGATCCACAGTGTCCTCTCTAGGTCTTATGACCCTGTGATTTTGTATGGCTGTTGAATAAAAGAAGTTTATATTTTATACTTTCCTTCCTAAGCCATAAAATTGAGTTTGACATATATTTTCCCACCAATTCTGTGATGTGACACTGCACAGCTATACCCGCAAAAGATTTAAGAGGTTACTGCAAGAACACCATCATGTTCGAGGGATGGGTGGGAGCAATATTTACTGGGTCAGAACTGATCGATCTCATGCATTATGAAACTCATTTGGATGTGAAATTTCTGACAAACATTGTACGAATCCAGAGAGCCGGTGTTCCGTTCAGCGGAGCAGCTCCAGGCTGTAAATCACTAGGACATTTTATATAAGAGCCCTGCTTCTCTACAGTATCTTTAGGGAAAGAGCTGTTTGTGCTCTTGTGCCTTCTCTGGAACGTCCTAGTCTGTCTTTTACTAGTTATTGTAACATTATGCATTTGATTCCTTCCCCTCACAACAGTTTTGACATTTAAAACCTTTCACAAAGCCAAAAGAGGGTTTTTTCCCCGAGTGTTATATAGAAATTCCACCTCATGTTTTACACTAAACATGGGCAGCCTTCATGTACAAATAAAAAACCGCCAAACGACTGGCCTCAGTACACTCATTTATCTTTAAACAGCAGCAGTGCAAGACTTCTGCTTCCTTCAGTTGTTTTAATATAAGAGAAAACCCTTCTTAAAGGCTGAGGATATTCCAAAGACTCTTGTAACCCGACAAGTAAAGCAGCACCCATCTACACAGCATCAACAGTTGTGAGAATGACCTTCAGAGATACACAAATCATATTATAACTTCAAAGGCTTGATCAAGCTTCATGAATCATTTATACATCTTCGCCATGCTACATAAACGATGCCAGAAGTTGTGTTGTCTGAGTGTCCCAGACTTTAATCCAGTCATATTCTACAATACAATTTGCATAGCCCTCCAATAAAATGTGTTAATGGATGCAAACTGCCTACAGCTTTTTTTTGCCGGAGTCATAAAGCTTTAGGCACTACAGCGTAAAATATTTTATTCAAGGTGAGATCTAATTTTCTTTGGTGTCAGCACCCTGTTCATTGAACTCAGATTCTTCCACCTCACCAAATATTGACTGTAGCATGCGGGGGTATTTCGTCTGATTAAATGGCAGATGTGAAATTTAGCTAACCTATGTAGATTCTGTACATTTATATCCCTTTGAGGAATAATGTACCTCCAAGCAAGCAAGCTAATTTTTTTGACCTTTGAGTGTTTTTATCGATCCTTGAACAGACTGTATAAATCAAGATTCAGCTCTTATCTTGCTTTTAATGACAAAGCATATGTTTTTGTTTATCTGTCTGTGGTATTGGGTCTATATTAAAGAGCATATTTCAGTGACACTTTCCTTTTTTGAGTTAGAGGATTTGTTTGTATTCCATGGTCTTATGCAACATTAATCAGCAGCGAACTGAGAGGCTACAAGACTAGAGCAAAACTGGTTTCTGTGTCACTGTCTCAGGCAGCATATATTTACCTTTAAAATCATTTGCTTAATCAGAATGCTTATGGAAGCTGATCTGAGCTGAGCATCAGTAAGTAAAAAACTGCACGACAGAGTACAAGGTTGCAAGGTTGCTAATTCTCTGCTTGATGAAAACAAACTTTAAACAGACTTGGAACACAGCGTGTGATAAAGGGCTCAGTAGAAAGTGGTCTTCATTCTGAAAGTAGACCTTCTTTATACCCAGGTTTCTGCATTTGACAGCAGTAACTTTGCATGGAAATACAGTTTGATCCCGAGTGCGCAATTGCACTAATGACCCCCTCAAAAAACCAAATGTCCCACAAATGCAAGCATCCTGTGCCCATTAAAATCAAGACCAGGGTCAGAGCTGTTAGCAGGCTTTTCATTTTGAGGTTTAATCAGTTGTAGTCAATTAATATTAATTTTGTGAGCTAATTAGCTTCAAAATCAAACTGTTGGTTGCAGGGGCGGCTGCTGATTTCTGGTAATTTAGCTTGGTGGGGCTATAGGCACTGGCTTCTGCTTATGCCTGCACACTAGCTATGTCTTTGTCTAGCTTTGTGCACTAAGATTCGGCTCCATCTATAGAGGACTGTTACATTTGCTCAACAGGAGCAAACAGACTCCATCCAAAAGGTTAGCTTGCCACTTAATCTGACCCTGAAGCAGAAAGATTTTTTAGAACATGAAATAGACTTTGGACTTTCTGTTGAAATTTAAACATTTATAGTGGCTTCAACCGATGTTTTATAATGACAATGTTTAAAAACAATGTGCCGCTGTGAAAGGTGCCGATCATTGTGATAGACCTAATGTCAGCTGAATCTGCAGCTCCCCTCGAGTTCAAGGATCTTTAAAGTGAGTTTCAGCTCATTGTTTAATGGTCTAGCCAGCAACGTTTCTGTTCTGCTTCACTCTCATTATGTTGTTTTAGGTTGTAGCAGGCAGCTGTTTTCATCACAAAATCTCTCAAACCCACTGAACACTATCTAAACAGTGCAAACAGGAAGAAAATACCAAAATACCAAAATGTGTCCCCCGCATATTGATAACACAAATATTAGACCTTATTTAATACTTTATTTCTTAAAAGAGTGGACAGAGTAAACAGAGGGACTAAAAGAGGAGCAGGAACAGCCTCTCTTTAATATTTATACCCACATACACACACACATATATATATACATATATATGTGTGTACGTATATATATATATATATATATATATACAGAGATAACATGATTATACATGATAACATGATTAACACCACGTGGCTGTTTCTGTTGAAGTTATTGTGGATAATGCCAAGGCAATGGCACAAGGGTCAATTGTCTGATGTTCTGGGCTGGATCCTCCACAATCAACTAATTTACCCATATAATCAAACCAAAGTGCCAACCAGTGATAATTGCTACTAACAGCACCAGTCTCATAGCAATGGGAGATACAGTCCATATCTGCAGCCGTGGGGGAGTTAGAACGAGAGTGCACTCACTAGGGATAAACAGGCACCTCCTCCATTTTTGCAAGATGCAAGGGCAGGCTCAGGTTGCAGATGCATGAGAAAGTAAGTCATGTTTTGAAAATTTCCACAGTACCCTAGTGTTTTCGCCACATAACAAACAGAACAACATACCTTTAGGCTGGCTCCCCATTCTTTCTCTCACCATCACCATCAACACGTTTGGTTTGGTTTTCCTCTTTGTTTCCCCATCACGACACCACACGTACATTCAACACTGCAGTCACCACTGACTTGCAGACTACAGATTCTCCTGGTATGTTGTTTTTGTCTTAGTTTCAAATAAAATAGTTTAAATAACTTTAAATCCTGTGTGGTCTCTTGCTTTGTCTAGCTCACTGAGCCTGTGCTGTGACAAGCCACAAAAGACTTTATAGTTTACTTTATAACTTTTCTTCACACATGCAGTCGAACTTCCCAACAACCTGAAACAGACTTTGATGTGTAAAAATCAGTTTACCTCCCCTTTAAGCCACAATATTGTCCGTATCATGCCATTTAGATTGGGTACGATTTATTGCGCATTTATTACAGCACATTCTGATTCAAGAGACTCTTGGGAAGGAATCTTTAGCAAAATTCAATCCCAAGCCTCCAGGAAGGACGCTGGGCTGTGAAGCCATTTTGGCGTAGAGGGCTCACTGGGTTACTACAGCTTCCAAATCCATCAGGTGACGTACATTGGCCCCAAAAGCCCTTTTCCCATACACGATCATTGGAAAATTAGCAGCTCTAAAACAGTGGATACATTTTCCTGAGTGTAATAACCCCCCTTAAATCACTCTCTTTTATTAACAGAATCTGATCCATTCAATCCAGAAACATTTGGAAAGACTACAAGAGGCGTACGATTAAATTATTTTGATCCCAGTCATGTGTGTGGGAAGCCAGCAGGAAGTAAGCTGGCTCAGCCAGCGGAGGTCTTAGATGCACATGCTCAATGGGTGGAAGTGCGGAAGCGTGAGGAAGCCCATGGAAAACTGGCGGAGGCTTTTTTGGTGAACGGTCCTAGTGAACAACTTTCATTGCAATGAACGGAACCATGTTTGAACGCGCTGTCAAGCAAAAATTGAACTGACCCTATTCCCCGTTTGTCCAAATATATGGATTTTATATTATTAGTCTTTAAGAAACTATTTTACTTTGTGGAGATTTCTTACGACACATTCTGTATAGCAACACTTTATATCATTGAACATGAACATACTTTCTCTCTCTTTTTCATAGCGTTCTACTATTTTAATGTCCTCAACTTCTAAGTTTGCTTCATTAGGGTTTTTAAAAATCTTTTTATAATGTCACACTTCACATTGTGGAAAAAGACCTCCCTTTCACCAGCTGGGGTACCTCCCCACTTAAAAATCGAATTTGACTTAAACAACTGACTGTCTACTGTTTTCTTCGCCAAATGTGATTTACGTGTGAATTCTAGTTAGGAATTGTATTATGTGTGTAAGTGGTTGTATTTTTTTTTACTGTTGTATCTCTTGCTCAGATGCCTGTGTTATTTGGTAAATCCCAATGACTGTCTTAGGCTATAATGCATTGGTTTATATAAATAAAGGTGCTCTCAGGACTACAATTTATTGTCTTCAAGACTGCCTCTTTTCTCCGAACTCCTTGACAAGACGTGGAGCTGTGCCAAAACCACAACTTGACTCCAACAACTTTATATCAGAGGAGAGAAATCTGTGTCACTTGGAATAAAACAGGGGGCATCTGAGCCAGTCATCAGTTCAGATGATAATACCTCCTGTGTAGCCATGCATGAAATGGCCTGCTCGTCCGTGCATTACAGGTTTATACCTGGCAGTGACAGTGTGTACCTAGACAAGGGCTCAGTGTCTGTGCATGATAATGTAGTCACGTATGGGATCAATGCCTGAGTCACTCATGATATTCAGTGCTCATAATACGTGACGAGGAGAGGTCTCCAGATCATCACCGGGGACCTTTTTTCCACACAATTGATTATCCAAAAGCAACAAATGTTATTTGTTACGGTGCTTTCCTAACAAATAATACGACGCATCGCACCACAAGTAAAACATAAAGGTCATCAAGTGAACAGTACAAAAAAAAGAAGTAAAATCAAATCTCAAATGAAGTGTAAAATGTGGCTTTCTGTTTAGAAGCATGCTGAACATAAAAACACGTAAATTTTTTTCTCAAATGTGCACATGAATATGAAAGTGACTCACTTATTTTACAAATATAGCCTGATTTTAGCATTGAGATTCTTAGTAAGATGAGAACATTTTTCACTGTTATGTATTATCGCTTGTGACAGAATTAGAAGACTCCAGGGTTTTTTTTTTTTTTGTTAAAGTTAGACTTGAATGGGAGCGAATGAGCCTGAGAGGTTTGGCAAAGCTGAATTAATTGATCCTTTCTGGTGACAGCATGTAAAAATTCAGACTCTGTTCAGACCTGGCATTAACATGCATCCTGGTTGATCTGATCCCAAGTGGATAGCTTTAAGTACGTCACTTCACACCTGGCATTAGAATGCGTCTCCACAAGCGTCTCGAGTGACCACATGTCATCGGATGTCATCTCCCTACTCTATATGCAAATAAACATGTACATCAATTCTTTCTGCGATGGCCAAATGCCTTTTTGTTTTTAACCAGCAGGAGCCTGAAATGCACATCCTGTGCCTAGTCTGCCAGAAAATTAAAAGAAGAAGAAGAGGAAATCAAAACAATACAGATTGGGTCTGTCCCTTGGCGTTTTCCAGAAAAACCAAATCACACAAGATGTTTGACGCACTTGTAATTTGTATGAGCTTATCAGAATTTTCAGACGTCGTGGACAAAACCAGCTTTGTTGCGAACTACGTGATTTGTATGACTTGACTTGATTTGTTTGAGAATGAGTTTGTCCATCCCCTTACTCAGAGGACGTCAGTTGAGTAAGCAATCCTCCAGTTTAGCCCAGGACACATTCGCGTACGCACTGCCATCGGCAGCCCAGACCACCTCCGAACGTGGTCTGAGTGATCGGATCTCAATGTGAACTCAATGTGTCTTTGGTGCATTCAAACCTGCACTTAGAGCTTTCCACTTTGTGATCGGATGACCCAAAAGACACAGGTTAATGCCAGGCATGAACAGGGCTTCAGTTAATTTGAAAATGATGGAAAATGAAAGCAGAAGAAAAAATTAAATCACAGTGGAACTGCACCGCACAGCAGGTTAATGTCCTGAGCTAAAATGTCTGGCAGGAATAATAAGGCCATAACTTGGCAGACTGTCTGGCATGTACTTTTACAATACTAGATGATCTATTTTAATGATCTACCTATACGATCCGTCGCAGTAATGAAGAAAAATCTTTTTTTTTCTTTTTTCCTCTAAAATAAAAACATTTCTTTTCTGTTTGGTTGCCCTTAAGACATATGAGTGAAATGGCAAGATGAGAAGTAAGGGTAGATTTTTGACAGAGACCCAGAGCAGAGCTAATGACCCATTAAGCTGAAAAGGCTGCTTTTGATATGACTGAAAGTGGAAAAGAGAGAAACATGCAAGTGCTGCAGAGAAGAGAGGCATAAGAGAGAGAGGGGGAAGGTGGAAACAATACCACAGAGCAATCATTTCCTCAACATCATATACTTATGGATCAGGCTCACAGTACAAAGAATAGTTTGGATCAGCGCTGACACTCCATGGATTTAAAATCTTGTTATCTGCTCAATAGTTTCGATGTGCTGATGAGCTTTTGACTCTGCCTGCACGCATGTTTAATCCTTGAGTTGCGTTCCCACACCGACATGGTTCAGTGGAGCACAGTTCAAAACAGATGGTGGAAGTCACAGGCCCCCTTTATGGTACTTGTATTCACGTGCGGCAGTTAGCGAGCTCATGCATAAGAAAGACCGTGCAAGACGGGCACTGGCCGATCATGCAGTGTATGAAAGATGACGACAGTAATGACACTTTAATGCTCATATTAGTAGGATCGTTTTATGTCACTGATAGTGCCGTCTATTCTTCCAGTTGAGTGATCCATCAGTTTTAGAATTATTAACTGCCTTGGCTCAACAACCTAAAAAAGCTTTCAAATAAACCAATCAAACATTTGATGAATAATTGAATTGAAGTTATCACATTTGAAATCCCTGTCTTTCTTTCTCTGATTTTATTCATCCTGTCAAGGGCTCAGCTGTTAAATGTACGGGGTTTATTGAAAAGGAAATGTGTTGAGGGAAAGATAACAGTGAGCTCTGTGTTTAAAGATTCTAGATAAGAGTATGATTTAATGGTTATACATTCTTGCACAATAGTCAGGCTTTCAGATGGCAGATGGATTCAGGCGGACAAAACAGCAATGATTTCATTTGGGACAGCAACTAATGTTTATTTTCATTTTGAGTTAAACTGTCAATAATTCCTCTTAATGAATTCATTAAATGTTTGGTCTATGAAATGTAATAAAAAATAAGGAAAATTGCTCAAGATCCCAGAGTCCAGGGTAACATCTGGTCAACATCTTGTTTTGTTAAACCAACAATCTAAAATCCAAAGATATTCAGTTTACTACAAATACTATAATATGTACATGACATCGATAGCATGAAATCTTGACATTGGAGAATCGGAACACACCAAATTCTCTCGACTGATGCATTATTCAGTATGACCATGGGAAATACAAGAGAGATTTGTTGTGGTATACATATATATATATATATTTTTATATATATTCTTGGTTTAGAGTGCCTTTACCCAAATGTTCGTGCTTCCACTACTGTCTGTGTTTTGTCCTCGAAGGCCACCACACCTTACCACTTAGAAAGAAGAAAGTGTTTTGCTTTTTCCAGCCATTTTATTTTTCATTTCATAAACCCCCTTCTTCTGTTCAGGGTCAATCAGGGATTGGACCCAGCAACGCTGATACACAGCACTCCCACAGGGGCAGCTGTGGCTCAGCTTGGTCGTCCAACTGGGTCGATTCTCGGCTCTTCCTGCCCACATGTTGGGTTCAGTGTCCTTGGGCAAGACACTGAACCCTAAGTTGCCTCCACATTCAGGTGGAGGCTCTGTTGCCATCAGTGCGTGAACATGAGTGTGTGTATGAAAGGGTGAATGACAGGCAAAATTATAAAGTGCTTTGTAAACCGCTAAGTTAAAAAGGTGCAATATAAGTGCAGCCCATTTGCCATTTATCCAAGCACCCGACGGCTGCTGACACCCCAAACCCCCTCACAGCTCTGTCAGATAGCTTCTCCGATGTTCCTCTGTCTTTCCCGCTGTAGGGGATTTAGATGAAGGATGTAGATTCGATAATGTAAACTACGAGCTTACTAGTAGCAGAGTCGGTATTTCTACCACCCCTCCCTTTTTAATGTTTCAAGTTCGGTGGATTTTCTTCAGAATATCTCTCTAAACAGTGTTCTCTTAGTGTCCAAACACCATAGTCCAGATGTGAGAAGATCTGAGTTGACAAAAATGTTGATAATCTTATCTCAATCGCCTTTAGCTATTCCCAGCGAGTGGCACTGTGAGTGCTTTTCATACTTTTTTTTGTACTTTTCAAAAAAAAGTATGAAACTTTTCTTGTATACACTGTCCAATGAAAGGGATGTTGCCTTGTTATTCAGGGACCATGTCCCAGTATACATTATACATTTTTCCCAGACACACACACACACACACACACACACACACACACACACACATATATATATATATATATATATATATATATATATATATATATATATGTGTGTGTATATATATGTATATATGTATATATGTATAGGGCTGAGAGGCGGGGGTGCGCCCTGGACAGGTTGCCAGTCTATCAAAGGGCTGCCACTTAGAGACAAACAACCATTCACACTCACATTTACACCTATTTAAGCAATTTAGAGTCGCCAATTAACCTAACCAGGAGGAGGAAGCCGGAGTACCCAGAGGAAACCCCGACATATATGTGTATATAAATAAATAAATAAATATATATATCATTAAGTATATACAGTATGTTTCCAGTATGAAATACAAATTGGGGTCTGGACTAGATAGTAGATTGTTTATTAATTATTTGTGTATAAACCAACTTTATGTTAATTTCATGTTTTCCAACATCCGTAGGTACTTGTCATTAATTTGCATTTCCTGTGATCTGCAGCCTGAATTTGATGCATTCAGAATCTCGGATAAGGTATTGACCACACACAGCTGTCATTTACCCGCTTTTCTTTTTCACTACTGCCAGCTTCAGAAATAAATCACCCTTTACTTTTCTTCTGCAGTTCTTTTTTTCAATCCCAATATACTGTAAGGCGTTTTGAAATGAACCAACCAATCTTGACTCATGATGTTATAATAATACATTCTCATAGTATGTATAGCTATAAAAGGCACGTCTGATACAGTATTAAGGGTGACATAGAGCATTAACTGAAGTCAACAGGACTGAGAAATAAGAAATGTCTTCTAATACATATTGGTATAGCTTCAATATGTCAGGGGATCTCTGCTTTATTAGAGCCTGTAAAGGTGGAACATTTCACAGAGGCAAAGGTAATCACACGGAATGGAATCATGTTTGTGCGAATGAGGAAAAAAGGGCCGATGTGAGACAAGGAAGATAATTTGGACAGAGAGGGGGGAAGAACTGAAAAGTGGTGCATCACAGAGAGAAAAGGGAGAGATTATAGATTGAACATGAGAAGATAATGAGGAATGAAATACTGTTCAACAAAATGTCATCTTTCAGACAGTGGTCTGGGGAGCATTGCTGCCATTTCACTGAGATTGTTGCCGTAGATGAATTTCACCTACAAAGATACCAGTTCCTCGGATGCAGCATTTCCTGGATTTTGCAGCGATAAAGGCAAGCTTTGAAAACCGGGCTTTGAAAGCCGACAGAGTGTCACTCCCAATGAGGCTGCTTTGGCATCGAGATGAAGGTTGAATAGGAAGAGTGTACACGTATATCTTTAGACCAAAACTGCTTGCTATGAACATTCCTTATTAGTGCTGATATTTAAATCTCAAAGGTAAAAATACCACTGTGACTTTGCCATCTTCCATCAGCGCTGTCTGTGGTAAAACTGATCAACCTAAACACACAGATCATTTCCTTTAGCTAAGGTGTTCTGAAATGGGAAAGGGTATCTGTGACTTTAGTTAACCAGGATAAAACAGCTACATTTTTCAACAGGATCATACTTTTGAGCCAAGATTTTTCAGCTTTCCAGTGCTAGTTAAAGGCCAGAAGATGTTTGAGGTCTCAGAAGAGGCCAACAAGCTCTCGATTAAAGGTGGTAAAAGGAGTTATACATGCTATTACCTTGTGTGACTTTGCAAATCTAACAAAACTTTGTACAAACAACACAGACTACCACATTTAAAAGCTGAGATGTTCCATTTTAAAAGTTCAAAGCAGAGGTTAAATAACAGTGGTTTGTTCTCAAGCAAAAATTACAGGCAGGACTTTTGAATGTAACGGGGTCCGCCATGAACACAGCAGGGGAATTGGAGAACATCTCCTAAGCACCAACATGTCATGTCCCTGTAATATCGTTTATATGCTTCTCCTTAAAAAGCTGTAACCTTCCATTAACTTTAAACGTTCCAAGGCAGTGTACATGTAATCTTTGAAAATATGAAGTGTGGCAAAATGCAATGTCAGGTCACACTTCAGCAGGGTGCAATTATTTTCACACTACTTGCATTTGCAATAAAACGCCATTCAGGACACTTTAAAAACAAGTTTTACTTTTATATTAACATCTACTGTAAGTACTCATTAACAGCGGAAAGATGAGGTTCAGTGGCAGGAAGTATCATCAGATAGGATTCACATGCTGCAAAGGAAGACAGGATTATAAGCATCAAGTGCATCAGAGAACTACAGAAGCAGAGAAATTGAAAAAAAAAAGGTTGAAAAATTTTGGCTAGATGGCAAACTGCATAACTGATTAAGAAAGCTGTAATGCTTTTTTTATGCCTTTTGACGTGGATTAGTATACCCATAAAATCATTATAGAATCAACATAATAAAACATGCCAATTTGCCAGTGGCTTATATTGATGTAATACAAGGGGGGGGTAAAAGGGGTAAATCTACCAACAAAACATGTTATTTCAGCTTTTTTGTCCATTAATTTTTGAGAAAAAAAATTTTTTTTTGGATTATTTACAATGCAGATTTAGTACTTAGTACTTACTCCTAGGTCTCCTAGGTGTTGCTCCTCACTTGTAAGTTGCGTTGGATAAAAGCATCTGCCATATGAGTAAATGTAATGTAAAATATAATTATCGATCTATTTATACATCTAACTATCTATCTGCTCATTATTCTCTATACCCCTTCCATCCATTTTCTGTCCCTACTATACCCATCCATTCACCCATCATTAATTTTCTAAACCTGTCTCATCCATCCATCCATCCTTCCTTTCAACTATCCATCCATCTACCCTTTAATCTATTAGTTTTTTTTACCTGCTCAATCCATCTATTTTGTATACTAGCTTGATACATTTATCCATCTTCCATTTTCTATATCACCCCAACCATCCTTCCACCCATCCATTCAATTGTCTAACAGTCCATTCACCCATACATACAGTACACCTGTCCAGGCTTGCATTCTCGCTGACATATATCACACACATGGGGAAGATAGTTCTTTGCTTATCATACAGGAATAGACAAGTGAGATGGCCTTGAGGAGTGGAACATGAATGCCCTGTACCTCTCTGGTATTGACCTCCTCCCCTGGGCACAGCCTCTGTTGTCATGAGAGAGTTGTTCAGATTCTCACACAAGTAATAATACGAGGTCAATACGAGATGATTACACAGTAATGAGCATAAAGGGTAAGAATTTTTCCAACATCAGTACATTTGGAGACCTAGGAGTAAGCACTAAGTACTAAATCTGTTCAATAAGAGAAATTGCAAGGAGATCAGGTAAAGGGTTGTAATAAATGTGCCAGACCACATTCCTTGGAGGAATTCAGTTACCGAGAAGGAGCATAAGTCTGTATGATTGAGTTCAAGTAGATGGGTGCAGACCCAGAAATCACTCTGTAGGCAAGCATTAACGGCTTGAAATTGACTCAGATGGCCATGGGTAGTCAGTGGAGCAGTGGAGTGACATGTCCCCTTGCTGGTTGATCGAAAACCAGATGCACCGCCACATTCTGGACCATCTGTAAAGGTTTCACTGTGCATGTCGGGAGACCCGGGAGAAGGACATTGCACTAGTCGAGGCAACAGATAACCATGGCCTGCACCAAGAGTTGGGTGTTGTACTGAGTCAGGTAATGCCTGATTTTTCTTATGTTGTATAGTGCAAAGCAGCATGACCGGGAGACAGACACAACATAGACAGGGAGAGAAAGATAGCTGGTCATCAATCATGACACCCAGGTTTCTCGCAATTTGGTTGGTGTGAGAGACGAAGAGATGATTTTTATATTGATGTTGTGATGGATAGATTGATTGGCCGAGTTTACCAAGAGTTCAGTCTTAAAAAGGTTTGGCTGAAGGTGGCATTCTTTCATCCATATGGATATGTCTGAGAGACAAGCCAAGATTTGCGCTGAGACCGTGGGGTCATCTCGTGGGAATGACAGATACAGTCGGGTATCGTCTGCGTAGCAATGATAAGAAAAGCCATAATCAAACCCAAGGAGGTGGTTTATATCTCAAAGAGAAAAGGGTCCCAGCAATGAGCCTTGGAAAACCTCTGTGGAGAGGTGGTGGGATATGGACGTTTGTCCTTGCCATGACACATTGAAAGAATGACCAGTGAGGTAGGATTCAAACCATAAATTGGCTAATGGGCAGATAGATGGATGATTGACTGGATGAATGGCTGCATAGATGAAGCAGGTACAGTAATGGAATGGATGAGTGTATGGATGGATGGATAATAGATGGTTGGTGGTTATAGAAAATGGAAAGGTGAATGGATGGATGGACACTTTTTAACATTATAAAAAGTAATACCAAATCAGAAAAAAATGGATCTTTACAGGAGGTAAGTGTGATAATGTAACTATAGTCTCAATGTGTCAGCATTTCACTCAAACTTTCATTAAATCCATCCTCCATGCATAACATTTTACAGACATAATAAAAAATGAAGCACTGATCAATTTGTTTCTCAAACCCACACTTCAACCTAGCATGAGATGCAAATGAGCAGGCAAACAGTTCATTATTTTTAATCCTTCATCTTATTTTGGGGGAAATCATGTTTGCTGAACAATGAAATACTTATTAGCACCCCAGACAAAGGACGCTAAGATTGACAGGATTACATTTAAACAAAGCCAGTGGTTAATCACTTCGCTCCACACAATGGCACACAGGCTGGTATTTGTTTTTCTATCACTAATTAAACAAAATTACATTCCATAAAAGCTGCAGTGTGTTTTAGACCTCAAAAAAGACTAGTGCAGAACATTTTCTAGTAAATGAAGGGTTCACAGGGCTAACAGACGAACATACATTGAACATACATTGTAACATGAACATGTAATACAGGTAAGTACAATGACATAATGAAGGCATTAGTTTGTGCATGTGTTGGTGTATACTTGCAAATGTAACTGTGCTTTACACATTACAGTTGGAGACAATGGTCTTTTGCGCAGTGTAAAATCTACATATGATAGGATTTTTAGTTTTTTTACAGTCTCATTTTTGTGGTAATAATGACATTTAACTCGAAAATATCTTGGAGCAAGGAAACAAAGCTAAAAAGAAGTTAGAGGGGGCAAGAAACACAAGCAGTCAGACAATCAGACAGGTTATAAACAAACACCAAGGTTAGCGAAACAAATCTGGTCAAGAAAACAAAGGTGAATGGTGGAGTAAACTTATTACCCAGTATATATTGTAAACAGCCATTCGTTTATAGACCAATTTCTTGGTTAAACAATCTGCCTTAGCATAGTTGTGTCCCCACAGATTTCCTCTGCAATCAGCAAGGGCAGAATTTTAAAATCTTATTTTTGTCCCCCTCACTTTTATTGTTTCAGGTTTTCTTACTAAGGTCTCTCTTACGAGCGAAGGTGTTTGGGACTGTATGCAGCCTGAGAGGAAAACCTGTAGACACTACTCAGAGCTTAAAAAGGGATGTTCCAGAGTCGTTTTTCGGGCAATATTTTTACTTACAGTTAATATTCTCTGAAAAAGATGCTATAATTCAACTTCAGTAAAAGATAAGAATACAGTACAGTGCTCCTTGTTATAAAGATGCAAACACATTATTTTTCGGAAAGTATTAGACACTAAAAATAATTTTATGTAGGTAGTCCAGAAACATTGAGGGAATATTGCTGACATATTCTGGACAAACTGGTGGCTTTTTTATAACCAGTGTGATCATCTGATCTGACTCATTTTTTTGTACTTTGCTGTAGATGCACGTTGTCATTTTCCCAGATCTCAAATTGTTACAGGAAATGTCCATCTCAATTTGCTCATGTGGAGTGTCATTGCTTCTCTCTGTAACTGTATTTAGTGCACATAAACACTGACAAGCCATTATGGTTATAAAGGAGTATGGATAACCTGCCGTTCCATCTAAGTTTCTTTTAACTCCTATTAGCATTACAAAGTCATCACTTGTAAGTATTTTAGAAATAATAATTAAGGCAACTGCTTCCCATTAAAATTATAAATATGTGTTTTGGATACTGAATAAATACCCTTGTTTTTCTCCTTTCCCTCTGTATATCTATTTGAATGCCACAAAGGTAGCTGAATTTGTACAGTGAATAGTGGAGGACAAGGGGTTTCAGGAAGGTGACTGATAGAGCTCCTTCAACACAGTAGTATCCATATCAAGCAGCCCCTCAAAATACAAAGAGTGATAGAACACCTCAGATCAAATCGATTGATAGTCAGTGTTGCCATGTATGGAGCCAACACACATTCATCAGTCACACTGATACCATCACCCATTCATCCCCAGATGTATTTAGAGTGACTCATTTTCCACAGAACCACACACTTATGCTTTCAATACAATATTTTGAAAGAAAGTATGAGGTAAAAAAAAAGCTGAACCCCACATTATATGCTCAGCAGGTTCAGAACATTATTGCTTTGTGAGAATCAATCTCTTCGTGATTTTGATGTGTTGGCCACTGATGTGCTCTCTTTACTTTTCTGGAATGATCAGTGGGGGAATTGCCTCCAATAATTTTGTCTCTGCTGAATGCCAGAAGAATTTAAGGCACGCTCATTTGAAACTTCCCATCTGTGAATAATCTGTAACACCAAATACTGCTCACAGGAGGTGCTCGAAAAATATCTACACCTTCCTCTCCCCATGTTTTACACTGAATGAGCACCTTCATATAGTATCTGCACAATGAACTACTGACGTAGGTCAGCTCAGTTCTAACTAAAGAGGCTTGATATTCAAAGGAAATATCTTACATCAGAGATTCTCAGTGGTTCCCAGATCTCTCAATAGGTATGCATTACACACCAGATTTGTCCAAATAATGTGATAAGATTTCATCCCTGGTATTTCCTGATGATTCCGTTTTGAATTGTACAACAGCTTACACTCTGTGTGAGAAGATAATTAAAAGGGATTGTAGTGATGAGGCTTTAACTGATGATTAGACTTTCTACACTCTCTCTTATGCCCCTTTCACTTTCATATGACATTCTTTGTCTGACTTCTGTCTTTCTGTGTTGTTATTTTTTAGACTTGATGGGTAGACTGTAAATGTTTATAAAAGTACCTTAAATGTAAATACATTGTGTTCGCCAAAGCCAAGTTGTATCAGACCCATGATCAACACAGGTCAGGAGGAGGGTCATGAATTAGAAATTAGAAATCTTCACAGGTCCAAAATCTTGGACGTGATTCGAAACAGCCTTATGGAAAGCCTACCTGAACCCAACATGCATGAACATATTAATTAAAAAAAAAAAACCGGTCTGAAAGGGACCCTAAGACAGTGATACTTGGTCCAGAATAGATCCAAGGAGATTAGACCCCACTATACTAGCAGCCGCATTATGCATAACCAATTAATGAGCAGCAACAGTGAGAAACAACACATGTCGTAAGAATCAATGTAATATACTTCACAGCTCATACTGTCCATCATTTCTCGAAAAACACATTTTTCTCCACGATGACTGATGCACTTCATGATCAAAGCTGATAGTGATTCTCCTTGGATTGGCTCAGGTGTTGACGTATTGACACACAGACGAAGCAAGTGAATGGGACCATACCCAAACCCAGGCAGATTGAGTATAATTTGGACCCATCTCGACTTCCTTGTGTTATTTAGAATCAAGTGGACTCGAGAAAAAAAACTCTATCATGAAGCCAGTTTGGTTGACCAATTCATAATGCATGTTTAACCTGTGTCACCATATAGTGAAATAAAGACAAATTAATCTCTCAGTTACTTTTCAATGCCTTCTTAGGTCCTTATTGCAGATGTATTTTCTCAAAGATGGGTTTTTTCAGTTTCGCTGAAACTTATATTGGGGTTCTATTCAAAGACAACCCTAAGGCTAGCTCTATGTACTACAATGTTGGATGGTAAAATTTAAAAACCTACTAATAACTAATAACTACAGTTGAGATAAAACTATATTTTTTGCATTTTAGTCAGCCAAGTAATTTGGAAAAAAAAAAAAAATTCAGTGTAGAATATGACTACTATAAATAACCCCCTTGGGGAGCATAGACTAAGAGCCTACAGGTGAATGTTGGGATATAGATTGGGCTTATGAAATGCAATATTAACAGTAACAGCAAAGGGAGCAGTAACAGCAAGTGATTCATATGAGCAGTATGTTAGCTCCCATGATGCTCTGGTGGCATGCCAGTGGCAAAGACTCATGTAGGCTTTGGTTATTGAATGGTAACAAATAAATCATTTGAAAAATGGTAAAAATGGCGAGTTACTCAATACGATACCCATTTAGCTTATGATGTGAACAGAGCATCCCATTAACATGTTAAAGAGCACTCCACAGATTTAGCACTGCACTCCTATAACACTGTCAGACTCACGATGGATGGTTTAAAAAAAGCGTGAAAATTCATGGCAGCAGAACCAGAGATATCATCATTTTTATTCCATGCATTCTTCTTCCTTGTGAAAACTTTTCGCCTAGATTGCCCACAATGCAACTTGACCACTGAAAGATAAGTCATGGGATTCGGGTGTCATGCTATTAGCGGCTTGTAGCCTGGAGCTGCTAGCCTCAAGCACAAATGAGCAGTGACCCCAGAGGTCTGGTAAAATCACTTCTTTTTTTATTTTCAAAATTGTAGTCTTCAGTCCCAACCTATACTGCCTCAAGTGACATCACTTTAGGCAATTTATCAGATTTCACACAACTCCCTCTGAAGCCACAGAAAGCTTTATACAACTTTTTTCACATATGCAGTAGAGCTCCCTAACACCTGTTAACACACTTTTATGTGTAAAATGGCTGGAGTATCCCTTTAAGCTGTTAAGAAAGACTAATGAAATATATACAATGAAAACCAAAAAGCTGGTGTAGCGGAAGCTAACTAGCAAGTAGGGCTGGAGTTCACACTTGTGTGCAATGTGATGCATTGGTAGAAGGAAGTACCTCTGTTGCTGCAAATAGGCTTTTCTATTTCTGCTAAAAGAAATGGTGAATCACCAGGCCAGTGTGTGTAAATGACGTATAATTAGAAATTATTATGTGCTTATTGAGCAATTTTCAAAAATTGTTCTGTTTGGCTCATGTGAGTGGCATAACAACATTACAATAAGTGTTTTTTTTTAAAGGTTTGAGGCACAGCACCCATTTCAGTTTTTTCACATTTTCTTTCATCTTGTTATTTTCCCTACAGCTCGTGTTCACGACTCCCGTAATGTGTAATAGGAGCTATGACTTGCTGCTGATCAGCAGAAACAGCAAAAGGCTGGAGCATTCAAATGGCCGATTCTGTGCTGAAGTACGCAGCTAATGATAAGGTATGGGTTCCAATAACAGTGCAATATATGAGAACTACAGCAACTAATGGGCTGAAACAGAAGCAGTGAAGTCACTTTAGATGCGAACAGAAGGAAAACAGAGGGAGAGTGAACATTTGATGGGGACCACAAATAGTCTGATGAGACACAACTCTTGCTATAACTGTGTCCATGAAAACTGGCATTTCCTACAATTTGCCACAACATTAGTTCCATTACGACAGAGTGGAGGTAATGGCAGTGATAATTAGATTGTTTAGATGTATTAAAGTAGTGGCCAAAGGGTACATGGGTAAATTTCTTGATGCAGAAGTGATTTTTATAGGTGGAGTGAAAGGGATGCCAGCCAGACGGCTCTGACACTGTACAGGCTGACTCTTGGCTTTGAATCTTAATTGCATTGACAGCCTTGACAATTTGTTTTAGAACATGCAAATGGAAATCAATTGACACTCAAAGGTGAGCCTAAGTGGCTTTAAATGATGACAGTATTGGGATCAAAATCCTTACCTACAGGAAAATCAATAACCATATAAAGAAGAATCTATTGTATAGTGATTCAGGTCCGACTTAGTGAGTCCATCAATTCAAACAGGATTTCACTAGGTTTCAAGTGTTTCAAGTGTGATCCAAAAGCTCCTAAAAATGATACATACAATAATTCATTAACATTCCCAGCATGCCTCTCCTTCTGGAGGCTTGAGTCTTTAAATTCGTTCCATTTCTAGCAATTTCAATGAAACTGTGAGGTGACATTTCTTTGTGAGCATGCAAACATTTTCTGAGGTACAAGACAACAAATATATTTATATTTATACAAATATTATTTCTGCAGTGATGTTTAATGTTCTAGATGATTACCTCTGTTCCAGGAGCCTGTGCTAAGATGTTTAGCCAGTGGTTCTACTTTCCCATGCTGAGAGTGTAAAGACTAAGAGGGGTTTGGAGGTTTAGATTAACTGAGAGTCCAATGGGCTGTGATGGGATGTGATGAGCCGATGACAACAGCACGCGCTGAGGAGGCAGCAACCGTTGGACAGAAGCTCCTCCATGATTGACTGTGCATTAGAGCATCTTTAGCGGTAAATGTTTGCCTCCGTCTGCATAGGAAGATAGTTCTGCAAGTAAAGCACCTTGTTTGCGTCCTTGTGATGAAGAAGCCTCGTCTTTGTTTTGGATCACTTGTTAAGCTCTCAACATATGCATTACCATGGGGAGAAGTACACTCCTCCAGACGGTGAGTCACTTATAAGTAAAGCATGATGCATACAGACAGGTATAATAGGTTCAATCCCTGTTGGTTAAGTTAGAAAAGGTAAGATGAGTGATTTAAGTGGCTTTGAGCATTATCTTTGGCGCCAAATGCACCGGTTTAAGCATCAAGGGACTGTGACACATAAAGTAATTATCTGTAGTCAGCAGTTATTGGTGAATGCTAAGACAAATAAGAAAGGGATGTTAGAGTACCACAGTGAGGGATCATTATAAGGGTAAAGCCAGGCTCTAGAGACAACTCCCACACTCAATGGAAAATCTTTGTGAGCAGATCCATCATGTTTTCAATCCAAACACAGTTTACTGCCTGCCTCCATTGTTGTTGCAGTTAAAAATCGCCAGTACGATACATCAGTGCTGTGCTGCTGAATCATTGGGGCTCTATGTCATGAGTAAAGTAAAAGGTCAGCTCAGGTGTGACTGGTTACCATGCTGCCCTTTTCCAACCCTTCCAGTTTACAGCTATCTTATTTGAACTCCTTTGCCCTCTCTGCTGTCTGCAAATGATTCAAGGCCTCTCAGAGAAAATGAGTGGGAAGCGACTGCTCCACCTAGCTTGCCATACTTAATCTAGCTTAACATTACCATAAAGTGTAAATAAATGGGTTTTCCATTAGGAAGAGAAAGGCAGTTTGATTTGATAGAACTATTGAGCGGGAATTTTAAATCAATATCATAGAGTGTCTCCTTCAGCATCCACAAAAATCAGAATGAAAATAAACATTCACAACTATTAGAAAACCTAGTTCAAAAAATAGCTCATGTTGCTGTTTAGACCATTTCTCAAGACTATGTAGGCTTGGTAGATTCCGTTTTGATCGACATCGCTCTCATTTTGATTGACATCTCCCCGGCAACAGTCACTCACAGCAATGATGCAAGCAAGAGTCACCGTAGTCCGGCCCTATATATTTGAGCCATCTGATTCAGAATCAGAAGACGAAGCAGAAACCCTGCCATCTGTAAATGATTAATTTCAGTTGGTCACTGAAAGTTGTGTTACAAAGTGTTTTGCTATCCATATAACTTCTGAGTAGGATAGTTAGCATGCGCATGGAATGTTAACTGAGATGCCCCTATTTTTCCTCAACGGTATGAATGAATGCAAAATGATGGCTCTGTAGTGGTAGCTAGTGCCGTATTATTATTTTATTCTAAGGAGCCTGAACTGTGGTTCTCAAAGTAAGGCCACTATAAGTTAAGCCAACAATGAGAGAATCAAACATTATGCTGACTATTCAGATCATAGATTTCACTCTCTCTACTTACCAGCATAACATTACTCTTCTACATTTGTTATGGAAACCATGACTGAATCATACAGCTACAAGCATCTTCTCAGTTAGATTCCTTTGGACAAAGGAGTCCAACTAATGGACCCCTACCCATTAGAGAGAAAGCAGCGTAAGAATGTCAGACATGTAGAATGTCTGACATTCTCCATGAATTGTTAGTGCATTCGACCTCTCAAACTGAGTATATAAAAAAATGCAAACAGTGCTTTATCATGCATGCAAAAAAATACACACAGCATATAATGAAAAAAGGGAGGCTTTAATCAAAGAATGAGATTACAGTCATTAGGGCTTCGAGAAGCCAAGTTTCACAGTGACACTTCAGCCAGATGTTGGATAATAAACTGCAAGAAAAATGCAGAGGGAGAGAAAAAGGTTACAAGTTTGCTAAGCATTTACACACAAAAGCCTTGCTTTCTGCTAGAAAATGAATGAGCTACATACAGTGCGGGAGATGGACTTCATATGCAGCTTAGCAGGCAGTACAGATGAGTAGTGGTTCATCCTGCAGCAGCCTATGGGGATGTCTGTTTATAAGACAAAACAGAGAAGGAGCAAGGGAAGGAGCGGAGATTGAGGTTACACCCTCAACATAATACATGTCTTGTTTTGTTTTCTTACATAACATTTACAGTTTTTTATTACAGGTGAGCCCGCTACCTGGCCTGCAAGCAGTTTGTAAGATGGTGCTGGGGCTACTTAGGACACAATACGGTTATAATACTTTCCTGTGTAGTGGACTGAATCCACCGTGAGTATCCTGATGAAGAGGGTAAATATGCCGGTTTCAGACCCCCTCTTGACGACTGAACCATAACATATAGTTGGCAATGGCATCTGCCTTCTCTGGTCACTAGCATTGGGTGCAGAGGGGTTCTGGGACTGACACTGCCATTAGTTCTTCCATCATCGAGTACGAGCCGAACTTAGCAGAGTGGCCAGGGCTGTCAGCTCTCACATACCCTCCCAGCCATACCTGCTCCTTCTGCTTCATGTCCAGAAGAAGGCTTTCCGGATCCATTTTCCATTTGGGACTGATGGTAGGTTGAATATAGGATCGTATGTGTTTGGTGAATGTTGGTGTCTCAGGACTTCTGACGAAGACCTGAGAGAACCTGGTGAACACATTATTGATATTGGTCAATAACTGTAGACTGTGATGAAATAACAGCTGTCACACAAATTGAAATTTTTCTTACTGAAACTAAGTAAGATGGTCAGGCTGCCGACCTTTATGGTCCGGCACGTAACGGTATACAGTGGATGGACTTTCTGCTATCGGGATGCCTGCATAAAGGAATCCCCACCCACTGCTGTGCAGCTGATTCAAACTCACAACTCTGCCTCTGCAGTTGTTGTCCATGTCAGCACCAACGACTTAAAAAACATAAAGAGGAGTTTGTGCACCTCATGGACAGTCTGCTGGACACCGGAAAGCAGTGAGTCATTTCTGCCCCCCTGTCCCCTGCAAGCCTCAGCCTCCCAAGTCCGTTTCTCCAGTGGTTTTTGCCCTTTTCAACACCCGTTCACTGTCTAACAAGCATTGACAAGCATTGCCCTAGGTTTTTGTTTAACACTATTAACCAACTTCTGAACTCTACTCATTCTGGATTTCCAGCCACGTCCTCTGAAGACTGTGATTGGTTCCTAAATTTCTTTGTTGACAAGATCAATGATCTTAGATCACATTTCAACCTTAGAGTTTATCACTTTGATTGAATTACCGACACTGTTCTACAGTCTGATTTCAGCCCCGTTTCTATGCATGAACTCTTGGGTATAGTCTCTCATATGTGCCCTTCATCCTGCCCTGCTGATATTGTTCCTGCTAAATTCTTAAAGAGGTTCTGTCATTCATTTGCCCCTGTCTTATTTGTCTGTCTTTATTTGTCCTGTCTTTATTTTCAATCAATCTCTCTCCTCTGGCTGCATACCGGATTATTTCAAGATTGCCAGTTTGAACTAGGTTGGTTTCTCGAGTACTGCATTTAAATGGTTTTCCAAAGGTTTTCCTCGTCAGAGTGATTCCAGGAACAGGCCAGTGACACATACGACACAGATTTTTGGGGACAGGACGGTTGCTGCTTGGATGTGCTGCCAAATACTTTGTGGGACCTGAGTGACATTATCGCACCAGTGTGTATGAATAGAATTTCCAAGCCCCTGATGAACCCAGGCTTGCAATAAAGATGCTTTGCAGGTAAACAGGGATAATACCTCCTACTACCACTAGATGTACCTCAATAAAGTAGACACAGGCACTCTCATTGTCTGTGTACTTATGAGTTCCGTTCTCTCTGTGCTTTTCCATCCTTGTGTAAAGGGTGAGACAAGTACCCATTTCAAGGTACCTTTGCAAGCTGTTAATTTTTCACTGATGAGAGAAAATGTCTTCATATATTTGCTTTATCTTTTTAATGTTCCTATTGAATATTAACGTTAACATGAGAAGTGCAATATCAATCATTCACAATTATGTTATATTCAAACTATGCTGCAAAGTCTTTCAGAGCAAACTCAGAACATGTAGAATGCTCTACAGAAGTGAGATAACACTTACTACAAATACACCTTTGATATGATCAGGGCGGGAGATTTACGCTTTAATGCACCAAGACCTTCAAAAACACTTCAGCTGAAAGAGAGGCAACAATAAGGCATTAAAGCAATTCTCCGGGGGAATTATGGCTTCAAGAGAAAGGATATGTTAACAGTGCTTGCCTGAAATGGTTATTGATTTTATGCTCATGTGAAATAACTACAGACTCTTTTAATAATTTCGATGCACAACCACTAGATTTAATCTGGTCAACGGGCAAAACAATCAATACATTTTCATCTCCATCAGCTCATTGCTGTGTAATGTCTGCTCTCAATTCCACCATTCTTCATCCCAACTAAGCCCGTATCTTAGGAGATTTTCTGTGCTTCCATATATATTAGGGTTTTCATTACTTTTTCTACTGAGCTGTCATTTTGTTCATGTTCAAACTGTGTCTGTGTGTATATATCCTGTAATTCTATCCTTATGTGGACCATAGTCTCCAAAAGTAGATCACTGAAATAACAGCCCTATAGGAGTTAGGGCTATTAATAGATTTAGTATTAATGCTGGAAATATGTTTATGTTTAATTATGTTAATGGATAAAATGTAAGAATATGCTCAAATGACAAGTACATAGGCACCAAATTAGGAATTCCCAGAGTTCCCCCAGAATGCTAACACAGGTGTTCTGTTCTACCTCTTAATTTTACACATTATTTAAGAACCGAAGGAGAAGTGTAATGTGTCAGACCACATTATACTTTGGTCCAGAACAGGATATCTCGATGTCTACTGATCCCCTAGAAGATGACCCCAAATAATTTAGCTCACTCTCTGACAGCATGATATACATGGTCCCCAGAGGACAAATCTCTAGTGCCAACTTTGCACCTAACTATCCCAAGTTTGTACTGTGTATTAAATGAAATAAACTCATAGCCAAAACATTTGCTGAATGAGTTCATGAATCCTAGATATAAAATAAGCTTTAAATTAAGTAATTCCATGACCTGTTCTGCAGTCGGTTCTGAGTTCAAACTTTGTGCTTTTTTTAGCCCTTAAAGAGTAAAACAAGCCTCCAGTAAAAGCAAAATTTGTTATAATGCTTTAATGCCCACAAGAAGGCCTTTAGATGAATTGTCATTTTATTCAATGGGTTGTAGATTTTTATTTTGAAATGTATTTATAATGAATTCAGATAGCTACAGTCAGGTTATGTACTTACTCACCATTCATATCTGTGCTTTATTTTGTATTGCTGTATACAGTATACTGAATTATAACTTAATGAACTTCCCTTAAAATATGAAGATTTCTATCTTTAAAGACATTCTTGATATATTTCCTCTCTACCTCTGTGAAATGCTATCTTCTGTTTCTTCTCTTTCACGATAGCTGGCACACTTGATTATTTAACATTTTTGGTGTCCTCAGTTCTGAACTTAGAAAAACTGCATTTTCAAACAGTACACCCTGGGCTTGAAATAATTTACATGTTTAATGCATTCAAACATGTTGCATGAAAAATGGACACTATGCTATGTAAATATTTGTAAATTAAATGTGTGTTTTTTTATGGAACTACTATAGTTTATTGCCTCTCTTGTAAAGAGATCTTCTCTTGAATATATATAAAGAGAATGCATGGTTGACTTAAAAAGGTTGATTAAATAAAGTAAAACATGTTTTTGGAAATATATTAGACCATTCTAGTAGCCAGTTATCACTCAACATAACTATGATAGCAAACAATGATATACAATGATAGCAAAATATATAACTCAGCAACACTATTTCCATCTTGTTATGTTAATAAACATAATCAACGTTACATCACGTTTTTTCTAAAAACATTGTAGGCGTTGGCAAACGTTGGCAGGATCCAGGTAACCACTGCACAACAGAGCAGTCAGATAAACACAGTAAATACTGGCATATGGTGGGTCTATATGGGGGCAATGCACACAACAGAGACAGGTTCATGCCGAAACCAACCATTTCCAAATGACTCATGTGCTGCCTGAAGAGGGCGAGAGCACACCTGTTTAGCTCTGTCACGTATCAGCAACTGACTGTCTTAGCTCCCAATATCCACATGTGTGATAATACACTTGTTGTGGAAAAAATGTTACCATGGTTACTAAGGTATTTGTGCAGAGATGTCTCTATTTTACATGTATCAAACCACAAATGTGTGTGAGAGATGTCCTTAACACCTTAGGAACAGTCGATGACAGATGGACAGCCTGGACAGCTGCCTAGCCAAGTGACATCTATTGCCACAGCCTCCTGACAGATGTTAGCATAGCTGCAGTTTTATCTCTGATAAACCTCCACTTGCCCACTGGTAACTTGGCCACTTGTCAATTACAATTTATAATCTGTTACGACCCCCCACGCCAGCACCCCACCTGCCACCGCCCCCCCACGCAATCCTCCTCCCCGGACTCAATATGGCCTACTTGTAAGTCGCTAAATCAAATTATTTCTGAATAACTGATGGTGTGTCCAGATCCATTCCTCCGATAGCTGCAACCATGCTCCTAATCCCCCCTGCTGTTGGCTCAGCTGAAAACAGGGGGGATATGTAAATCGATGAGGGCTCATATTGCTTCTGACAGGCTTGGCTTTTGTTAGGCGGGGCAAAATGACAACTCCTTATTGACTGTCCTGGGATGCACTGAAATGGTATTCTTTTCAAGTGCCATGCAATTCCTACCTGCTGGGAGGCCAATGCACTGCACAGACTCCAACAGAAAACCAAGCAACTCGACAGACTTTCTACCCAAGCTACTAATTTCTGCAGCAAATGATGCAGTTTTCAAGCTTTTACTGCCTTGTAAAAAACAAATATGTTACAAAATCAATTTAATAGGATGTCATAGTGAGAAAAAATATGGGAATCAAATGTTAAGTGTAGTCATACTGAGTCTTAGCAGTACTTATTATCAAGGGTCAACACAGGTCTCCTGTACTGCTCAGCACCTGTCTCCTTCTATACACATGCATAATGAAGACACTGCTGTGGCCTTGCTTTGTTCAGCTTCTCAGTTTTCACTCCACCACCCCTCTTCCGCCTCCCGACTATGTCCTCTCTCAGATGTATATTTTGTATCACTGTCACTCTGCTAGTTCTCCTTCAAATGTCTGCTTTGTCCCAGGAGCCCTCCGTCAAGGCATTCCTGTCCCTAGCTACCTCATTAATGAACTGTAAATACTCTTTACTATGCAGCAAAATTGATTGACTGTTGAGCCGACAACACTGGGAGGCAAGTAGGATAAGGGAAACACTAGAGGAAAGTAAGATAACAAAATGTATGTGCTGGGAAAAAAATGTTGTGTGTTGGTTTAATTTACAACTGTCTTTGCAGCGTGGAACATAGAGATCATGAACATAAATATCTTTGTCCTCTGTGTCAGCATACTTAACACACACAGTATATTGTAACCTGCCTAAGCGTGTTCGTTTGGTATTAGCTTTCCTCTGTCGCCTTATCCCTGCACACTCAGACTGCAAATCCAATTAATCGAACAAAAAACTTGCATTTGCATATCTCTGACAGTGTGTCATTTTTACAATGGGCAGACAGTCTGAAGCGTGATGTCTCCAAAGCTAACTCAAGGCCAGCCAAGTCCCTGTCATGGCTCCAAAAGACAGAAAAGCATATATTATTAGCTCCATATTCCGTCATTGTACTTAAAAGGAAACCTGAGGAGGATCATCCTGCGGCGAAATATCACCAGCCTTCTCCCTCTTTAACATGATAATTCTTGTATTAATGAATGGGCATCACTGTATATTAATGTTGTTTTATGTGGGAGATGTCTTAATCAAAATGAGGGAACCTTTCCATTTCTCGTGGAGAAAGACCTAGCAAATGTTGGCAATATTTTATAGCAGGTTGTGACAATGTTGAACAAGGAAACTGAATGGTGGAACTGTGTTTTTTCACATCTCCAGAGATTCCACCATGTATCTTCAATGCTGAGGTCTTAGAATATTATGTTTAGAGATTGCATTAATGATTGCTTTCATTTTTTATTAATCAACCAAATTTCATCTTGATAATCATTTGGTCAGTAAAATGTCAGAAAATTGTGGAAAAATACCTATCACATATTTAAAGTCGTTGTTTTGTCCAAAACCCAAATATATGTAGTACACAAAGAAAAGCAACAAGTCCTCACATTTAAGTGGCTGGAACAAGACAATATTTTGCATTTTTGAAAGAAAAAGCAAAAGGAAGAGAGTGGACGTGTTATTTACAAGAAGACAAGGAAGACTGTGCGGTGCATCTAAAAGCTGCATAAAAACCTAGTATTAGGACCTTGAGTTAAGATTGTTTGCAAAATGGATCCAGAATTTGAAAATGAACTGAGTCAAACTTCTGAATGTCTTATTTTGTGTCCACAGAGCACAATCTTTAGCTTCCATTTGCTGTCAGCTGTGCACTCGACAGCATTTTAAAGCTGCACTGATTAATATTTTAATGCTATATGCTTCTGCAGTTTCAGAGGACCTAGAACCCTGGACACCTGAAATAACAACCAGGGATTTTGTGAATTGCACACGTTGTCTAGCAATAAAAAAAAGGAAGTGATCCTGACATAGGCCTTAACTGATCCGTTAATGACCAAAAAACTGGTCGACTGTTACTTTTTTCCAGCTCTTATAAGCTCTTATATAGCAAACGAAATTTAAGTCCTTTTAATGATAGTGTTATTTCACAGTAACCACAAGGCACTAGGCACAACTTAAACCTGGGCAGAAAAATGACCGCTAATGTTGTGGTGGGGACGTTTTCAAGCTGACATTTTTCGTGGGAAATGGACCCCGGGTTTCTTTAGCTTTAACTCACTAAGAGATTGATCCAAATGAGCTGAAACATGTTAACTTCATTGGGCATCTAATGGGCTCCAACAGAAGAGAGCTATAGTGGTATTAGTTTGTATTAATGGTCATTTTTTTAATCACTCCCTGCTGAGGCATTATACCATTGTTTAATGATGCTGTTGCACTATTCTGCACTGCAATTATTGTCTTATCTAGGTTTACGGCCTTTTCTCCACTGCTGCTATTTTTATTTCTTGACATGTGTTTTATTCCACCAGCTGTAGCATGCATCGCTGTGGAAACCTGTACAGCCTTACTTACAAACATTGTGTTTGCAATGAACCCTCTCTCATCAAAGAACTTATTAAAAATATAGAGGAAGAAGAGAGTAATAATTGAATCCAACTGCAGAGGTTTTAGCCTGGTACATCTCCGGGCTTTACAGGACAGCTCAGGCTGTTTCCACAGAGATTTTCATGGTTTAAGTACAACACGATTTGTTTCTGACTTAATTACAGCGTACCAGAGCCTGTAACAGTGACAGTAGTGCCTGCTAACAAAGTGGAATTGGAATGTATAGTAAAAAAATATGCGGAGGGGGAGCGGAGATGTGTATGAATGTCAAATACAGTACATACTGCAAGGGAAGACTCTGGGGAAAACCTCAGTGAGAAAAAAGTTTTATTGTGATCTCAGCTTCAATGATTGTCACCACAGAATTACACTGCATCTTGGGAAAAGGAGTGAAGGAGGGAAGGAGGCACTTTGGTTCTAGGTCTTGTAGTATCAGATAGAACACGTCTGCCTAAGTGAGCTGCTTGCCTAATGCAAAACAAGAAGCACAACATTATTTGATCCTGTTTCTAAAATTTTGTGCAGTATTACAGTTTTATTTTCAATTTCAACAAATGCAAGGAATTGCTATTTTGATATTTTAACTCTCTCAATCCTACTTTCACTTTAATAATCTGAAATTCTGTTATTGCAAACATTAAAACTAGTCCTAGACCAAGGTATCAGGCAGAGCAGTGGGACCCTCTGATGAGTAAGGTTTGCAATAAAACCAACAAGTAGTGGTTAGTTAGCCAAAACGTGCCAAAGCGGACAAAAGAATAATCAACAGGAGAAAAAAGAAAAATAAAGCAATTGATTTTGGAGTCAGTGTGGATGACAAAATAACCTAAACTCAAGAGCTTTCAGCAATATCACACAGTCTTTATCAGCAAATGGAGCTGGCTCACATTAACATCACCAGCATACTTAAAGTTTATTTTCTCATCTGCAACACAAGACACACTCCTGCCGCTGTTTTCATGGTACTCCACTGTACTACAGTTGTTTGTGGTTAAACTATATTTAAAATCAACTTTGCAAATGTATTATGTGGAAGGAAACATATTTTTCCGCCTCAAGGACACACACAGTGTATTTTGGTGAGTATCACTGAATGTGAACATAACTTTTGTCTGTTTACAAGACAACTCCACAGAGCACCTTTGACTCGAAGCACCACTAATTACGTATGAGATCCGCAGTAAGGACTCTCTTACATAGGTCACAACATGTTATTAATGAGGAGCAGGATAGAGAGAGGAACACGGCGCACACACAAGGGACGTTCCAGGCCAATTGTTATCAGGAGATTTGATCAGATTATGAGAATCCCACCCCGAATATAAGACTAGAATTGCAATCTGATTTACTGGAGAACACCAGATGAACCCCAGTGGGACCCCCTTACGAGGGTGGGCTAAGGTCATTGACCAGGAGTCAATGGATGGCCGGAGAAAGATCAAGGGGGATATTCACGTTGGACGTCAGAGGCCATTTTTGATCAGAACCAGGTCGCTCCTACATGCCTACAGTTCCACACTTAACTCTCGCAATGACACCTGAACTCGTTCCTTTTGCTGATGAAGGCCGTGAGATGTGGCTGAAATTCTGAAAAAGCGAGAAGCGGACCTTGAGTTTAGATTATTTTGTCACACACACAAAAAGCAGTGGTCATGATTGATGACATCGTAAATATCACTCAGAGTACAGTGGCCCGTAAGGACAAAGCACATACAAGAGAGAAAGCACAAACAATCAAGGGAAATGCGCTCCAAATCCACCAAAATAAAAACTTATAGAGAAAACACAAGCAACAAGAACAGCTACACTGGACATCCTCTGGAATGCTAGGGGGGAGTGATGGAGTAGATTTGGACAAACAGCAATATACAGACAGACTCACTTCTAAATGGAGTTTAATCTAATTGACAGTGAGTGTAGTAAAACATTCACCTGTTAGCCAATCTGTAATATACCCCCCAAAAGGTGGTGGTGAAACTTAATACACTGCACTGCCGCTGTTTATTTTCATTTATATAGATTTTTTTTTAATTGAAATGTGGTGATACACAATATCTGTACATATAAGAACCCCAAAGTCCATTGGGGCAGTTGCTAAACTGTCCAATAAAACATGTATTTATTAGGTATTCAACTTTACCTTCAGACAAACTGGATGTAACAAAATTATGTTTAAACTCTGAGACCAAGTCTTATCGTCCAAAAGGAGTTATAACGTATTTCAAAATGCTACAGACACCAGAGCCAGCAGAACATTACCAGAGGACTTGCTCAGATGAGACCGTTCTCCACGGGACGATGGTGCACACTGACCGGCTGGTCATCTCGGGAGCTGGACTGTGAACTGCTGAAATGACCGTTGGTCTCACCTGTCAAATTTCCAAACAGACATGATCTGGATAAACATGTTCAAAATCTAAATGGTTACTTTCTCACCTGAAAAAATATAGAGATTCAATGAAGGATTAGGTTAGGTACATAAGCAAAATCATATGTAACGTTACTGCTTATCCAAATCGAGCTAGTACTCCCCTTTCACTCTGGTGTTTGTTTTGGTCTTTGTAGCATTTTTGTATTTGGAGAGTTTCTCTGAATGTTTATGCTTTCACTCTTGGCCTTGTATGTGTTTTCATATTTATTGCTTTTCTTGATTTGGAGCATACTTCCCTTAATGTTTGTGCTTTCTCTTTTGTATGGGCTTTGTCCTTCATGGCCAACTGCATTAGAGCCTTCTACTTTTTTTTCTTTACAGTTGCAGTTTACTTGCACATCATTTCTCAGAGTCAGCAATCACAGCATCTTTTACTTAACCTGGAAAAACTACTTGAATTTCTCCACACAAAGTGCAGATTTACATATTTTTGAAAAATGCCACATATTGGCCTGTTTATTAGGCATGGGTAAGTGTGTATCTGTTTCAGGGAGAAAACAAATCCATTCAGTAAACGTAGCTGTTGTTACCTCAGTGCAATTAGCTCTGAAATTGAGAGCATAGAGTAATTGAACCAACACCAATTAGAGGGCTATGAGAGGTAAAGTATAAGTCACACCAGGTGGTTGTTTCCCCCCACACTACTTCCACAGCTTGTTTTCAGATCCAGTAGTGTTAGTTCAAGAGTGCAGTCGTATTCAGTAAAGTATGTACAGAAAGTATGTACAAAAATTCATTCACAATTTCATGAATTTTTTGAGTCTCCTAAAGGCAAAGTCTACTTTTTAAGTCAGTCTTTTGGGAATGAGTTTTCTTATGGCATTTTCACTGTTTCACTGAACCACCAGGCAGTCCAGTTTGAAGGCGAACATCCTCGTAGTCACACTGTATTACATGCAAGATGACCGGATTTTTAGTAGAAGCTTAGAAAAGCAGTGTGGGATTCCAGTTTGTTTTTGTGGTTACAATTTGGGGAAATAGGATTATTACTCCAGATTGTATGTCAGAAATGCTGACTTCTCTTTCCAACATGCTATTGTATTTGGAATAATAATCCTATCTTTTGGGGATTTACAATAAAATCACTGCGGCAGAAATCATCTTACTTGTGCCCATGTGTACACCAAGACCTATCCCTGCATCTATCTATCTATCTATCTATCTATCTATCTATCTATCTATCTATCTATCTATCTCCTCCAAAATAAATGACAAAACAGGTTGATTTTCATTGCTTTCCATTAGCGTTTTGATCTGTCGCCCAGATTGGGAGGACGGTATAGTCTCCCAGTGTCTTCCAAAACGCATATGGCCAATAGAAAAAGGATTAATTTGACTGTTGTCCTATCTACCACCGCTGATATCTGGTTAGGTTTAAGCACCTAAAATGTTTGGTCAAGGTTAGGGAAAGATTATGGTCCTGGTTAAAACAAAACAGCGTTGACTGTTACATGCTAACTAAAGCTAGCTTCGCTTCTCTACTTTTCACCCTTTATGCTAGCTGTTAGCAGACAGTTGTTTACACACCCAGCAGTTACAGATCAACATTATCATTAATTTGGGGTTGAATTTCCGCCCATCTGATGAATGTAAGTCCAATATTCACCCTCTCTTAGCTCTGTTTTTGTTCTATTCTGCTGAGGGAAATATCTGGCTCCTTAACTGCTAAATGCTCCACTACATTCACCAGCTGGTCTCCAACTGCATCTGTTTGCTGTTTGGTGCTAAGAAACTAGCGCACAGTGCGTTTTATTAAGAACAGTAAAGTTGTGTGCCAGAGCTAGCGAAACAATGAACTGAAACTCGCTGTAAAGCTCCTTAAAGCTGAGAGCAGCTGCTGAATTCGATGATGATTCTCTGGAGGTCCGTCACTGCGAGCGACCCCTTTCTCACTTTCACACTGTTTTTATATTGTCCTGTGATACATTGTCATTATAAAAATATCGATTATAGCTGCTGTAATATTTTGCATACAGACTTGAGAGTGGTACTGATCATCTCTAACTCTTGGCAAAAAGGAGTTAAGCATATTTCCAATAACTATTCTTTTAATCCTTTAAACTGTAACTCAATTGAAGGCCCAGTTACATTTCTCAAAACAGGTGTTGACACCACAAAAGATTTTGTTGTTATTTTTCTGCCATGTTTTGTAAAAATTCTGATTTTTTTTGTTTGTTTGTTTGTTTTTGTTTTCTTTTTGTTAAGGAACTTAGCAATACAACGCGACCTTCTGAAGGAATGTAATTTCACTTCATATTAATCGCTATATGACAGAGCATGAACTACAGTGGCGGCCAGTCAAGTCTTGTTAGCACTGCTAATGCTTCAAAAGCACCATGTGCAGCATCCACTATTGACATCATGCTATACACTGTTCAAAAAACAACACATTTAATGATGCCTCATAGATTAACACAGACCTTGAGCTTTCTTTCTGGTAAGGGACTTTTCAAACCTGCAAACCTGTAAAGCTTTGTGACTCTATCTTGCACAGCTGTGACTCTCATGGTGACAAAATCTGTCCACAGACAGAAAGACAGACACTCACCTGCCAAATTACTGAAAACTGCCTCTGTGGTAGTTCCCGCTACAGTGGCTGTTTCCAGGGCCACATTTTGCCATGGAGACACAAACACAAACCCACGGCGTGAAAACAATACCAGCCACGCTGTTGCTGCTGGTAACAACAAAATAAATCTTGTAAGCTTGTAAATTGATGTGAGAAATCTGGATCAACAAAACAATGAACAAACGTCTGCTAATAACAAGCAAAAAAAAAAAAAAAAAGTTTGTTTTCATATGTAAATGTGGGCTAGAGTTTATCATGATCATTTTCAAATGCAAAACAATCAGTCACCAAATTGTGATCCTTCTGCAGCTCTGTTTTATTTTCATGCTGCATAAATGTATGAGGAATGATTTTTGCAACTTCTTATGTTATGTAAAGCTTTTAAATGTATCACGACTCTCTCCAACTTTAAGCTGTTTATGAAGAGGATTTTAATACCACTTTCATTTGTTTCACACGTTAAAATGGTAAACTTTTAACCTTTGAATTCAAGTGACAGGATGAGACCTTTTATTTAGTTTGACATGTGACACTGATCATGATTTGTTTTAACCATCTACTGTGTATCCTTTTATAACTAAATTTGTGCAGTTTCTTTGTTTTTAACCCAGCAGTTTACATCAATGAATCAGTAGAAAACGCCATTTTCACTGCATCCTTTGAAGAAACATTTATGGGCAATTTTTTTCACATCCCTGCTTCACAAGTGTACAGAGAAAATCGATCTTAAATCTCTGAAAACTGCGTCAAAGCAGGTAACAACGCAGTTGCCATCAATTCCTTAGAAGAATTTAGTCAGCTTTGAAATTCCACACTGCGACTTTGACACAATTCCACTAAATTACACCCTAAATTACACTTAACGTTAAAGATATTTAATGGGAAATATCCTGCCTTGGCAAAGAAAGGAGGAAATAAGGCATTTATAGAATGCTGCACATGACGCATTGGATTTATTGAGCTAATGCAAAGAAAGCATGTCTGAGGATTACATCTGGGGGAGTTACTCTCACTGTATGTCATCCAAGATGGCACCACGGATGGCAGCCTCAGTGCAGCACTCTCTAGTACTTTCTTTGTTTTTCTTTATTCTCTGTGTGTTTTGGTTACACAAACCTGATCATTTTCACTAAGGAAGAACTGCTGGCAGTTCTCTCCAGATAGTTTATCACCAGTTTTCAAAAAACCTGGAAAGTTTTTCAGAGATTTTAGTTTAGGAACAGTGGGTCTCTGTGTGACATGGAGGTGACTCAGACAGGGGAAGCGTTCCGGTGTACTCGTGAAGTTCTGACGGGCAAATCCAAGCTCCTTGCCCAGCTAAATGGATGAGCAGCTTCTCCTCAACGGAACAAACGAGGAATTTGCACATTTTGCTGCCCTTTGTTTCACTGAAACCTGGCTCAGTGAATCCATCCCTGTGCAAACAGGCCAGAAACTGACTGACAAAGGAGATCAGAGTGTTTGGAGAAACCTGCAAGACGTCAAAAACTACAGGAGAACCCCCCCAGCCCAGGTGTTGGCTCACCTGAAGAACGTCACTGGACACCTGCTGGACCCCTGCAGTTTGCCTAGTGGGCAAACAATTCAGTGGTTGATACAGTCAACATGGGACTGCAATACATCCTGCAACATTAGCTCAGCGTTCAACACCAGCATTCCAGAATTACTCTCCTCGAAACCTTCCCAGCTCACTGTATAACCAGCCATCTGTCGGTGCATCACCATCTTCCTGACAGACAGGAAACAGCAGGTGAGGCTGAGGGAAGTCAATTCTGGAATATGGTCAGTCAGCACTCATACCCCCCAGGGATGTGTCTTCTCCCCACTGCTCTTCTCCCTCTAAACCAACAACTGCACCTGCAAGGACCCAGCTGTCAAACTCCTGAAGTTTGCAGACGACACTACGTTCATTGTACTTATCAAAGATGGCGACATGTCTGCATATCGGCAGGAGATGGAACGGCTGGTGCTCTGGTGCAGTCGGAACAACTTGGAGCTGAAAACTCCAAGAGATGACGATAGACTTTAGGAGACACCCCTCAGCACTGCTCCCCCCCATTCTAAGAAATAATTCCATAACAAACAGAAAAAGTACTGGCAGCTCATTACCCAGACTTTGTCCTGTAATTAAAAAACAGAAATTTACTATTAATGAACAGTGTGCCCACATTAAAAAAGAAGACATTTTCTATTATTGAGTGGTTTACCAACAGTAAAAAAACAAGGCATTTTCTGTTATGTAATGGTGTGCCTACAGTATAAGAACTGCACATTTTAAAGAAATATATAAAATAGCATAAAATGTGCTGGCAGCTCATTAAACAGACTTTGTCCTATAATTAAAAATGGAAATTTATGATTTCTCTACAGTAAATTAAAAAAAAGAAAAATGCATGCATTTTTTTTTTTTTTCTATATTATACTACTGCAAAAAAAAGTTTTTTTTTTTGTTAGTTAACAGTTTACCTACAGTAATAAAATCTCTGGTTAAAACAATTTCAAACAAATCATGTGTTATAAAAATAGATTTTTTATTAACTTATAGATCACTTTCACAATGCCTTAAAAATACTGAACTAAAATAAGAACAAAAAAAGAAATTAAAAAAAAAAAAAATTCCTCAGAGGATATGTCTTGAGCCACCAGACTGATTTCAATGGCTGCATTAGAGTTAATAAATACTAACATGGAAAGAGAGAAAAAGAAAGAGGGAGAGCGAGGAGCAGAGGAAGAAAGAGACTGTCAGAGAGGGAAAGACAAAGATACACAGAGGAGGGTAACTAGACTTGGAGAGACAGATAGAGAGGGGGGCAGAGGGATAGAGACAAGGAAAGAGAGAGTAAGATAGGTAGGGACAGAGAGAGAGAGACTTGCTGACTAGAAGAGCATGGGGCTGCCGTTATGATTGGGCCACCAGACGCTACTTGAATGGCTTTAAAACAAAAAACAATGTTACTAACAATACATAGTGATAGTACGGTGTTGTTGTTTCTTGTGTGTCAGAGGTGCAGGGAGAGAGAGAGAAGGATATACCCACGGACAAAACAGAGTTTAAAATTTTTGACTTGCAAACTGAAATGTCCCCTCTGGATGTATTTTAACCCCTAAAAGAATTTTCTATATTGCATAACCATTTGTATACATATGGTTTTTCCACCAAATTGTTCAATAAACTACGGAAAATGGCGTAGCAGCATCATTACACCTTTACTCTCACTGAAAATGTAAGGATTTATGAATATTCAAATTCAGAGCAGTACTTCCAAGTCAGCAACTTATTACTCTTTCAAGACATATCAATACCTAATCAGCTTTCTGTATATGCTGAGGCTAAAGGTGTCAGGCTAACATGAGAGGCTAGACCTATCAGTGACATCACACAGGCAACTCAGATATCAGGGCAGTACAGAGAAGCTTTCACTCTCCATGGGAAGAATGTTAGAAAAGTGCTCAGGTGATGCAAAAAAACATATCCCGCAAATGCCCATCTGGAAATCACAGAGGTCGGGTAATTTTCTGTTACAGTGGGTCCCCATATAATACTAGTCCCGAGTGAATAGGGCTTATGACAGGTATAATTTACATTTCTAAGTTTGGTTGTTTTCCTATCGCCATTGATTATGTGAGCTTACTTTCTGGAAAGTGTGAAAGGTGCAGGCAGAGGGCCGTATGGGTGGAGTACAGAGGCCACGTCAGTCAAGTGGTGCTCTAGTCGATTTCGTCAATTTGTTTTTTGTTTACAAGTCTGATTCAGATGCCATGCTCACCAGTACTGTGGACGGTTGAGTGAGTGTAGCAATGGTGATATTGGTTGCAATATTTTAACATTTTGAGTAAGAAAAATGCAAAGTAACTGACAAATGAATCAAGCTTGTAGTAAAATGAGCCTTGCCTGCATTGATGCCGAGACTTCCCTTGGGTTGTAAGCACAAAAAATCAACGGACATTGGAAAACCAACAAACTTGTCAAATGTGAGATATACTTACCTAAGGTTAGAAGCCTTTATCTTCCGGAAATAGTACTGTGCCTATTATTGAATATGTATTATATATTATTTAATTTTGCTGTATTTTCATGCTCCATTCATTTCCTTGTTGAGCTGCCTGGCAAGATTACCTAACAGACTTTGAAATGCGTTCTCCATAGGCATGAGTAAAGTGTGGGCTTTTTTCTAAGATGTCGTAATACCCCATAAATAAATATCTTTAAAAAAATGTTGGTTATTCCCTCTTAATGATTAACCCACCATACTTAAATGGCTGTAAAACTAAGAACAATATCGCACTAACATTATAATTGAAATGTGGTTATTTGTGTGTCAGAGATGCAAGAAGAGAGATCTAGAGTTAGAGAGGCAGGGAGGGAGATGGTTGGGGTTAGAGAGAGACAGGGTCAGAGAGAGATAAACTTAAAACTTGTTGACTAGCAGTACACCAGGGTGGTTTGAGTATGGACCTGCCAGATGCTACTTCAATGGCTCTAAAAGACTCTCCGCTCTTTTCTGTCTAATAACAAGAAGCACAGTCTTTTGTTCTTTCACTACAATGCATGCAATCAGCCAAAGAATTAACTCTTCAACTTCACAGCTAAAAATTACAAGCATGTCATTTGCATCGCATGCGCCGTAATTCTGTCTGTCAGTACCACATTTGATGGAAAGACATTGAATGCTTTCAATGCGCCCTTAACCTGACTGCCATTCAACCCTGGGTAAAACCTTGTAAAGTTCAACTCAGGGAGAACACATTTCCTCTGCTTTGGTAGGCCAGCGGCAACTGCTCCCAACGCTCCACTTACCTGGGATTTGGCCAGTCCAACTATGACACATGGTCTATTGTCAATGGGTTTGTGTGAGAGAGAGAGAGAGAGAGAGAGAGAGAAAGAGAGACAGAGAGAGAGAGGGAAAGAGAGAGAGAGAGGGAGAGAGAGAGAGAGAGGTACAAGGAGGAACTGAGCGAATCAATGCAATGTGCACAGCTCTACAATGAAGCAATGGTGCAAAACATTACATCAGAGATCTTTTATGTGTGTGTGAAAATATTTTCGGTTCATTATGAAACTGTGGCAGGACAAATTAGACTTTTGGGCCACCACAGTCAAGGTATTTAATGGGAAACACTGCATGTCATATTGGTTTGCCTAGTGTGGCTAAAGTTAGCAGTGCTAGCACCAGCAGCCTCCTTCCTTTGCAGGTTAACGTTCACATGCTTGTGCTAAATTAGGTAAGACATTGCTCTGGTCGTTTATGCCAGGTTATTCTGACACAGCCTACATACAACCTTATTTTCATTTTCTAGATCAAAATACTGCCAAACCACCCTGGTTTTACGAGATGTCATCTGTCCCACTTTCCACTTTATTACAACATCCAGGCATCTTTCGGGGGAAAGGGGGGGGGGGGGGGGTAACGCCCCAGCTAACGGTGGGTGGCTGCATAATATCTTAGATGCAACAGTTAACTGTTGTACAATAATAAAATATTAATAATTAGTGAAACCAACTTGTATTTCTGGTGCTGACTAGCATAGCAGCAACGTTTAATCGTTTAGTCGACTAATCAGGCACATCCCTAATCTGAATAATGTAAAACGCAATGATGTTCAGGTCTAAGGGTCCAAGCGGGAAGAGGAGATGCCTCGTTTCCATGCATTCCTCAACGAGGACCTCCCAGTAGGCAGCCTGTGATTCTGACAGCGTGGGAGCACACACAAGCTCAACCACCTGAGTAAGTAGCAGTACGAGTTGCCAAAGTTTATCCTTAGGGTCTCTGACCCTGTCATGTAACAGTACTGTCAAGAGCTGCAGAAGCCACCAATTTTGGGCAGCATGACCCTCGAGTTTTGTCCCATTGGTTGGTAGAACATTAACCTTGTCCTGACTCTCTCCTCCAAACCTCATGATTCTGTTGTTAAGTACATCATAACTGAACGACTTCCTTGTTTTTACTTGAAACTGCAAGTACATCACCAAATAATAGTCTACTATGCCTTCAACTAAATCATGTGCAAGGAAGGGGGGGAGTCCTGGTGCACAAACAAGTAAATGTGTTAGTATTTTCAAAACATTGTTTGATTTGATCACTTTGTGCATTTGCATATCTGGGTTATTATCCTGCTCCAATAATTATTCCCTGTAACTACCTGGCGTTCTCTCAGTTAGTGTAGAAAGAGGATTTCTTTGAATATCCTCCTTTCTAATTTGACAGTACCTGCAAACATGTTCTGCACTGCCAAAATGTTCATTTAAATCTCCAAGATAGCAACAAAGACAATGATAATAAAACAGGCAATACTACCTCTACTTGTTTTCCTTTCAACACAAACCCCTGTTGACTCCAGGTCACACAAGTCGGACATCAATATATCAAAAACTCTCTTGGGTCCAAACAGTTTACAGTCCCTCTCCAAACAAAGCAGTAAAAGCTGCATTGACTCAACAGTGGATCGGCTGTGTGCATAGACATTACCCAAAGTGTAGTACACAGCAAGAAATTTTTGTTTTTGCCTGGCGTATCCTAGAGGGTTAGTGACTTGTGTTGAAAGAACATGATCCGAAGAGCATGCGGATCAGATGCAAACAATTAATTGGATTTAGAGACACACCCATGTCCAATATCACATTGCATGCTGTTGTTGGAATGAATAGGATTTAGAAACTGATGCTCTACACTTTCGATTTTCAAGATAGCTTTTAAGCTTTCTAAAATGGGAACATAATGAAAGTGTCTTATCTTGCCTTAGTCGTCATGACTTAGTTATTTATACTGGTTCTACCAAGTTGAATTCTTTTCTGTAGTACTGAAGTCTTTTGTGGTGTGTGGTTAAGATGCCACTACTTGCATGTAGCATGCCCTGCACGGGGGTGTGCTCATATACACGTTTCCCTAGATTTTGTAAAACCTCTTCAGGCACACCATATTCCTGGGGACCTCTTGAAAACAAACCCATGGTAAACACATGTTGCATATCCTGTAGTTTTCGCATTTCACTTGCAATCTCCAAGACTGCAAATGCATGGACAAGATACTTTGCTTGTAAGTCTCCATCACACTGCACTCTTTTGACTTCACTATCAATGTCTGACCCATTATCAGAATCAGCTGGTGCATACTCTGTTGTCTCACTGATATGACTTTAAATAATATGTGTAACGTCACACTGCTTGTGACATCTTGATAAATGAGATGTAAAAGTGGATATGACTTTGAAAGTTTGTGCACATAAACTACAAGGCCATTTGAAGACCCTCTTGTAAATGACACTTACGATGAGTTAGAATACATTTTATTTTTCCACATTCTTTGGCACAAAACACCCAAGAACACTTTGTGGGAGTTTTGGGGCGACTGTGGCTCACGAGGTAGAGTGGGTCGTCCACTACCGGTGGTTCGTGGTTCATCTGTTCGATCCCCGGCTCCTCCACTCCACATGTTGAAGTGTCCTTGGGCAAGATACTGAACCCCAAATTGCCTCCAATGTTTCATGGACGTGTGAATGTGTGTGTGTGTGTGTGTGTGTGTGTGTGTGTGTGTGTGTGTGTGTGTGTGTGTGTGTGTGTGTGTGTATAGAAAAACGCTGTTTATATAGAAAAGCACTGTATGAATTGGTGAATGTGGCATGTTGTGTAAAGCGCTTTGAGTTGTCGATAGGATTAGAAAGCGCTATATAAGTGGAGTCCATTTACTTCAACTGCACTTCCTCTCCTCATGGTGAATTCTGCACAAGTGCACATTAAATTAATTGTAAGAGGAAAAGCTTCTTTCACAGTCTGGAAACCCACGAGGAAAGATGGCTCGACTAATATATTGTATAGGTCTTGCAAGGCTTTACAAAGTGAGAAACTGAGGCACTTATAAACTCACAGATACCACAATGCAATTTCACAGAGACCAAGCAAAAACAAAACAGAAAAAAAGAAATTATATCTCATAACAGTAACAGTAAGGAGGTGTTAAGGATAGCAAAGATGCATGGCCTTTCAGGTTAGGCATGCAGGTTAGCTTGATGCATGCAGGTATATGCCTATCTGGTGCGCTAGACAGTTGGGACCTTATAACTGTTACAGCGGATGTTAGCCAGCTAGCTTCTGTAACGTTGCACAAAATAGCCTTGCACTCACTCCAGAGGAAATAACTAGCCAAAAAACCAAATGTTAAATTATGCATGCTAGCGTATAGTCTATTTAGTCAACAAAATATCCTAAAAATAGAGTTTTTAAAACTTAAAAAATGTAACTCTCCTTTTCCTGAACTCATGGATTCAACTTGCTGCCAAACATCAGCACTCGGTGAACACAGTTCTAATGGGTTAGCCTTGAAAATAAAAGCATGAGAAATGGTCACTGAATCCAACCAGCTAGCTTTGAGGCCCAGGTTTTATTTCAAAGGTTTCAATTCAATTCTCAACTGGACATAGGGTACTTACAAATGCTTTTGCTGGATAATATGAATACTGTAAGGTCTCAGTTAATAGGTGTCGATATATTTGTCTTGATTTCAGTTGTAAAAATTAAAGATGTTCGAAATAATCTTAAAAACGACAGGATTGGGACTCAGGAGACAAGATATTAGAATTGTTATTATGTTAACGGACCCCTAATTCAATGTAGCCTCGCTCTGTCTCCCCCCCTCATAATGTTGTGTTACACAGCTTCACACAGATATGACAGGCCTGCCTGCAGCTGGCAAGTTTTGCGATTAGGGTTGTCTCTCACTCAAAATGCCAAATTCAGACCCCTGAATTGTTTTTCAGTATGCAACCAGAAGCACAAACGCCAGGTGGCCAAAATCACATTAAAAAGACAAAAGACACCACTAACCAACCATCTTACCACGACCAAACTAGACTAAATGGTTATGAATTTTAGCTGTTAGCCATAGCTACTTATATACTACCAAGAAAACAGTAACTTCTTTGCTGGTTCACAACCAGTGCTTGACAGACACACACAAAGGGGGACGGGGGAATAACCAAATAACGGATGCTCAATTGCATTGACCTAACGTTACAAAAATCCTCTAATACAATAATGTTCAGTTTGTAAACTTATGAAAGAAAAGTATTCTTTAATCTCCCAAACCAAGTGTTGGTTAATAACTTGCGATAATGGTGTGAAAATCAGCTCAGAATGTTAATGTTAAGCTAACATTAGCCATATCCAATGAAAATCCACAATTGTATATTTCGCATGTCCAAACCAGACAATATATAATTTAAAACTATGAACACTGCCAATAAAAAAGTCACTTTGTACACTTTCCATAAAATAATTTACCTCTGAAATGAAGAAATTGGATAGAATTTTCTGATGTGCCGCTTATACCTCCAGGGCAGCCAGAAGTTGTCAGTGCAATGATCAAGGTCCTATAATTCAATTCAAAAATGTAAGTAAACAGAAATACACCTGTGAATCACGTGCTATTTCTATTAAAATATACAGTCATACAACTGTTAATACATAGATATTTGAGTGCTCACAATATCCAACAGCCCTGTGTCAACCATGCAAACCTTCATGTTTCTGGGAACTACCTTTTCCCAAGACCTGAAGTGGAAGACCAACATCAACGCAGTCCTTCAAATGAGGAAGTACGGTCTCTGACAGGAGCTGTTGAATCAGTTCTCTACTTCCGTTATTGAGTCCCTTTTCTGCACATCCATCATGGTCCAGTTCAGAGCAGCCACAAAACAGGATAGGAACAGACTGCAGCGAACAGTAAAGACAGAGGAAAAAATCATTCGTTCTTCCCTACCCACCCTGCAGGACTTGTATTCTTCAAGTACCAGGAAACGGGCAAGGAAAATCATTACAGATTCCTCACACCCTGGACACAACCTTTTTTAACTCCTCCCCACCGGCAGGCGCCACAGAAACCTGCATACAAAAACTACCAGACAAAGGAGCAGTTTCTTTCCTCATGCCATCACTCTTATAAATAGCCACCCAGTGTTATTTACTATGCCACAGCTACTCTTGTTTCTTCAGATAGTTACTACACCCGGCTTCACATCTACAATACTGTATTGTACAAATACTGTACAATTTCCTTCCCATAAGTGATGCACATTATTTTTGTTTGCACTACCACTCACACTTGCAGTTTGTGTATATTGCCTGTCTTTCAGGTAATCAGTAAATTGCTTGTATATTGAGTATTGTCTGTACATACTATGTACATTGTCTGTTCATTGTCTGCATTGCGGGTCAACAACGTCCAAAACCAAATTCCATAGTACGTGTGTTAACGTACTATGATTCTTATTCTGATTGTGATACAATGAGCAAATCCAAAGTAAAGTTTTGGATAGAAGCCTCCGTCCGCAACAGCCTGAGGAGGGCGGGCCTCTCTAAAGATGATGTCATGACATTAGTGGCGCTCGTTGCTCAAGTTGTTGGTCATTGAGCTCCAACCAGGAGGATAGAATAGTCGCTAACAAATCTGTGGTCAGAATGAATTAATGTAGCAAATCATTCCTTTTTGACCTTCTATAAAGCCTGCATAAGAGAGAAGTCTGGATTTAGATATTTTTGAAAAAAATAAAGTAGTGCTTAGGCAATCTGCGATAATATGGTGGTACTCAGTCAGGGCTGGCCCAAGGCTTTTAGGGTCCCAAGTAGAATGGAGACTGCAAAAACAGCCTCAGTCATTTCAGCAAGTACCCTAAAACAACATCTGTTTATATTCAAGTGGCAAAGCCATCTAACAGTCATGGTAATTATGATGGGAGGACATCAGGTGATTACAGTACACACTTTACATCCAATGACTATTGCTACACTGCTAGTAGTAGCAGTAACCCTTATTGACCAAATAGTCCCAGGAATTATGGAACCACAGGTATGAAACTCAGAAACTAAACCCAATACAGTATTCACTAATATGTCCTGCTGAAAAATTGTACTTGGTATTTCATTGCATTAAAATTGTAGGGAAGTATGACAAACCATCATAAAAAGCATTCAACTAAAAAGTAAAAAAAGCTATAAACAGCTATAATATTAACTTTCAGTGTGTAATTTTGTCCCTATCCCAAACCCAGTGGGTCAGTGCTCGGGTAAAGGTTGGAGAAGTTTATGACAGTTCATGGTTCAATCCCCGGAGCGGTAGGATAAATAATAAATAAGATAAATAATAAATAACATGTAATAATAAAATAAAATTATAATAAAATAAAATAAAATAAAAAAATGCAGTCTTCTAGAGCTTCACCTTAACACAACATAACAATATAAGAAGTACTGCACGGGTATACAGTCTGATATACAGTTAACTCACTTCCAGCAATACTCCAGTCTTATCATGACAGGGCAGTAGCTGCATGATGATAACAAACTACCCTGCAGGCGGTCATCATTATAGTCTGTAGGCCTTTTCCTGAACCTGGCATTTAGATTCTTCTTAACTTTTTCAGTAGCAGCTCTGCCCCCTGTAATATCTCTCTGTGTCTTAGATCTGTTTTTATTACAGAACATGGAGAGTCTGCATATCTGACTGAAGACAAAAGGCAATTATACCATGTCATGCATACTCTTTTGTACTTCTTCCGGTCACTTCACTTGAAATCATCAAAGCACCTGAGAAGAAAGAGATTTCATCTCTTTCCAGCTCCCTTGCTTCATTGAGTTGGAAATGGAGAACAAGAGGTTTCTCATACAGATTACATTAAAATAATGAGTTCTTTAAATTGCCTATCACAATCTTCAAATGTCAGAGTTATTTGCAAAGCGGCAGTTCACTGTAGCTCTATCAGACAAACTGAAAGACTCATTAACTGCCTTTGTCTCTGGCCTACAATGAGGGAAGTGCCCTTAATTAGCAACAACACCGATCAGCCACAACATTTAAACCAGTTACCTGTTTTAATGTTTTGGCTAATATATATATATATGGAGCTTTGCAACAGTTTGAATTCTGCACTGTGGAGCCTAACCAGACTGTCTAACCCTGTAACGCCACAGGTGCAGGTACTCTCCACTCTGGGCTGTTTAGCCACTGGGACATTTCAGAGGGAGCTATGAGACAGGGTGGGCCTATCACAGGCACTGATCAAACATCAGCTATGCTCTCCCACAAGTCGTGGATGGAATAAATCAACTGGCCACACAATACATGAAATTCCCCTATACAACAGAAGACGGGTCCCTGTCAAGAGAGGATTCTATTGCTGGTCTGCTCAACACCATCGGTGCAATAGACTGCATGCACGTGCACAATAAGGCACCCTCCTCGGATCCGTTCCCATTTCTCAACCACAAGCAATACCACTCCACAAATCTGCGACTCCCAGAACCACCTTCCGAATGTGGTCTCCTGTTTGTCAGGAGTTGCACGACTCTTACATTTTACAAAACAGTTCTGCAGGTATGTGCCTCGAACAAGGAGCTGCTGGAGACATATGACGTATGACTTCTTTTCCTATAATGAATTGTTTTAGTAGGAGATCGAGGATGTGCCCTGGCCCTCTGGTTAATGACACCATTCAATAACCCTGAGACTCACCAGGGGGTTGTCCTTACTTGCTCCACCATCAAGCGCACATATGGCAACTTAAAAGGACGCTGGATGTGTTTGGACACAGCAGGTGGCAAGCTGCTTTACAAACTGGAAAGGGTGAAAACAGCTGAGAAATTGTGTTTTATTCCTTACAAAAACATTACAGAGCCTATAGACTACCAAACCAAATTCTATCATCAGTTTTTGCAGTTTATAATCTTTGGGCATCTTTTCATCATTTGTAGGATAATCATGGCCTGCTGTGTCTTGCACATCATCACCATAAAACGTGATGTACCACCTCCCCCTCAGCCACCACAACAACAAGAGAATGTGCGTCCCAACCCGCTCCTGGGACTGGACAACAGACTTTCTCTCCAAGCGCAACAGAAATTAATTGCTCGGAGATTGTGGCCAGTATTGAGGCTATCTTCTTCTTACATCTGGAGTCCGGTACTCCACTGTCTTTTTAGATTTTCGTTTGGGCACTCTTTACTTCTTTCTCAACTTTTTCTTTTCACTTTCCCATTCATCATTACACAGGTACACAAGAACACAAGTGCGAACAATTCTGCAGTTTAAGAACACGTCATGAATCTGACGTAGACTTTTCTTGGGACTTCTCTCAAGAACAAATTTAAGAAAAAACGTAGGAAGATATCAGTGAATGAGGCCCATTGTTTTGCTGGAAAAAAAAAAATCTTGCAACTTGGAGGACTGCATAAGATTTTCCTGCAGGATTTCTCTTTATTTTGCTGCAGTCATTTTACACTCTACCTTTACAGGCCCTCCGGGGCCTGCTGCAAAGAAGCATCCGCACAGCATGATGCTGCCACCATCATACTTCATGCTAAGGATGGGATGTTTGATGATGTGCAGCCATTTAGCTTAAACCAAACACAGTCTTTTAGTCTGATAGCAAAAAGCTCACTTTTGGTCTCATCAGACCATACAAGCTTGCTCCAACTTACTTCTAGTCTTCCACCTGCCTTCTGAAGTTGAGATATCATGTGAATGTTTAAGAGTGCCTTTCTCTGTACCATTTACAGTATATGTAACCAAACTTACCAGCAAACAAAATGGAAGCATTTAAACATTAAACACTGTGCCAAATTCACTCTGGTACTGTGTGACACAGCTTGCTTTAGGCAGTGCGGTAGGTGACTGACTGAGACATTCCCCTTGGGGCTTTCCTTAGCTTTATGCACTCACTGCACAGACCGTTCAATATTACAAACCTGTGTACTCAACTCACCCTGACTCGACTCATCTGCTACTTATACCAGCTCTCACGGCCTCAACACTTGCCGCACATGCTGAACTGCAGCCAGTATGCGAAAAAATACCGGAAAGGCCGCCTGGGAGCTTTGGGGCTCTCCAGATTTGTTCATGTAGCAGAGTAAGACAGTGGACTCTGCTTTTACTTTTTAGACTGTGGATGTTACTCCTGTTGCATGCGGACTTTGAGACTGGCTGCTGCAATTTGTTTGATAGTGAAGCTTATCAGTTTCATGGACAGTACAGCTTCATATTTTAAGAGGATAATGAAGCACATTGCTTTACTTAGACTCAATGCAAACATATCACGTTAGTGAGCCCCGCACTCTTGTGGCTATCCTCGAAGATTCAAAATACAGGAAGACTTTTTATATATTCAGAGGCCTGGTCCCAGGTATACTAAGGCAACACAACACTCCAAATTCCTGAAATTACATGCAGCTCCTCTAGAGTTGTCGCAGGTCTCTTGGTGTCCTATTTCCTTAGTCTTCCTCTTGTATGTTCACTCAATATTTGTGGACGGCTTCAAGCAGGTTTACAGATGGGCCATACTCTTCCTATTTCTCAGTGTTTGATTTAGCTGGATTTCAAAGGGAATGTTCTTATATCCATCCAACGTTCATGACGATTGTGGAGTTGCATGGAGTGTTCCATTGTGTTTTTGGTGGAGGTTATTACTATGATAATGACTCACCATTGGACCTTGCAGATACGGCCATATTTATACAACAGTCAGTTGGAATCCCACGTCTGTGTCATCACACAGTTGATCTCCATTTAACTATGTGGCTTCTAAAACCAAATGGCTGTACCAGTGGAGGGGTGCAAACGTGTTTTGTATGTTATATGTATAAATTAATTTAGATAAATTTGTAGAGATCTGTTTTCACCTTGCCATTAAAGGGTTTTTTTTCTGTTGATCTGTGTCACAAAAGCAAAATTAAATCTAATTTGATTATATGTTGTAAAACAATAAAATTTGAAAATTTCCAAGAGGAAATTAGTTCTTTGCTTTCTCCACCAAAGCAGATGAATACATTAAACACTCAGGTCGTTGGAGGCAACATCATTTAGGTGAAATTACACCTACGCCATTGTTCCCAAATTGTCCCTTTCACCTCCTTGACAGAGGTAATTCATGCACTTAGGCAGACGTGACTTCATTCCTTGAATTCTCTCTATATATACCGTATATATGTATTTTTTTCTCTATATATATTCTATATGTATAGAATATATATATGTATAAATACACACACACACACACACACACACACACACACACACACACACACACACACACACACACACACACACACACACACACACTTCAGTTCAGCCACAACATTAAAACTGGTAACTGGTTTTAATGTTGTGGCCTTATAGATGGAATACAGTGAAAATTCAAGGAATGAAGTCACGTCTGCCTAAGTGCATGAATTACCTCTGTCAAGGAGGTGAAAAGGACAATTTGGGAACACTGGCGTAGGTGTAATTTCACCTAAATGATTTTGCCTCCAACGACCTGAGTGTTTAATGTATTCAGCTGCTTTGGTGGAGAGAGCAAAGAACTAATTGAAAATCATAAGAGAGAAATTAAAGGCAGGATTACGCGATTACAGGATTACACATTAATTAAAGTTGTACAGTATGCTTAGATCACACTTCTATTTTCTGTTTTCAAACATCTCATTCCAGCTCATTTATATAACGCTCTGGGGATCAGCATGGAATGATTAACATCGGTATACTTCAAATGAATGCATCTGGCAAAAATAATTCCTCTTGACCATGCCATATGATTATAGATGACAGTTTTCTCAAAACAAGTTGTCTCTCATCAACAACAAATGGGAAAAAAACTCAAATTCAACTATTTACATATTTCCAATTAAAAAAATTAGATAAATTCTGTTTACATGTTTCTTATGATTTGACTTAAGATGGAGTCATCCCAGGCTCCTTGTGTCCTTAAGTAAACTTTGTCCAGGTAAGATATCTGTATCCACAGAGAGAGTCGTTCTATAGGTTTTTCTGCCACTTGTAGTAACATGGTATTTTATGTTCATGCCTCCATGGAAACAGGATTACTGTTCACTACAGTACAGGCTTATCTCAGCTATGTAACCAAGGGAGAGGAGTTTACACATGGCTCCTGGTGAAATAAATATGTATGTGCATGCAAACACTCACTGATGTCCCATTCCTCTCTCCCCTAATGACGGACAACTGACAACCTGTTTGAAAAAGTTAGTAAATCAGAAAAGAACATTTTGACCTTGCCACATGAACAACTGTGTAAGCATACAACAAACCCCATCCTATTTGTGTCCATGTGTGCTTATTTAGGTTCTCCACCTTTAGCCTCGGAGTTGACTTAATCTTTGCACGATCATTAACAGTTCCTTCCTGACTTTTTCACCTTCACATTGGAAGGCAATTTAGAGCCCTCTCTTCTTGCAGGGAAATAATTAAATTTTGTTCATTCAATGTCAGTTCCTGCAGTCTGGGGCCTTCACCGCCTGATAATGCTGTCCTTGCTTTGAAAGCCTGACTTTTCATCCTGACAAGAAAACATAGATATACCGAATCTAACACAGAGGAGGATTTTTTTTTAATCCATATATTTTCATTATATCCAACCCCATTTTTGAGACTGCTCAACGGACATCGGCCAACAGCTACTTAGTGTATTTGCATCCGTTATTAGCATTTTTTACACAACAAGCATTGAGTTCATCAACAGCTATTTCCTTGGTTGGAGAAAATACCAAACCAATTAGAGTCTTCCTGTGCCAGAATAAGAAAAAGAGCAACAGAAAGTTCTTTGCGAAAAAGGCAACAAGGTTCTTGTGAGTCAACTTACAAAGAGAACAATGATCAAATAGGCATCTTTTTTCAACTGACATGACAAATATTAAAAATATGAAATGTATTAATGGCCCCCAGCAAATGCTACCACCACATCCATGTTGACTGATAATGACATTGTAACTACTAATTAGTTTAGGGTAAATAACACTCAGAAAACATAAACTGGCTAACTTGAACATGATGCATGCCAGACTATTCTAAAAATTGCCCCACAATCGTAGTATATACTAGTATTCATTGTTACTAATGGATCCGCCATATTCAAATTGCTAGGAATTCACAGGAAAAGCATGCACGTGCTGGGTATGATTCAGAAGACAAAATTGGACTTAAATTCTGGTAAATATGGACAATTTGGCAATGCTTCTTGTCCTCCTAGTGTATAATAATTTGCTTTTTGTCAATGATAAAAATCACGTGATTCTGTAGACCAAATAAATAAAATAAAATAAATTTGATAAAAAGCTTTCATGTTGCCCCAGAACGACAAGGCAATGCTACATAGCAGAATGGCTACGCTAGTTGTGCACAGTGTTGAACAGAGTTGTGTATTTAAGGTAAGTTTACAATCTCCATACCACTCATTCATTCTTTAATTGCCCTTTTCTTCCACCCTCCAGTTCATCTGCAGCATCTAACAGATTCATCCTTGTGGCCATCAGTAAAAACTTAGACTCTGGGAGACTGAAGATGAGCAGCGAGTGAAATGCGGGCCGTTGTGCAGGTGCTGTGACTTTAACACAAGAGTTTTAGTATGTAACTATAGCTTTATGAATGACTGCCAGACAAATTTTTTAGGCATTAACATAGCTTGAAATGCATGGATGCACACAGTCAAGGGGAAAAAAAAGGAGAGCTCTGAAAGGAGAGGGAGTGACAGTGTTCATAGGGTAACAGCTTTTGGGGGTTGGTGAGGCAGGAGTGTGTGTTAAGGATTTGAATGCAATTTTTGAATAAATGGGTGTTAAGTTGTGCTTAAAACCTGAAGTAACTTGGGCCCCTTGGAGGCAAAAGAAGCAAGTTGTGAAAATAAAATCGATATATCATCACCTTTTCAGCTGATATGTTAAAAAGCTGCTTTTTACACATCTAGAAGTTATGGAGCAACATTATCATTCATTTGGCATTCTGTTTTTGTCTACCTGATCAACGTACATCCAATATTTACTCTCCTTTATCTCTTTTTTTTTACCTCTACCAACTCCTGAAATATCTTCCAGCAGCTGGACGTAAAACAGTTGTATGCAAGTTCTACGCCAGTCTTAGCTATGTCTAGGCTTGTGATAAAATTTACACCTGTTGCACCATCTAAAAAACTGCCTTGGCAGAGCTACAACCAGTGTAGACGATGCACGTCCACACTGACACATTCTGAGCCATTCATGTTGCTATGGTTACAACTTACATTTACTGGCATCAACGAATAGATTAAAAATGAATTCCGAGCCGAAGAAACAAAAATTAAATTATTCAGATTGTGAAAAAAGAAAAATGACTGAACTCTATACAAAATACATGTATATTTTAGAATGCAAGCAAAAACAATACCATAACTAATAGGAAAAAACAAGATGTCTGGCAAATGACAATAGCTGAAGTCAATGAAGCAGAGGGTGGATTAGGAAGTCGGACAGTCGAAAAAGTGAAAAAAATGGAAAGACCTTCTTCAGACTCTAGCCTGCTCAACCCCCCCCCCCAATGGGTGGGGGACCCCCTCCTAAAATCTCACCCTAAAGCAGTATCATCATGGACGTGTTTGGAGACGACTCGCCAGCTTTCAGTGGGCTAAGAGGCGTTGACGCTGGTGCCATCTATACAGGTCTAACGGAAGAAAAGCAAGTTGAAGCTGAAGAGGACTGAAGTTTTTCTTCCACATCAGATACAAATTCATTGGACACAGGGTGGAAAAGGAGAAGCTTGACCTTTAGAATTGGAAACTTGCCTTAGAAATCCAGCTACTGGAGCGAAGGGAAAGTGACACAATCGAGAATGACAGTGTGTTTATGAACATCTAAATAAATCCCATACATATGAAGAAAACACTTTAAACTACATCAGCAATCTTATTTTATTTCTCAACATACCCAATTTAGTCAATAAATAATTCATAAATAAGATGTTTACAATTCTAAATTTCAATATGAACAAAAAACATCAAATGTAAAATTCTAAAAAAATCCCACTCCTTCGATATCAAAATGACTTAAAAACTTTTTTTTTGGAACAACACACTTTAGGCTATAGAAATAACCACATTAAGAATAAAACATTATGCCAGCAATCGTCTTACACAGCTCGACTTTGTTAATCACTTTGTGTATGCTTTTGGACAATACAAAATGTGAAATGTTGATGTAACAAAATGACTAAAGTGGATATTTCTCTTGCAGTAAAACAGTAACAATTATTATTACACTTACTTATAGGCTGATGAGATGAGACATCACATCCTCCTCTGCGGCTTGTTCTCTGATAGGCTCCACCTCCGCCTCCACTGGTCCCAAATCCTCCATTGGGAGAGGCACTCTCCTGGCTATGCAAATGTTGTGCAGCAAAGCCGCTGCACACATGATCATGTATGCCCTCCCTGGCGCCATCCTGACTTCACTTAAATGATGGCTAAAATAAACAGGGGGTGGATGTGTTTTGTATTTAACCTAAAAAGCCAAACACACCTGAGCACTTGAGCGTCACTCAGTGACTGAGCTCGTCTGTGAGTGCACAATCTGTAATTGTATTGCTTTTCCTGCTCTGTAAAGGGTAGAATGAGAGGCATAATCAGCCACTTCTTCAAAGGGTAGCTGCTGTCGCAAAGCGTCATGCCAGAGAGCCGTCCCTCAACACACAGTCTGGCCAGTGCGCTCTCCATCAAGATGTGTTTATGTCATGGGCTGACCCATAGCAACATGCCACCACATTAATTAATTTCATGTCTGCATCAAACACAATCTCAACATTAACAAAAAGATACTATATATATATACTATATATATGTATATACTACACACACACACACACACACACACACACACACACACACACACACACACACACACACACACACACACACACACACACACACACACACACACACACAAACACAGTGTGTATATCAGGGTCACTGAATGGTGATTGTTGAGTATGAAAATGATGTGAACCATATGCTATGGCCTTCGCAGTCACTAGATCTCAATCCACTTGATCACCCATGGGTTATTCTGAACCGACGTGTTAGACAGCGTTCTCCACCACCATCACCAGAACACCAAATGAGGGAATATCCTTTGGAAGACTGGTGTGCCATCCCTCCAGGAGGGATTCCGGAGACTTGTAGAATCAGTGCCAAGGTACATTAAAGCTGTGTTGCCCCGACACATTACTAAGACACTTTATGTTGGTTTTTCCCTTTAATTTGTCACCAGTCTGTATTAAAACCAGCAACCGGTTTTTAATGTTATGGCTGATCAGTGTATATCCAGAGGATTAGTGTGGTCTCTCATTACTCTTTCATGCCTGAAAGTCAACTGATCGTGTAGCCTGTATATTACACACACCACTTTATCAATGTTTTTGTAAACTAGTCAAAGCTTTTCAGTTTATACCTCCCTTTGACAAAGTGTAATATGTAGTCTGTGACATAGCACTATGACTAGATGGTGCATCAGGTATTAATTCTACGTAGGGCTTTTATGTCCAGCCTAGTCTTATGACTGGGCCCCTGACTCATCAGCTGCTATATGCTCCACTATGTTCACCAGCTAGCTGCTAACTGTGTCCGTCTGCTGTTTGGTGATGAGCAGGAGTGTAAATTGGGTTTATAGAGCTTTTTCTCTGAAAACAGCTGCTGTTTCTGCTGCTGAAAAAAACGCTATGAGAGCGGTTAGAGTAAACGAGAACAGTAGAGTTGTGGACTGGACTCTTTAAAGCTCTGTAAAGCCAAGGGGAGCCGCAGATTCTTTGTAGGTGCATCGCTACGAGAAATCCCTTTCATAATGTCACATTTTTTTTACATTATCATGATACATTATTATTATTATTATTATTATTATTATTATTATTATGAAAATATAGCCACTTAAAGATTTCTAACTTGAACTGAAGGTTAGTGGCAGTGGCAGCACTTTATGTGTCATTCAGCACAATTAAATTCCCTCATTATGCTTAACACAGAAAACTCATGGGTCTGAGTTAAATTAAGAATTGCTCATTAAATAACAGAGGAACGACAGTTTAATTCTTTTTTTTTTTAAAAACAGTATTTCTAAAAATCTACTCGGGAACAATATCTAGAACATTGTTATTATAACTTGATTTCACCTCACACCAAGAGACCACAACGTCTTTTCCTCAACCCCATTTAAAGCACACTATTCTCAAGAGCCCGTATTTCACACATAACTCTAGCTGCTCCTCCTCTCTCTTCTTTGCTTAGTTTTACTCCCTTGCTAGAGTGTACCACATGTGGAAAAAGATAAACAAAACTATTTTGCTAAACTGCTTTTCATTTGAATAATGTCAGCCTACCTGCATAATTACCCACATCACAGGCTGAGGATAATTATTTTGCAAACATGGTTCAAAACACAAATTCCTCTTGCATCTCTTTCTCTTTCGAATCTCATGTACGATAGATTTGCAAATCCCATTTGGGGACTTTTGACAAACGAAGCATAGCCAGAAATTACACAGTCACTTGGTGACAGTGTCACCGCTGCGATGCAAAGAGATTCTTCACTGTCCCTGCTGCTATTATCAGGTTTCCCACACGATCATCATATGGTAGAGCTGGAGAAACAGTGACAGCAGTCACCTGCTCCCATGGTCGATGCTGGCTACAGGATTAATTAATGTCATGACTAATTGACTCTAAAATGATTCTGTTTTCATGTGCAGTATACATACAGATATATTCTTACACAGGCCTTTTTTCCTGCAAAGCAGTTTCCTTTGAAGCATCGAACATGATAAATATGAATGAATAATGACAGGAAAAATCCCAGCAAACTGTCCACGTCAGTCTTTCTGAGACACCTCAGTCATTTCTTTAAATGTCATCATCAAAGCCTGAGCTGGTATAATGCTGCAAGGCTCCCTTGAATTTGGTTATAAAAATAAATTCAAAGTCTCATTTAATCGAAGGGCTACAGCTGCAGATAACTACTGACTGAGGGCTTGGATATTAAAATGAATCTGCTTGATTTGCCTCGTTGCACATCTGACACGAAGGTAGTTCAATTTATCAGTTCAAGGGTGAGAATTAACAAATGCTGGATCGTAGTATTTTGTCTGTTCTTTGGCTGCAATTTGTTTAAGCAAATGAAAAAGCTACTACAGCCTCGTCCTGTTTGTTTTCGCCAAGGCTGCTTCATTCATCTGTCAAGGCAAGGCCCTATTTCACCTTGATCACACCAATTTGTAAACATGAAAATCAGTCACAACTGTTTGATGATGTGCATCTCTGAAGGACATTGTCAGGGAGAGAGAGGCAGCACAATATCTCCATTTCCCCTAACATGCTTTCTTCTTTCCTTCTCTGCCTTTTCCTTTCCTTTACCACCACTGTAGGTGTACGTTCTCCTTCTGCAGAGGTCCAGAGTCTTCAATATTAAATCAATAAAAAGACATTATGAAATAATGTCCATGTCTCAACCATGGGTCCTCCCTTTGAAACAGTGAAACATCCCTCATGATGCTGCAAAATTCCCTTACACAGAAAGTGTAAAAGCACCTGCTGAAATAACACCCCTGCAGTGGGGTGTTAGATATGTTAAACACATCTTCCGCCTTCTCCAAAGCGTCTCCTCTCATATCAGCAATGTGACACTGCTGGGGGAAGGTGCTTTAATAAACTGGCACTCCAAATAGCAAGCAGGGCACAGTCCACATAACAAACAGATCCTTTTATGAAATCATTTTTTTTTTTTTTTACAAATTTACCACTTATAATAAGAGAACTTGTAATAAGTCTCCTTCAAATAGATATTTAATTTTACCTCAATTTTCCTTGCAAATCAGATGCATATGTCTCTAAAAAAGTGTAATAACAGGTCTAAAAATAGATAAAACCATTGGGTATTTGCTGTAAGTGTGCTATAACGAATATGGAGGATGAACAGACAAACTGACAATAACTGATCACCATCAGGTGTATAAATCGTTTAGTAAGTTGGTGTACAAGCGCCCGAATGACTCTCCCACACATGCTGCCCAGGCGACTGACATTACAGGGAATGGATTTTTGGGTCTTGCAATCAGAAAAAGACCTATTAAAATACCTATTAAGATAAGACATCGATGAAAGATAACACGAAACTTAAATGATCCCCATCAGGAAATTAGGTCAGATACCAGGATGCATTATGTAGAGATATAAGACTGAACAGCATGAAATATATGAATAGAAGCATAATGAGTGTGTGTACAATTATGGCTATACAGCAATAAGACAAAAAGAACATAAAAAGTCCTATGAAAAGTATACAGTGAGTTATATAAAGATACATAAAACTGCAAAGTGTGCCTGTTGTTCAATTAATATTTCAAATAATATTGATCAAAATTATATGAGCTGTAGCTAATTGATAAATTCACTGCTAGGTTTCTTACTGTTGTGCTTGACTCTAAATATTTAAATACTCCATCATCAGTTCTGAACCTCTGAGACCTTTTTGTCAGTTTGAGCTTACATTCATGTCACATGAGAAAAGATTGATTCAGAGATATTGTTCAACTCAGCTCTCCGCTGATTAATATCACCTGCTAAGGAAAACCCTCGGACAGGAATAAGGACTTAGATATAAAGTCAAAAAACAAAAATAACCACTATTTTTCAGCATATAAATCCATTGAAATATACATTATAATCCATAACACTATAAAAGAAATGTAGGTAAAGACGTTCACAGAAGCATTGCTCTAACATTATTTTAAAGTATTGCAACACCAATATAACTTCCATAACATCCCTATCTCTCATTGTAGAGACCACGGAACCAGCTCTACAATGAAATCCAATGTACCTGAAGAAACACACCGACCTAAAGTCGGTATGTACAAAAGACGATACCTCTAGTCCTGCTACATCAATTGCAAGTCCATTTTATAAAGACTGTCCATTGTGAGTTGAACAATTGACAGTTATTGGAATGCAATGCTAAATCGGTGGATTACTCTTTTAACATTCTTTTGATGAAGATGTACTAAATATTGTGTGACACAACGTGAAGCTCTTCACTATTTATTTTCTAGAGTTCCCAAGTGAATAACCTGAAAATAGGTAGGGGTCATAAATTAAAATATTTTAAACTGTCTGCAAACTGAGGTAAATTGCCTGTAAGTCCATTAAGGCAAGTGAAACAGTGTTTGGTCTAGAAGTTTAGTTGTTATCAGGTGAAGATGAACGTCCGTGGCAGAGGAGATTATCATTGCAGTTTCTGGGATCCTTCTTTTGCATGGCCTCAGAGATTAGATAGACAGATGCAAACAAAAGTACAAATCCAAATAAACGGTTGGAGAACATCACATGTTGCTAACAAGCAAGTTACTTACCAGCTTGTGACTGTTGACAAGCTCACAGCAGTGAGTGAGAAGTGGTGAAGGTTATGTGGTTGTTTGTTTCCAGTGGGTTTTCACCTTTAGGCCTTTTAGTAACTCATCAATAAATCCATGTGTACAGTCACTTTATTACAGTATTTATTGATCCGGGTCCCACTCTGTGGTGTTTATTTTCTTTATCCATAGCAAATGTACTTTTTTTCTTTTCCAAAGAAAATCCACAAATTCTGTCCCCTAGAGCCCAAAATAACAGTGAAAAAGACAGTATAAAAGATTTTCTGGAACACCACACCATAAGAGGCAACATGAAGTTCACCCTCCCACATCACAGCCTTGACATGCAACTACTGAAATCAACTGTCAGCAGTGTAGAGATTATTTACAAAAACACAGAGAGATTGAGAGCATGCAACTTTTGAGTAATACTGTTGAAAGGCAGTAGTTTACATTGTTGGTCAGTCACCCTCCCTACACAGTCACTCATGTCCCCTATCTCATCACTGCCTCTGCTACATCTGCCGAAGCCTCGCTAAACTAACGTCAAGCTGGAAGTTTAAGTGGCTCTGAGAAGTCCGTCACTGCTTTCAGTGTCCACCAGCAAATAAAAAAAAAAAAGCACTTTGGGTTGGGCAAGGGAAAAGTGAGCTGTTACCAGCTGATACAGGCCTCGAAAAAGCCATTAAAATGGCTAAAAAAATAAATAAATAAATAAAATAAAACAGTCAAATGTGTGGGGAAATCCGGGGAGAAACAGATAATATTGAGTGTGGGTTAGGATATGAAGGTGTAGGCTGAAATGCATTATTATTTGAATTTGTAAAGGGTGTTTGTCCAAGTGAAAATGGGGCTTTGAGTTGCTCTTTAAAATGTGTATTATAGTTGGATCTGGGCTGGAGTGCCTCAAACCCCCAGGCTCATGTTTTTCTTTGTTTCACTGATTCAATAAATAGATAACAGGAACAAACATAGTCTACAAAGGTTTCAGTTATGGCGGCCATCATGTTTAAATCTGTGAGCCCTGCAATGCCAAAAAAGCTCTGCTTAACAACAACCTAAAATTGGCAAGCCTGGTCACCAGACTCATGCCAGCATCCTGATGAACAACCTGCCAGAATCATGAACCTACAGCAGTCCAAATCTAGCCCAGGTGCTTCTAACTGGAGTTGATACGCAGCCCATATCAGACACAGTCTGCACTCCAAAAACCCAGCTAAAACTAGGAACCATTAATGGGCCAGAACTGGCTCATTTTTAGTCCTCTAGTGTTGGTAACTTAGCTTTATCTTCCTGTCATTTTTGACATTGTCATGCTCAGCCACCACCGTCTTGATTAATCCCAGCAAACTGGTAATTAATTAAGAAAATTGCTTTTCTCTCATGAACCATATGAGCCAAGTCTTAGTGTCCTTGGATATTATTTGCCAATTAAAAAATTAAAATGAAAAAGTGAAAACAGCTTCTCATCCCGTTTGTCGTCTTCAAGAGTATTCTTCTCATTTATCGCGATCAGATGCCATTTCATATTGACCGTGTCGCTCAGAGATGAGCTTAAGACTTAAGACTAAGACTTAAGTTATGAATTGAGGGCACCCTCAGATACTCACTCTTCCCCTCCGTCTCCTTGGCGCCTTTTGCTGGTAATTTAGTCCGGAAATTGTTTTGTGTTTGTTTATGAAGCATGCAGTCCCAGGTGAGATTAATCCAAAAGGAGACACAACACAAAAGACGGCCGTGCACCTGCGGTGATGACTGTTGTTACAGTACTGCGGTTGTTGTAGAGTATGTTCCCCTCTTTCCATTACCATTTCAGAACACTCAAAAAGGCATACTAATCCATCTGTATCACATCACAGGAAGAGTGACTGTCTCAGGATAACACTGAAATTTCTCTTCACCTTTAAAGAACATCCAGTGTTCAAGGTTTCTCAGACCATCCTGGCCAATTTATTACATAGATGATAATCTCTCATCTGCTCATGGATCTGGGGAGTGTTTTATTTTCCTGTAGTGCAGGCAAATGAAAAGGTGATCACAGCACTTAATCTTCCCGGGGATTTCCTCGTTCTCTCCGTGTCTGTCAGTTCTGATCTGATTCATCAGGTTAACCTTTCAGCGTTCGAGCCTGAGTAGTTATGGGAGGATTTATCCTTGACCCACCTTATAAAATCTTCTTTTTCAGCAGCTCATGCTGTTGGTTGGAAAATAATTTAAACTGCAATTTGTAAAATAACACGTGTCATTCACACCGATTTTGGTGTAATAGTAATTTTTTTTAATGTGCATTTGAATTAAGATTTTAAGATATTTAGGCACAACATGAGACTGGGATGGGTCATTCAAACATAGAAATCAACTGGATTTAGGTAACTTTTTTTGGGCAAACATTTTGATTCCTATGTGGTACTTATGGAGCTGAGGTTCAAACCAGACTATCAAAGAATTTTAATGTTTTAAAGTAAACTGTGAAGACAATGTTTTAACTAAACACAAACGCAAGAAGCACTAAGCTATAAAAATACTGTAATTTTTTGTCTCCTTACATCTGGTACGCGACTGTCAAATAGAAATTTGCCAGTATATCAGTTTTCCTAAATACGGTGGGGAAACATTCTGATGGTAACGGCACCTCCAGCAATTTCTATTAACATTTTTATTGCCGTTTCCGCAGAACAGATTTCCTGTCTTTATAAGCAGTTGGCTTTTGATTGGCCACAGCAGAGCTATTTCCTATCTTTCAAACTGAGGCAGAGCTAACACAGCATGACCAGAGAACCAGGATGCTTGTCTTTCTAGCTCTAGCTACTGTGCCCATGACCTGCTACGCATGGCTAGTTTTTGAGTGATGAGTCGTACATTAAGTGAGAGAGCATGCATTTTACATTGGACATGCCCTGCATCAAAATTGCGTACAATCTTGCTCATGGGTCAGCTGCATCGCTGCCCGTGGTATTTTTTAGTTATAGGATGGACGTATTGCGGAGGGGAGAGTGGTGCTAGTGGCTTGTAGGAGCGCAGTAGCTATGGAGTTTGTCATGGTCCATCACTATTACATTCTGCTCTCTTCTCAGTCATTTAATAATGATTTTAACATTTAACACCCAAAATAAATCAGAACATGTATTAAAACACGAAGTAGTGCTGCCCAGGTGTGAACTACCATATACTTTCTACTGGTATTTTTACATTCGATATGAATAGAATTGACATACATTACCATGTACGTGGTATGTACTGCCACCAGGAAATAGCAATAAGCCTACATTCTAAAGTGCAAAACTGACCTGCTTGCTGCACTTTTAAACGTTACCAACTTCATTGACAGCCATATAAATGAAAGGATTACAACCTTAAATAATGGAACAAACTCACCAGAGTACTGTGTGACAAAGTTTACCTTGCATTAAGCAGCGCAGGTGGTGAATGAATCAAGTTTTCCCCTCAGGGCTTACCGTAGCTGCGGCTGATACCCTTACAGACCCTTACGCTCGACTCGACTCTAGTGACTCTCGTGCACACTCGCTGCCCTCGGCACTTCCGATACAAGCAGAACTGCAACCCATGCGCCAAAGAATGCAGAAGAGACGACTTGAGAGCTTTGGGGCTCGCCAGGTCTGTTTATGTACCAGAGTCACAGTAGACTCAGTGTTTGCTAGCCTGTTAGCCTGTTAACCTGTGGATATTACTCCTGATTCCTGCTCCCTGGAGACTTTGGATAGACTCACTGCTGCAATGTGGTTAAGTCACACAGCTTTCAGTGCCTGTTAGCGTTAATAATTGTTGTCATTTATCGTCTCCGGGTTATTTTGTTCTGCTACTGTCATGATACAACATACATACAAGCTGGTCGATTTGTGTTTATTTACTGTAAAATGTAGCGGGTAGCATCAACACAATTATCACAGTAAGGAAAGTAAAAACACTTCTTAGTTTAAGAAGTTACCAGCTTAATGCCGCTACCTGCTTAATATTTTGGCAGAATAATGGAACATATCATTTTGCTTCCACTTGGTACCAGTTTATCATGTCCTGCACTCTCGTAGCCTGAAGGGTGCGTAACACAAAATACTCCACCTCAAAATACTGTTCACATTTAAAGGCCCACGCCCAGTATACACCGAGGTAAAATAAAATTCAAACCTCCTGGGACTATTGCATAGAATCTAAGATACATGGACACTTGGCTACAGTGAGAGTAATTTCCCATCAACTGTCTTAAACTATTCTGCTTTTGTTTATGGTTTTTAAGTGTATTTGATGTTAGCTCATTTGCAATGTCCACCCGAGCTGCAGTGTACAGTCTACTGTTCTGGTTTTCAGGTTCCCTAATGTCAAATGTAGCATATTTTGCATTAAAAATACATGCCAGACAAGCCAAAGTGAGTCACATGACACAGAAATGATAACTGGTTGGTACAGCAGCAAATCTGAAAAAACCTACAGTAAATCCACATACACAGACTGTAAATGTAATAGTAACAATGATAGACATGAGTTAGTTTATTTGAAGGCATACCTTTTGCCATAAGTGCATTATTTTGAGGTGGGCACACCAGCAATACCATTAAGCGGCAACATACAGGCCCCATCAGACCACAGGCCCTGGTGTAGCTGCACTGGTTGCACTACCTACTGTATATTTCCACCACCGAGGTGAGCATTAGATCAAATCCAAATGGCAATAGTGTGATAAAATGATACCACCTTTATAAAGTAATGGTACGTTAAATCTTTTTCCATTATGTTTTTTCAATTGATACTGCATAATGACCTCATATCACACATGTTTGGTGCAGTAAAACAGTAAAAAGTCACATTTGCATGGCTTAAAATAGTATAAGGAAAATTTTGATTAAGCTGTACCGTAAAGTTCAAGGTACCTGGTTGGTCACTGACATTTCGCTAAGTTGAATATAACTCAATATCAACAAATACAGGGTTGGAGTAAGACGAGAGAAGCTAGAAGCTGATCCATCTCTGCTGTAGGTCAGGGGCAAAAACATGTTTAAATTAAAATGATTTCTGCTCTTAATAAACCTTCATTTAATCTTTTTAATGCACTGAAAACTTCATCTACATTGTGGCCACCATAGACAGTATATAATGGCATACATCCTTTATATAAATAAATAGACTGATTTGAAATGGACAGGGTCTACAACAGGAACAGCTTTCCATTTTAACTGGATCTTCAGGTACGCATAACAGACAGTGAGTCAGTGTCTCTGTTTACTGTATTGTTTTCTGATACCTTGAGCGCTTTCTACATTCTCTCCTTGTTTCTTTGTGCTGCTACTGGCCATGGCCACATCTCTTTTTAAAAAGGGGCTGTGTGTTTCAATAGGAGCTACTTTACCACCTTAACATGTTTACCACTCTGTCATGTTGAAAAATCCATATTTTGTAAAGATAAATGGGGTTTGGGGGGCGAATTCAAAAATGTCTGATGCTTTTATTAATTTACACTTGAATGTATACCTGCCTGCTTCGCATTAAGTAACTACGAAAATATGCAACTTTCCAGAAATTAAAAGTCATAGGACTTAAAAGATGAGGTAAACCAATACAACAAAATTAAATTTAAACACTTTTTGTGTTTGAAAGTTAGAGCACAGGAAGTCTTCAGACAAACTGAAAGAAACCTTGATGATGTCTTTAGGCAGTTCTTATAGCTAATACTCCGGATTTTTTTTTCTTACAGAGCATATACACAAATTTAATTGATTTTTGCCTCTTGAAGGCAGCAGAACAAACTTTATACTATAGCCACAACCGAAATTTTGCATATTCAATCCCTTTTGCGCATATTACTGGAAATATTTAATAATAATAACTAACTAAGTACTTATATGGACACATCCTACAAGTTTTGTGACAGTTGTTGACTTTGGTCTATTTATGTGCTGAGACACGCCCTTTTGAAGTTAATTAGTCAATATCTTGAAACCAAATAAGATATCAACAAGCTTTATCCAAAGAAAATTTGGTAGCAGTCACACCTACGGTTTGGAGGAGATGTCAAAAATGTGTTTTTTTTTTATAATTCAAAATGGCAAAAAATCCATCGTGGTGGACTTTTAAAGTCCAAGAGGATTTTTTGTAGAGTGTAATGAGTTGTACATGTGAGTCTAATTTGAAGTAAATAGGACACACAGTGTGTGTGGGCTGGCCTTTCAAATTTTTCACTTTTTTAACTGTTAATTATAGTGCCACCATCAGGCAGAATTTAATCCTATTTCATGGGAAGCATTAGCATTTCCAGTTATGGTAGCAGCTTTCATGTCTCTAGCTTGTTCCAGCTCACAGCAAATTGAGCAAAGGCATAAGATGGCAGATAAGGATGAGTAAGTCATGTCCAAATGCACCAATCAATATGTCACTTCAGATTTTGGTTAATACTTGCCCCCAGATCATTTTCATCAAATTTGGTGAGATTCTGTCTGCCACGTTTTTGAGGTACAAATTTTTGGTATTTGTGGTGCCCCCTATGGTTCGGGTTCAAACGCTTTGGTAGGCATAACACCCAAACATGGACTGAAAATGTCTATCATGATTTATGATGATTGAACAAATTGTTCACGAGTTATGGCCATTTTCCTGCTAAGCCCCGCCCCTTGTGAAATGTCTTGTTCAGTATCTTGAAAATTAAATAAAGATATCAAAAAGCTCAATGCAACTTTGGTAAGCTTGGTCAAATGATGATCTACAGGAAATCTGGTAGCAATTGGACCTATGGTTTAGGAGAAGATGTCAAAAATGTTTTTTTATGTTTCATAGGCTAATTTTATTAATCCTGGTTACATTGTCAAGAAAAACTGTCTTTTAAATACAATAATAGACATACTGCGCCTCCTCAACTGTCAGTCACAAGTTGACAACATGATGGAATACACTGCTGCTCCTCCTCTTCTTTATCTGCCCCGCACTGCACTTGTACTCTGCGCACTGCGCACTGACAGTGGGGGATGATTGGTACCGTTTGATGCGCAATTGTGTATCACTCAGCCCAAGTCCAGGACGTAACACTTGACTGACATTGCTAGAGTGGATCAGCCAGAGGGACATTTCAATTATTATTAGTTCAAATTATTTCATAATGAAAGGGTCCAAGCCTTCAGGTGCGCTAGGATGAAAATGGAGAAAAGAGGAGGAGGGAAAGAAGCCCAATATATGAGGTATGTACACCAATGCTATATAATGATGCTACGAGAGCTACTGGACTCAGACAAAGACTGAAGGATCTGAATCTTAATGGTAAGGAAGCAGTGGTGGAAGACGTATTCAGATCCTTTACTTAAGTAAAAGTAAGTACCAATACAGCAATTTACAAATACTCCAGTACAAGTGAAAGTCCTGCATGAAAGATCCTACTGAAGTAGTTCAAGTATTAAAGTAAAAGGACTGGTTCGGTCACTCTGACTGATATGTAATTATATATGGTGTCATCCGATGATTAATAGTGAAGCATCAGTGTGTAGCAGCATGTCACTGTTGGAGCTGCTGGAGGTGGAGCTAGTTTAAACTACTTTATGTAAAGTTTTTTATACAGGGACACCAGATAAATCTGAGGGCTCAGCAGATGATTCATGGGAGAGGAAAGGAGAAAAAACAAATTTCTGGTTCACAAATCTCTTTTCAGAATTTTTTTTTCTATAATCTTTGATTTTTGGTGAGATATTGGATCATTTGAACATTTATTGAACTGAAAACGTGAGAAGTTTTGAGGGAAAAATCCCAGTTTGGTGGAGCTATTAACAACTCATCGGAAATGTGGCCCTGACTACAAACTGCTTTTTGTAAGACGTCAGAAGCCAAAAACGTAGGAAACCGCTGGTTTAATCTTTAACAGTGTGTTGTATTTTAAAAGCTTGTTACATTATCCATTGTGTAAAATCTTCATCTTAAAAGTAACTAGTAACTAAAGCTCTCAAATAAATGTAATGGAGTAAAAATCAGTAAGTGAAAGTGAAATCCTAATTTGGCCCAGGGCACCAAAATGGATAGAGCCAGCCCTGTTTTGCACAGACTTTAATGTAGTCATGTTTCCTCTAAAGTGTGCTTCATGTTTAGTCTGAGCCATAGGACCATAGCACCATAACTCAGAATTTTTTCCTCTCACAAGCCAGCGTATCTAACAGTGGAGGGGGAGGCTTTTAAAACTGATCTAGAAGAGCAAGTCAGGGGTATGTCAGAGTCTTTTTATGTTTTTTACAACACGCTGCTGATCAAATTGATCAAACTGTATTGCCACTAGTGCCTCCCGACATAGCCTGGCAACTACTCTGAGAGCTCTCTGTCTGAAGTTCTGAAGTTCTGTCAGTGTGCTGTTTGCCGGTTGTGGCAACAGTCCCATCAGTGCATAATAAACGCCCACACATCGAGGCCACTTAATTCCATTAAATTCTAAGTACTCATCCAAAATTGAATACATGTGTTTTACCTTGGCTCTACCTTTGAGTGCTCTGCAAAAACAGCGTTTCCACCACAAAGTTCTCCTCATTCACAGAGCAAAGTGTAAACAATTGTTCAGGATTGGATGGATGAAAAAGAAATGTTTTTTTTTTTTTTTTTTTATCAGCCGAAATGCAAAACACACCTGTAAAAGAAGTTAAAATGTCCAGGGTCATATCACTATATACCATAACTTTACTAATTACTTAAAATAACACATTCAACCAGAATTGGGGAGAAAATGAGAAAAAAGAACCATGAACTAACTTTCTGTGGTGTTTGGGTTGGATAAAAACCTGGAGACTTTTACGCATCCATAGCACATGGCTGCCTATAGGATCTAAATTAACTCCTGGTATCTAACACCAGCTTTAAAGTATAACTTAGCTGTCTTGGCCAGCAGTATAATTATCTTTGAATGTATGATTTCATTAGTAAGCCAGCTTACATAGCTTGTTGGTGCATTCAAAGCAAAGCACAGTGACTGACAGTCCAGAACAATCTGCCACAGTTGTACGGCTCAACAAAAGTGTCTGAACGTGAAGAAAAGACCGGCCAGTAGAAAATTCCGCTACACATGGATCACTTTCTCCACCAAAATGTGTAAGTTTACCTTTAAAAGGTTTTTGTTCTTCAACTCTTCTTGCGTTCCTTCTGTTCACATCCTTGCTTCCTTACAAGAATCAGGTTAATATAAAGTAGAGAGTATCAGGTAATAAGAGGCCATCATAGTAGGTATGTTGTTTGGCAAAAACACAACCAACGAATGCTTAAAGCGGAAAAGAAACCAGGAAAAAAAACTCAATGGATTGTTTGTACTGTGTAGACAGGCATCAAGGGTTTTTAAATCTTCTCTTTTCACCATTAATACAAACATCACACACTAGCACAACATTACACAGAATTACACAGAACAACATGACTGTATTGTGTCTGTGAGAGCAAAAAATATGTGTCAAATAAAGCTGTTGGTTTTTAATTTTATCAGCCTAATTTGGCTTCTGAATGCACTGGAGATGCAAACATGAGACTGACTTTTAGACCCCATTTACACTTGGCATTAACATGTTTCTGGATATGACATCTAGATAATGACATCTGATGACGGCCTATTTGCACCTGTATTAATAAGCAAATAATAATTCTCTTCTATCAAATAATGATCAGATCTCAATGTACAAAATAGCTACTCTTAGCAGGGTCTTCATCTGGGGCCACATTCACTGAGTCACACACCTGCATGCAGAGCAGGTGACACACTCATATAAAACCTAAAATTTGTTATCTTTGGTTATGGAAATATGAGCACAACATTGAAACTGAGAAGACAACTGCCACTGTGTTCACAATTGATACTATAAAATAATCAATACCATTGAAAATGAATACTATATGTAGCATATTAACATGACAAATAGATCGTTACAACATGAAAAGTAAGAGCCAATGAACAGATGGAAGAATGAGTCTATCAGTAACATACTCCCTGGAGTGTTGAGGTATTGCTCAACCAAAAATTAAAAAATATGGAGCTGTTCAAAAGAAGATTGTTTCTACTTGCCCAGATTCAATGAGCAATGCAGAAACACAATTAATATTTGATACATGTGTCTACGAGGAAATAAAATGCACCGTGGATGACTGGTCACAACACAACCATCTATTCCAGCTCATCTATCTAATTTTGTGCTGGAAGTGTAATTATATTTATCCTTTTTTCAGTGACTAGACAAATATGAGAAAGCACAATCATGAGCAATCTAAAACTACTGATAAATACAATGCACAAAGAAAAAATAGAGCCGAGGAACGCAAACCATTTTCTTCTAAATTAATTAATTCAAGTGTGAACAGAAAGAAAGAATTGAAAGGAACATTCTTGAGGTTTTATTTGACCATGGCAGAATATGCAGAATACTGGTCTTGATCCCTTCAGGATTTCAGCTTTGAATTTTTGAATCTACCTCAGCTTTTTAAAAATGAACTGTTTTTACTGCCGGAGACTATAGGTTAATATAAACTTTATTAATTTTGATTATACTCGTGAGGTTTAATCCACCTGGTGTTGTGCACAGTTCTGCTCTTCCCTTTCCTTCAGTGAGGTTACATTTAGAGATGCATTTTCTGAGCACGACACTGTTGTCATGATTAATTGACTTGGAACAAATCGATATCGCCCACAGCTGGGAACATGAGGGAAGAGAGACATGCAAGAATCTGTCTCAAATTCTGTGACCTTCAAATCACCGGATAACTCATAGCATGTGACAGGAATGAATTGATATAGATGGGAGTCAAGGAAGGTGGAGGGGGAAAAGAAAAACTGGTTGAAATCATTTCCTGGAAGCTGTATTCGCTCAACTCTGTCATTTCGGTCTTTGAAAACTGATTGCTTTTCATACAAACATTGAAAATACACCGTTTTTCTAATGTATCTACAGAACAATATACTGTTGTACCTAATTATGACTGTTTGGTTTTAGTCGTGAAAAAGAACAACATATTCAGCTAGGAACAACAATTTCAGGAGGCTACATGCTAATGATGCAGTTAACCATGTGCAGCTTGTGGGACACAACTCACAAATGGGTTTCCATATTGAAACCCTTCAAAGAAACAAAATTTGAACAGGGGTTTTTCGGGTGCTATAATATACCATCTGGCATCTGCTGAGGCCGTGTGCAGAGGGTGTCTAGACTGAGAGTTACTAGCTACCTAAGGAGTTTGGAGGCTGGTGGCACTCTGTCACCTTTCAAAAAGCAGCACACAACAGCAAAAGTATAAGGAATGGATTAAACATCGTGTTTGTCGGCTGGAACACAAGCTGCAAACTTTGCAAAGCTACAGTAATAACCTAGCATTATTTCTAAGGCCTACAAACATAAGCTAACTACATTATTAAAAGGAGTTATGTTAGAAAAGAAAAACATACACATCCACTGTGTGGAATCCAAAATGGTGTATATTTAATGGCCTTATGGTTCGTGTATTAAAATGGGTCCACTGGAGACATTAAGGTGTAAAGTGTTGATTAATTAACTGGCTACGAATAAATTGGCAGAATCTACTATCAACTACTGAGACAGGCGTCATTTCAGCCAACAAAATCAATAGTCATCGGCTAGAAAAGAGAAGTTACTTTTGTTTACTGTTGTCTCTGTGTCAGTCAAATGGAAAACTCTTCAACAGTTGGCAAAATGAAGTGCTTCCAATTCCGACAGTCCCTATAATATTACACTAGTACCATTTCAAAGATACCATGTGCTGAGTAAACCCTAATGAAAAAAGTAAGCAAAGTCGCGAAAGTGCTACTGAAGGTGAAGAAACACTGCTAACGGAAAAGAAATGCCCTTCAGGCACAACGTGTTTATTTTCAAGAAACCAGTGAAACCATACTAACTAAAGGTTAGGGTAAACTCATGAAAGATGAAGTTAGATATAGTATACACATTCATGGTGTATAAATACAACAGTGGGTGACATGGAAGGAGCATGCACATTCTATAGAAGTATTTTAGCAGCATTTTCAAATGGTGATTATAGAAATCAGAAAATTAATAAAATAAAAAATATGAAATAAACAAATTAGAAAGTTCAAAACAGCTGTTTGATGAAAAAATCTGAACTCGCCTACTGGCTCTTTCTCCACCACATTATATTATTACATCTGAAACAGAAAACATCAGCTTTCTATGAACAACCAAAGCCAACTAGGAAGGGGTCAAGGGCCAATGACAAGCTTCTATTTCCCACACATGAAATGGTATTGATTAAAGAAGAGTTTGAATGAGAAACAAGAATTGAGTGAGTGCACGTCACGCATACTTAATCTCATGTGTACTGATATTTTTTTAGAAGCAGCCGCAGGTATTATAACACATTAATTAGTAGAAAAGTCAATCAAAAGCATATATTAACCTAATTTTGATAAATTACTGATGAAGAACAGGAGATAGTCTTTAAAAAGCTATTAAGCGTAAATCAAAAATAAGGTTAGGGAAGTAATGCAAAGTCACCAAGCTCTGCCAAGTATTTCTAAGTTCTCACACAAAGATTAAACATTAAACGGAACTAAGTAAATAGGTTAACTTAGTATGCCGGTAAAATTCTAATAAACCTTTTCCTCAAGCATAAAAATATGATTGGTCGGTACAGTGGTGCAGTGGTTGGCACTGTTGCATCACAGCGAGAAGGATCTGGGTTTGAACATGCCAGCGATGGCCCTTCTGTGTGGAGTTTGTATGTTGTCCCCATGCCTGCATGGGTTTGCTCCTGGTACTCCGGCTCCGACTCCCACAATCCAAAGACACGTTAGGTTAGATTAACCGGCGGCTCTGAATTGCCCGTAGGTGTGACTGTGAGCGTGAATGGTTGTTTGTCTCTATATGTCGGCCCTGTAAAGCCTGTAGACTGACGACCTGTCTAGTGTGTACTCCGCCTCTCACCCAGTGTCAGCTGGGATTGGCTCCAGCCCCCCCCGCAACCCTCACAAGGACAAGCGGTATAACTCCTGGATGGATGTATAAAAATATGATAACAAAGTGGGACATTTGTTAGATTATTATACTTTATTTCTGTGTTACAAAGGCAACATGAAGTGACATTATGGACTGACTGATAGATTAATTGACTGAGTGTATGGACTGGCATCCACTTTGGTTTGCTGAGGCTCCTTGTTCTTGCTTGACTGTCTCACGAATGCTTTGAATTCCTAGAGAGCTGAGGAACACAAAGAAAATACTGTCTTTTGCATAACAAACAATAACTTTTTGTTGTTTCTTTGCGCTGTAGGGGAGAACATTTAATTTACTGTAACAAGAGTGTCTTTATTTTGATAAAATGGCCTTGATCAGTGACTTCTGGGATTATAATTACCTTGAAGTAACTTAATTTGAGACAAAGGACGGATATATAGATGCACTGCTCAGTACGTCCAGCGCTTACAATGATCAATGAGTTACCACCTTCTACAAAACTCAGTCAAAGTCAAGGAGGTGTGGGTATATGCCAGCTTTGTCTTTTAGGGATATTTCAGTGATCAAAAGAGGTTCTATCTTTATTTTTTCAGCAATAGCAGCTGGCTTTCCTCTGTAATTGATTGTGAAAAGCGGTTTGTCTCATCTGTGAATCACTTTGTGGCTCATTTTACCCCCTCTGAATAGGAGTGTAGAAAGTCAATCTATTTCCCCTAGATTGCAATTTCTCTTGTTTATAGTATGAAAATGAGTTTGTATCGAGATGAAAAGGAATTATATTCTAATTTATTTGAAGCTGGCTTGAATGTGATAATGAGATTCTGTTGTACACAGCAATTTTAATATATCTCGGGTGACGACGATGGAAAAAGCAAGTGCAATAAATACCAGAGCTGAAATCATCTCATTGCGTCATACACAAGGTCCAAGACGTCTTTGTTTCTCCTGGTAATAACCTGCCCTGCTTTCACCCTTAAATTATGCATTAGGGGTAAGTGATAATACTTTATTGAAGTCATTTTATTTACGCACAGTTAAACTTTGAGATCAATGTGTAACCAGAGCCCTATGTTACAGCTGAATACTTAAACTTTTTAAAATATTCAAGGGTGTAACAAACTGCAAGGGGGGGGGGGGTAATTAAAGAGAGCATTATACAGCGATCAGCCACAACATTAAAAACCTGGTTTTAATTTTGTGGCGTATGTCGAATGTTATGTGTATGTCGAAAAAGCTTCCCACACTTCACAGGTCTCTGCATTTTTGGAGCCACAGAACATGTGCACTACAGCTTACCCCGTTGAGAGCATGCATGTTATACGCTTCCTCTGGTTGAACTGGCTGACTTCCTGCGGGTTCCCTGCACATTGAATAGCATAAAATAATTTAGAGACACTACTCTTAACAACTTTTATTGCATTGAATGGATAAAAAAAAAAACAGTCATTTTGGGGTGTTTGTAATGCTCAGATAAATGTAATCACTGCTTTACACCAGTTCCTTTAGCATCAACTGTATATTCTTTCTCGTCTCTCTCGTCTCTCTCTTCCTGTCGCTTTCTGCAGGTATTTCTGCCCCTGGTGCTGCAGAGTCTGGATCTGTGACTGAAAACCACCTACTGCCCCCATGATCCTGCTCAACACCCACTGCTTCAACTATGATCATTATCATTGCATTTAGTGTTATTATTATTATTAGTAGCCCTATTAATACAATTATTAGTTTTATTCTTAGTCTTAATATTATTATGCATCTTTATGGAAAACCTGCATTGTGCTATGTCCCCCCTCCCCTTTCTTTCTCTCTCTCTCTCTCTCTCTCTTTGTCTCTCTCTCTCAACCCAGCGGGCAGACGGCCGCCCACCATGAGCCGGGTTCTGTTCAAGGTTTCTACCTGTTAAAAGGGAGTTTTTCCCTGCCGCTGTCGCCAAGTACTTGCTGAATTTCTTTAAATAATATTGTAAATACTACGGCCTAAACTTGCTCTGTATGAAAAGTGGCCTCAGATAACATATGTTGTGATTTGGCGCTATATAGATAAAATTGAATTGAATATGGAAAAAAAGTCTTAGGCCCAGTGGGCGTCATGTGGTTCTGCATTACTGAGTGTTGCCACTGTGCAAATATCATCTCAAAGCCTAGCTCTGTTCCTCGGGGCTTGGTGTTGTTAGGTTTAAGCTACTAAAACACTTGGTGAAGGTCGTGGACAGATGGTGTCTTTGGTTAGGCACTGAAAGGTCAACCAGTACTGTCTTGCACATTATGTTTTTATGTACCTCATGTGTTATGTTTTCATAACACATTTCGAACTATTCCACTGATCTATAGGTGGCTGTAATGTGAAAAGAAAAGCAGCACAGCAACAGCAAAGGGGGAGAAGAAAGAGACAGTAAGCTAGTAAACATGGATGTAAAATGCAAAACTAACTCGAAAACATAAAAAAAATGGCTTTGCACATGTTTTAAGAGTTAGGAAATGTATTTAACACATTTGCTACAGCTCAAAGACTCACACGCCCCAATACTTTGTGGTGAGAAACACTGAATGCAAACATAACTTTTGTTTGTTTACAAGAAAACTTCACAGAGCACCTTTAACAATTGAGCACCATTTCACCCTAACCTGCCCCACTGGTGGGCAGCAGAAGCAAGTTGTAAAAACAACATTCACATCTTAACACCTTTAAAGCTGTCATGGCAAACAACTGCCTATTTACACATCCAGCAGACAACAAGCAACATCAGCATTCATCTGGAGTCCTGTTTCTGGCCACCTGACGCATGTCTTATAACTGTGTTTTGATTTCCATCAGCTCCTGAGAAAAATACCTGGCCCTTTAGTTTCTTTATGCGCCAATATTATAGCTGCTAACTTTGTCAGTCTGCTGTGTGGTGCTGAGCGGATAGTGTACAGTGTTTTTTGCCGAAAGCAGTTCCCTGCTGCTACCTCGGGGAATGGCTCTGATTAGAGTGGTGAGACTGAAGAAAAACAGTACAGTTATTGGCCATAAAACCAAAACCAGGAGCTAAAAAATGTGAAAACGCTCCAAAGAGCTGCAGTTATATGATTTTTCTCAGTGGGTTTGTCCTCTTTCACATTACATTAACTAATTTCACCCATTGTTAATATAAAATAATAGTTAGGGCAGCTTTAAGTTGCTGAAATATATCAATAAAAAAAATCACTTTTAGTTAACAGGAGTAGATACAATCAGTATTAGCAGCAATAAATGTTGATTTTACCAATGACAATGACTTGTAACAAGGTGGAAATTTTACTTTGAAAAGTCATTCAGAGGTAATCCCTACAGTACTTGATTAAACACATTATCTACATTTTTTCTTATCAATCTGAAAAGAAGTTATTTCTCTATTTCATAGTCTTTGTCCCTAAGGAAAACCATTTTATGTTTTTTGCTTTCTTTTAATAAAAGGTGAGTGTCAGTGAGATGGAGAAGAAAGTCTTGTGAGTACACAAATAGGTCTACAATGAGGTGTTGCAGTCTAAGTAGCATGAGACTATATTACCCAGCTAGAAAAATGAAGAGACAAGGATGTTTCTTGGAGCTTGAAGGGAATCCTGCGTCACACTCCGAGCCAATCAGTACTCCCTTTTGGTCTGCAAGGTCTTATTATCCCAAGTTTTCAATTGGAAATTTCTTCAGACCTTCATCTGAAATGAAGAGGTGGTTTCACAAGCTAATGTGAGCCCGTGGCCAAAAGTGCCCAGTGCAGAAGAAGACGGCACAAAGGGATAACATACTGTAATTAAAAGAATGTCAGACAGATCTCGAAACCATGTAGATGCATGATGGAAATACGACATTTATGTTTGACTCGTAAATATTTGAGGGGGGTTACAGTCTCCTCATCGCTTCGCACAGACCTGTTTGTTTTGTCTGCCGCCATTTTCCGTCTCACCAGTGACGAGTGACATTTAAGAAGTGCTTCACATGCAGTCATTCATTAAATGTGTTTCCATTACACTTTGTCACATTTTGTTTTCAGCAATACAACAACGTTTACACCTCAGGCAAGCATAAAAACATTTTTTGTAATACTGTTTCATTATTATTATTATTATTATTATTATTATTTCTGGTGTTTCCAATCAGTATTATTTTAATGCAAATTGCAAATGTGCATTGAAACAGTTGGATGGAAACATATTTAATGTCTGCACAAAATATGACAGCATTCTATCCAGTAGTTGTTGAGATGTTTCAGTGTGGATCAGCGATGGACTGACCAACTGAAGACAGACCATAGCCATCTAAAGAGCCTTGCTGTTAGTCTGGCTGAACAATAGGGGTGTAAAAGACATATTGTGTTCAAATATTTCACCTAATAGCTGAGCTAACACAAGGTTTTTTCTTGCTTTTAAGGTCAGCACTGCTACCAGGAGCCAGAAATGTTGAGTTCACCTGTTTTTGTTTTAATGTTGTATTTCAGTCAAAAGAAATTGAATCGTATGTCTTCAGATAAATGGTTTTTGTAGGGACTACAGTGTTTCTGCGATGTGAGTCTTGTAGCAAATGGGGTGGTTAGGGTTTTTTTTTGATGTGCTCTCACATTTCTGCAAATAGACCACAATGAACACAATGCTCATGTTTTTTTAATGGAATCTATACTAATATTGAAAAAATAATATTTGATGGGAAATTGGTGTTAAAGGGTGGGTATTTTCTATTATTCTGACAAATCAGTATGACTACCTTCGGTGTATGAAACGTTAGCATTTTCTTCACAGTAATGTCGTATGTAACAAGGTGCCAGAACACGTCATACCCCATATTATGACAAGTGTGTTTTATTGTTGAAAGATGTGTGGTTTTTCCTAAGTTAATACCCAGCCTAATAAAAATGTGTTCGGTCAAACTTTCACTTTTCTTCAGAAATGCACAACATTAATTATCAGTACTTTCTACATTGTCGCACTACTCCAAGGCGACTCAGCAGACACGCAGCCAAGATAATAATGTTGTTACACCTCTTGAGTTTTCAAGGTGCCACTGCAAGAGGTCTTTCTGACACCAGTCGGAAAATGTATTCATTAGGAGCCACAGTCAGGCAAGGTTACAGAAACGTGAAAGTGCTCTGTGAACACTGTGTGGAAATAGTTGGTCTGTAGGGTTGGGCCAGTGTTTGGCTCTCTCCTTCACTTCCCCTGGAAACCGATGAACCACTGAAGTGATCTTGAGAGCACTTGGAAGATGTGGGGTAAAATTAGTGCGCTACTTTTCCTTCTGAAATAATCACCACTATGAAATGAAGTTGTGCTTTCTGACCTGTGGTGTCTTTGAATTTCTACTTAACATACACATATGGCAATGTCAAATTGTAATTAAAAACATATCCTTAATTTTATAGGCAGTTAAGTCACCATAATAGGGTTTTATTAAAGATATGTTCACCTAAGTTAACTCCATTAAGCCTCCACGACAACCTCTTTCCTCCTCCATCCCAGAACCAACAAGAAAGAGGAACAGACAGATAGCTACCATCGACTTACAGAGAATCAAGATCCTGCTGACAATAGCCTCTGCTCCACTTGTTCCACAAATTACTCTGTATTAAAGTGTTTTTACAGTCAAAAACATAAAACGTGCCTGGATTTTTCTGTTAACTTTCCAGTGTTTCCTAACCTCTTTTACACTTTGGAGGGGGTTGTTTATTGGCAGTGTTAGACGGGTGTCATGAACTCTCAAGCTCTCCAAAAAATGTCAGTGTTCTCGTTTCTTACTTGCGTTAGCTACAAGTGCATAATCACCCTGGGAGACGGGGGTCACGGCCCGCAACAACATATAAAAATGGAAATTTGCCTCCCCCGATATCTGCCATGACCAGTCAGCAAATGCCTCCAAAAGCTAAAAGAATACTGATTTTCTCTCCTCAATGTCAAGTGTTAAACCAACTTCAGAACATACTGAGTGTTTTGTAAACTTTTGTAAACTCTGACATGCCAACGTGTGCCCTTAAACAATAGCAAGCCCTGTCAGTGCCGACCTCTGAGGGGACAGGGAGCTGGAGAATACAAAATTGAGGAAACCGTCGTACTTTATTAGCAGTATTGTGCCGTTCAGTTTTATTTAACCTCCTCTGTCAGAATAAAAAAAGTTCAACAAAAGGGCAATGACAGTTAGGAAACAAGAGCCAATGACCAAAATAAATCTTTGAATACACTGTTTGAACGTATTGTCCTGGTAGTGACCCCCAGATATTTCACGTGGATAGGAAAATGTTACTTTGAGGTGTAAACGATACTTAATCCCCATGCCTGATTTGAATTGTTGCTATATAGAAAGAAAGGAGGCAGGCCGATATGTCAGTCACGAGTCATACGCGAAAGTACTGTTATATGGAACAGGCACCACCTGTTGAGAGCAGGTCCCTGGCAATCAGATCATGGGCATGGAGTAATCCAAAGGTACCCTGCTGTCCTCGTGAGTTCTGTGAGACAAAATAGAGGAACTTCTTAAGAAGCAGAGACATGAAAGAAAGAGGCCAGGAACAGCCAAGAATATGTTGATACTGTTTTTAGATTCCAGGTGTTAAATCCCAGGCCAAATCTTTCCTTAAATCGCCTAGAGTTCTTGGTCTCGCAAAGTCTGGCTCATAGTGCTTCCAGTGATCAGTGATTTAAGTGATAGTATTATTTTATGAACATGGTTTGTTTTTCTCTCCTGCTGTTAACAGTCAGTCCCTGAGGAAGCAAATAACTTAAAGGGTACTCGATTACCTATGAGTGTGTGCTTTAAAAAGCAAGGTGGGGAACCTGTACTTCATCAAAATAGTGTGCGGGTCAATCTGGCAAGGCTAATTAGGTGAAAGACTTATTTACCCAAGTCAGGGAAACACACTGAAATACTATGAGACCCCAAGCCTTTTGTAAATGTAATTGCATGGTCTAAAAGTAGGGCTTTGAAAACATTCAATTCAGTCTTAAGACAACAATTTTCCAGGTGTGAATTATTTCATTTTTCAAGATTGTCAGCCAGCCAAGTTGTCAAATAACCTTTCTGACCCTAGTATTTGTTAATACTTATACTCTGAAAATACCTGAAAGCGATAAATTGCTCCTCTTAGAGTTGATGACATCAGTCAATTTAAGTAATAGCTTCAGCTTTGAACAATAAGAGATAAGATATGCAAACTAGTGTTAGCTCATCTGATAACTTTTGAAGAAGTGTTTCATCTCAAAGTCATTCCAGGTGCTATTTTAACAGACATTTTTTCTGTAAAAATGGGACACAAAGAACAAAGGCAGAACAGCTGCATCTTTGACTGACCAAATTTATTTTCATCTTCATAACCTCGGAGAATAAAGGATTCTTCAGAGGAACAAGCTGTAATTGAAGAAATTCAGACTTAATCAAAAATATGCCCATGAGGACATTCAAAGATGTTACATAGATACCCCCCCCCCCCCAACACCCTTCATTTTCATATTATCAAAGAATATATTATAACAAATTGATTGTTTCGTGACACTACACGTGTGTTTATTTCATGAAACAAACCCTGAAGCTATTGGCACAGCGCAATGGGGCGTGACAGCAGTAGCTCTGTTTGGATTATTGATATCTACCAGTGGATTCAGGGTCATGTTTCACATCAGCATCAGCAGGTCTGGGCCAGAGTTGGAGGAGGAAAGAGGGGTTGGGTGTGTGTGCTGGATAGCAATTATACAATTAAGGCCATACAATCATTAAAACATGAAACTTACAGAATCTCAAAAGCATCAACCTGTCAAATATCCTGGGGGGTAAAGGGTTGAACGTAGATGTGCAATTGCAGTTCTGTAGGTTGTAAAGTCTGTTGTATGTTGGACAAAAAGGCAGTTTTTAGTGATCGGTCCCTGAAGCTATCACAAATTTGGTGAGATGAGAGGGAGCTTCACTTCTTACACAAATACTATGGGGTTCTGTCCACACCCTTACCCCAGTGCTTTCCTACAGTTAGAAAAACATATTGTGAAAATAAGGTAGATCTTTTGAAAGTAGTGCAAAGACAGATCAATCACACCTTATCCATTGCCAACCTCTTTGGGAGTCAACACGTACCTGATCGTATCCAGGATGGACAAGTGCGACTACGGACTTCAATGTGGTCATGTGCCACACTGGAAGAAGATGACCTCCTTTGTTTGTTGAATGGATGAGCAACGTGAGATAGTCAAAAAAAAGAAAATGGTGTGTGTGACTGCTTAACAAGGTTAGGACTAAGGATGGAGAAACAGTACATACAGTACACAAAAAGTGTTCAGTTTACTTTTAGAGCATGCACAGTTGGCATGCAGGCAGCAAAAGCCAAATTGTGACAATTCGTTGTTGAGAATTTGTTAGTAGCTGAACATCACCACTGTACAGCACATGGTTTTTTCAACTTGCTTTTTTTTTGTCTTTATAAATACATTGATAACCTGATTACTAGTGAGGTCACCACAGACCAGCAAGCCGATCAGTCAACAAGGAGCTGCATGCAGTCTACCTGGCCACAGACTGCACTGTTTCAAATTTTGTGAGGCCCAGTGCAATGCCCATGCACATGGCAATGAGTTCAGTGAACTACAGTGGCCTCCCCAGTCACCAGATCTGAATCCAGTAGAACACCTTTGGGATGTGGTAGAACAGGCAGGATGAATGTGCAGCTGACAAATCTGCAGAAAAGATGTGAAAAGTCACAATCAACTTCATCTTATAATCCTCTTGCATTTCAAACTCGGGTTTGCAATGTTGTGATTTTATTGAACATTTTGCCCTGTTTGGCTAAATTGCCTTTCTGGATCAAATAAAAAATAATAAGACATAAAGATTATTTAGTATATTGCTATTGAATATCATTTTTTCTGTTACTGCTGCTTTTTATGATATCACATGATATCATGTGATTATCATATGATTATTTTTGTGAGAAAACCTATTGACCATTGTCTGCAGGGTTGGCATTCTTTTCTACCTGTGACAGAAATACCTTGCACCTTCTGCATCTACATTTTCTGTCTTTCTTTGTGTATGAATTGTTGTTTTTTACATTTAGGTAAGGTAATCATCAGTATCCATAAGTTAATTGTTTTCCCTAAAACTAATTTTATATGACAGTTTAGTTCTCCGCTCACTTTCATTAAGTAGAGATTTGCAAAATGACAATTTGAAAAATGAAACTCTGTGTAAGTGAACATTCCACTATATTGCACAATATATATTTTTATATAGTATCCATATATACTACTACAGTGTTTTGTGTGTTTATTAATGATGGTACTCTCTTTTTTGCTCTTTTGTGTTGGTTTTTCTTACACTACACATATAAAAACTGGATAAATACATTTTATACAAATTACGAAATGTTCTTTTTAATGTTTTGCCTTTATTCCTCTCCTGATGAATTTATGCTATTTCTTTGCAATCAAAAAATGCTAACAACCTCTATAGAGCTGAGGGGAACTGCAAAGTTGTTTTAATTCTCTCTTGGCTTGTCACTATGAGTGACCCCATTCACATTACACACAGTTTTCTGATCCATTGCTAATGTAAAAATATGTACTAGTACAACTGTGTGTCAAATGTAGTGCCAATGTGGACTTGAGCAACGGGGACCTTTTTAACTAAGCCAGTCAAAATGTCCACGGACATCTCCAGTGCCATTTAACCTACAACACGAAGACGCAGAATAACACATGTACACTTGTAAAGTAAGAAAGAGAGGTATTCATTGTGGTCTTAATTTTTTTATGAATGAAAATGTAAAAGAAAGATGTTTGACCACCACTGTTGTTGAAGGCTAGGATTGATTATAATAATAAAATGGTCAAGACATTAGCCTCTGGTAGTAAAACACAACAGTGAATCCAGGGAGGAAGTTGAGCATAAATCCTGCATTCTCCATCGTTGCCTTGCTCCTGATTTCCTTCTGTAATAAGAGGCCACTGTGGGCTGAGGAGTGTACGGAGAATGGCTGCGTGAAGGTATGAATCAGAGACAGCGATAGTCTAATCTCAGGTATAAAAGGATTAGACCACATCATAATGATAACCCGGTAGACTGCTATCACTGCGTAGGCTGGGGATAAAGATAATGTCACATGCCAAACAAAAATCAGACTGTGTGTGGAAGTTAAATGCAAAGATACACACAGACATGTTGCAATGAAAGAATGCAAGGTTTCCAGCCGCATGAAAATCTCTACGTACTTAAGGGGACTCAGTTGAGCTGAGAGCATGCCGTGGTGAGTGTGATTTTACAGAGATGGTTTTATAGCGATAGTAAGTAAGACTCACGCCGGATACATGCTTGCATAGTCCTTGGAACAGTCATATCAAGGAAACAATATGCGGGCACAGGAACTCAGATTTGACAGGTAATTTAGGTAAAAGCCGGAGCTAGGAGTCAACGGCAATCTAGCCAATGACAGTGCCAGACACACGCACACACGCGCGCACACACACACACACACACACACACACACACACACACACACACACACACACACACACACACACACACACACACACACACACACACACACACACACACACTACACAAATCAGTCTAATTCATCAGTCTAAAAATGCATGATTTTGCTGTTAATGGTGCTGATCCACGATAGCAGTAGTATGGATCGGGGTTAAGTAATGACTGAATGCATATTGAATATAAAGCGCAGCTCGCAACAAACACAAAAACCTCAAAATATCTGCCCTCTGATAAAATACATCTCACAACAATCAAAACAGCGAAACACCAACAGCTGCTAAGAATGATACCTCTTTATTATAGAAATATCATGGAAAACTGCAGTGAGCAGCAGGCAGTGTTGAAACTTTGTAAATTAAAACAGACTCAGCAGTTTGTCTCGGTGTGAGAGGAATAGATGTGAAAAAGTACCACAGCTCTCCAAAACTTCCTCAGCGTTTAATGCATTCATAACACACGCTCCCAAAATGTCACAAAGAGCACAATCACCAAATCTTCATCAGACTGTTGTAACCCTGCAGCTCTCACACAAGAAAACTGAAAAAACATTAAGTTCATCAGGCATAAAGAAAAATCATTATGAAAAGTGAAACTACAGCACGTTTGTTTCTTAATCATATGCTTGTTGTAGGTTTTTTTTCGAGATCAGAGAAATTCTAATCTGGACAAGCTACTCTATTGCAGTAATTTAAGATGATATTATAATCTCCATTAAGATGTATCTACTTCCTCCTGCCCAGCTTGTTCTAAACATTTTCCCCCACTGTTTCAAGAAAGCCGCTGTTTTTTAATGGCAATGAAATGTACAAATCAGGGTTTTGAACGTTGTTTTCAATGCTAGTGTTACAGTATTATCAAGTATCAATGGCAACTGCCTTTGAGTTTTAGAAGGAAGAAACTGTTGCTGTCTAACCAATGGCAGTCTATCCTTGAGTTGTTGAGTAAAAATATTATTTTTTCTCTTCATGTTCCTGTTTTTGGGCCCAGAGCACCACTGGCCTTCTGTCCTACACAGTATCAAACAATAAAAGCCCTTTGAGAGAGCCTTCACAGTCTTAATATCTTTTTTGTTGGCCAAGTTTGCACGTATCAGGAAAACAACAGAGCATGTCATATTAATGAGCATGTTAGATCTACTCTGTTATGGTGAGAAAACTCTAACTAGCATTTATATAATATTATTAGTAAGTGGAAACTTTGAATTTTGGCTCACGCTGCAGATGAAAACAAGACTAAAGCCCAACCCACATAGAAAGCGTTTTTAGAAGCGTTTTTGATAGCCGTCACTGGCCCATCTCAGAGGACAGATACACTTCCAATTTATTAAATGTATCAACACATCCTGACTAGGACCTCCCAGGACCCTCACTATTTCTTTAATGCTCAAAGTCTAGTTACCTTTTCCCTCTGGCATGCTTACTGAAGCACTTCCGAAGAGCTGTTTAAATCACACCAATCTCCCACTATTTATATGTTCTGAACATTTAAATGTATCTCTAATGAGTGATCAAGGCTCCCAGTGTTACTATGAGCTTTCACTGTAGGCAGATTCGTCTCACCCAGAGAAAAAAAAAATCAGTCAATAAATTGAGAAAAACAATGCTGTTTTCTCCCTGTATAATCCTCATGCAGACTACTTGAAAAATGGTGAAGGGAGTTTGTCCATCCACTGTCCTTTCAGCCCCTCAGGAGCTGCAGCTGAGGACAGAGATAGCCGAACGGAGGTCGGAGTCATTGTGGATTGAACAGATCAAACGTTCCAGTAGCACTCCCACGCCGCTCACATCTCGCTTTTACTGTGGAATCCCGGTAAGAGTTTACAGCCATGCTAGAAGCTCTGTCTGACTGTGCTCAGGCACAGCTTTGCTTCGAGCTAAATGCTAATGTCAGTGCGCTGACAATGGCGATGCTAGCATGTTGATGTTTAGGCAAGGCAAGGTGGGTTTATTTGTACTTCAGATTTCAACAACAAATCAATTCAAAGTGCTTTACATAAAACATAAAACATAAAAGGCATCAAGACAAAATGTAATACGACAATACAAAAAAAAAAAAAATTCAAAAGAGTTAAAATACAAGAGCCTTGATTTAAAAGAATTGAGTTGGAGCAGAACTGCAGGTCTCTGGGAGTTTATTTCAGATATGCGGAGCATAAAAAATGAACGCTGCTTCTCCATGTTTATTACTGACTCTGGGGACAGAAATCACACCTATCCCAGACCACCAGAGGGGTCCGGATGGTTCATAAAGTAGCAGCAGATCAGAAATGTATTTTGGCCCTAAGCCGTTCAGTGCTTTATAAACTAACAGCAGTATTTTTAAATCAATTCTTGGACAGACAGGAAGCCAGTGTAAAAATCGGAGAACTGGAGTGATGTGATCCACTGTCGTGGTCGTATTGAGGACTCCAGCAGTAGTGTTCTGAATCAGCTGCAGTCCGATCGATATTTTAGAGAGACCTGTAACCACACCATTACAGTAGTTGAGTCGACTGAAGATAAAGGCATGGACAAGTTTTTCCAAATCCTGCTGAGACATAAGTCTTTCAATCCTTGATATGTTCTTAAGGTGACAGTAGACTGACTTTGTAATTGTCTTAATGTGGCTGCTAAAATTCAGGTCTGAATCCAGGACTACACCAAGATTGATGCCCACCACCCAAAAAGTTTATAAATTGTCTCTCAGCAATGAAACAGGGAGATGCTGATGGCTATGGGAAGTATAGTCATAACCTATGTTTGGTGGTGATATCTGATGTCGCTGGTTACCAGTTTCAATTCACATTGTTGATTTAAGCTAGTCCTATTTACCTACAACGGAGACATGTATGAAACTTATCAGGTATCAGTTAGTAGGTACTGTTTGGGTTGCTGTGGACAGTCATGAACAAAAAAGCACAACAAAACCAAAAAAAACCTAAAAACTGGAGACTGTCCTTCCAAGGAAAACAACAGTATCAACTCTTTCAGCCACTGTCACAAAACTATGTATGTTTATGCTCAAGTGACAAGCCATCAAGTGGTTGTCGTGACTATGTCTGTTGGGAGAAAAGCTTGCCAGCAGCTAAGGTGGTGCTAGTTAGCTACAACAGATGTATGTAAGAGATGATGATATTTTTTTTCTAGATTTAGTCTGTAAGAAATCCAAAATCCTTTCAAAGCTGTAATGGCGTGACACGGTGAAGTTACTTTGAAATTTTACATCTGATGTGGTAATTTTGGCCTTTACTTTGAAGGCAACTCTGACTTCTGGTCTTTTTCTCTGCGGTTCTCTCTATTTAACACAATTTGACAATGGCATTTAACCACAGCGTAAAACATGCAGGGCTCTGAGCTGCTGAAGTTATGTCAGAAAGTGTCCAATAGCTGCTCAAGCAAGGCTTATTGGATGAATGTTCATAGTATTTTTTTTTTCCATTTTTATTTTTGCCAACATGTCTCCTGTATA